>NC_064897.1:10573750-10875000 GCF_929443795.1 Astur gentilis | reverse complement strand
TACAAGTGAACTATGGCTATTTAAATGTCAGCATTAACTATTTTCACCTTCAAGAACAATTATAAAACTGTTCATTCAAGACACAGTACTGAACGTAGCAGCTGGAACATTTGGGTTTTATCAATTCACACAGGCCCAGAGAGGTGGCTTTTGGCCTAAAGCAAATGAAAGAGGGTGAGAGGACATGTACCAGGTGTCCAAAACCCAAATTATCTCACAAACTGGATATAATGAATCTAAAGTGTATCCTGCACAGAGCTATGATTTTTTCTGCTGAAAAGTTTTACAGTGCAGACATACATTATCATAACAAAGTTTTGTGGCATGTTGAAAATATAGGGAACACATTAAAAAAAATCGTATTTGATAATGTAAACTACAAGGATTACTGTACCAATTGTATTATTCATGTACATATTTAATTCAGTAAAAAGGAACTGAACCTGAATTTATTTGTAGCTGCCACAGAATTCCCATTTTATCACAGGATTCCCCAGGGTGCTGCAGGAACAAGAGGGCCTTGATGCAGAATTTAGATCTAGCCTCCACACAGCACACGGAGTACGTGAAGTGCAAACCAAGAGCAGGCAAAAAAGTGGATTTTTTTCTCCATTTACATTACATTATTGAAGTTAACGACACTGTACGCACTCACACCTGCCTGAATCAAAAAACAGGCCAATGAACATAATTTAAGACCCTTTAATTTTGAAACGTAGCAACCAGTGATAAGCAAATCTACAGGGACAAGAGATAGCTTTAGGCTTGGGATATAAACTAGAAGTGGAGTTGTTTATCCAGAGCTCATTCTCTTTATTTGGGCCTCCTCCAGTTCTTGATAATTTTGCATTTAGCTGATGTTACTATTGTTGAGAGTCATGAAACACTCTTCCTAAATTAACCACAGCAATGAGCAAAGCACTGTATTTGTCGTAAGAGTTTCTCAAGATCTGCCAGAAGGTACCTGCATTCAGATAGAGATTTAAATTAATGAGGAATCATTTGCTCTCTTTTCACCAAGTAAACTGTAGGCATCAACCCTAGTAGTCACCTCTTGCTATAAATGCACACTTTTCCAGACCATTTCCATGGTCTAGTTAGAGGACAAAGAGCAAAAATCCTCTTCATTCCACGCACAAGTAAAACACAATTTCATAGCCCTTCCCACTCTTTCCTGTCCCCAGTCTCAAAGCACAATTTCCTCGTCCAGCTGGTCAGAAAAGGCACAAGTTACTCCCACCCAGCTCCCCCAGGCCCCTCCTGTGGAGCTATCTCCCACGGGGGGGGTGGAGCAGCAGCTCCCCACAGCCCCCCGCTGCACTCTTGCCCTGGGGTGAGGGTTTGCAGCAGGACTTTGGAACCCCCATGACAGCAATGCAGCACCACTGCCAATGCAGGTCTCGGGCTCTACACCGCCACTCCGGCCTTATGACCCACAAGGGCATTTGGGACCTTCCTCAGAAATGTTCTAACTGCCCACCATTAGTAGGAGTAAAAGTTAGAGAAAAAGAAAAAATGCTACAGAGTTCCATTTTTCTTAACATATATAGTCATTTCTCCCTTAACTTTAGAGGACTTTGGTATACTGAAAAGGCAGAAAGACTAGCACACAATACATGTAGGCATTTACCCAGTCTTAGTACTTTAAGGACAATATAAAATCTGTTACGCAGCACCAGAAGAATCTTGCTCACTCAGAAAGACAGAAGGATGGACAAAGACAGACAGGCAAAGAACGTAGGACAGAACAACACTCCTTCTAACCATGAGAAAAGCTAGAAAAAACAATTTCTATTACTCCTTTTTTATCCTGGATTTTTTAAAAACATCAGCTAAGTACTAATCTTCTCTGGGATCTGAGGAACTAAGAAATACGACTCACAAACACTTACCCTTCATTAACAAAAACATAAAAGACAAGATTAATAAAAATTAGCCCTAACCTGCTGTTCAGCTTTAACTGTCACCTCAGGGGCTGACCACAGTCTCTTTTAATTACAGAGATGACTGATTCAGGATTCCTGCCCTGATTCTGTAGGTTGGTTGCATTCTAAACAATTAATAGTAAAGAATTAAAGGTGTGTGTTACCAGTTGGGGGTGAGGTAGAGCAGGAAAGCTCAGTAAAGCCTTCAGGAGTGAAACGGCCGGTTCCTGCGTAACACAGCACTCTGAAGAAAGAGACGGCCAGCATGGAGGCCTGTCCCTTGTGCAGCTCTTCTGCCATGCTAGCATAACCACACTGGGTTGCAAAGAAAGGCTGCCTTTCAGTCATGGAAGCAGGCTTATTATCTCTGTCCGTTGCACAACGTAGGCAGTTTTGGGTTTATATGGCACTGAATCCTGCTCCTCATCTGAGATGGTGTCAGGTGAATGAGCATCAAAATACTTCTAGATGTCCAGACCGAGACAACTGATTCAAGTTCAGTGTGCAAACAATTAGCCACGTAATATTTGTAGTGTCTTTGCAAACACTGTCAGAGATCTCTATGCAATTATTTTTTTTTCAACTATAAATGTGTATCAAATACTTAATGCTTCCATAAGAACATTTGAAATCTTCCACAACTTATTATGTTTTAAATGGCTTGATTTCTTTCAGTGGAAGCAGCTGTAAAGATGTCTATCATGTTCCTCACCTCAGCTGCACAGTTTGAGTCACCAGCCATACTTCCTCCATAAAACTCTAAAACGCCTATTCTTCCTCACATATTTCTAATGACAAAGCATATGACCAATGGTGAGTGGAACAGAGCCTACGTTCAGCAGTGATGAGAGAGCAAGAAATGCCAGCGTCAGTCAAAATGGCATCTCGCCATGAATCATGATAGTTTGTCTATGCAGGGCACCGATGAGACTGCTCCTACAATAACCATTTCAGTTTGGGGTGCTTGACATCAGAAAGAGGTTCCAGAAGAGGAGAGTCTTTATTATGATACGACATGAAAGGAAAGAAATGTAGGTGGGAATATGGGCATATAATAAACAAGGATGGGAATGTTTATTTATGGGCTGGAGTCTGAAAAGAGTAAACATATGAGAGGAATGGGAATAGTTTAGCAACAGCAAGGGGTGAACTAGCAGCAATATGATAAAAATAAGCAAAGGAAAAGTTTAGTCTGAATAGGAGGAAATATTTCTTAATGGCAAGGTACGTTAGGCTGTGGAATAGCCTCCCCAGAGACACCTCAATTGCTTGAGTAATTTAAAACTAGATGAGACAAAGCACTTGAGACTTCATTGGGGGAACAGTTATGCCCTGCCATTATCTAATATGTGTTTTCCATCTCTAACTTGTATGATTCAACTGACATTAATTGGCATTAGGGTGTGAATCAAAATAAAATACAACCCCTAAATGTTACCAGACACCACAGTGATCAGTTTTCCCGTTACTGCTTTTCAGCAAAATGGAAGAAAGCAACAGTAACTTCAGAGACCTGAGTGTCATGATCAGTTACAGCAAATTTACGTCATGCTAAGAAATATTTTTAGAGTAATTCTGTGCTGGTATGTTACACTGACAGCTGAAATCCGTAAGACCTACAAAAGTGCCTTTCAGTTGAGATGCTCCTGGTGCTCCACAAAAGTAACTCAATCATAGACTGAAGAATGTCGGGTAGGAGTAAAGAAACCATTTTCCTTACAGAACTATGTCCTGAAGATGGAGAAGGAAGATTAAGGTTTTCAAATACAACAAGAACAAAATCAGCTCTGGAAAGGGCTATTTGCATCAAAGACTTTTCTCCCATAGTCTAACTACTAGTATGTTTAACATCCATGTCTTCAGTAGACGTCTGAAGTTTACATGCTGCACCGAACTCCTATCGTTTTTTAGTCACTTTGCTTACATTTTTGCTGTACCTTCTACTACAGCTATAACCCAAGAACTCTTTTTTCTTAGCATAATCAGTTCTGTATGTTAGCTTAGCTCTTGCTCCTGCAAAAGTCAAAAGAATAAAACATTAAACCTACACTAAAGACATTTAAAGAACTTAGCCTCCACACATGATATTGCTACTGAATATTTTGAAATATTTAATATTTTAAAAGCAGTGTCTATCCAGGCTAGTTAGTAAATTTTATTAAAACATTGAGGGTAATAATAGTTCTAATTTCTAGAATATGGGGATGGCAGAACATTTTGAAAATCCTAGCAAAGCAGTGTGACGCACTGTGAAAACTTTTCCCTCATTTTAGAAATGTAGAAACAGAAGAAAATCTAAGTAACTTGCCAAAGATCACTCTACAAGGAAAAGAAAAAAAAAAAGTCATCCATTCAGATACTTGCCCTAGCAAAGTTGGAAGTCCATATGTCCCTAGCATCCAACTGCAAAGCCTTTACTGCAAATAGACAGAGGAGGCAGCCAAGCCCCAGTGCAACCACAAAGCCCAGGAAGGAACTCTGGAGCAAAGGTTCCCAAAATCAGAGGAGCCCTATGCTGCCAGCTTGTAGAGTGATGGAGAAATAGTGGAAAGGACCAAAGAAGCATTTCTGTTGAAAGGAGACTTATACCCTGAAGTGAAGAAAATCTGCTAACTGTAAAAGCGCAATGAGCTTCAGGTCAAGTAATTTTGTCTGAATGTGCCTGGGGAGTGGTCACTTGAATGGACAGCAATAGCTTCCAGCTTTGGTCTACAAAGGTTTTCTGGAGTTCTCTTTTCTCCCTTCCAAATAATACCATTTCTTTAAGCAATGATTCATGTTTGTGAGTTGGGAAAATTAACTCATTGAGCACCGGAATTTTGATTTTTGCAGGTTTCAGTATAGGGCTTGAGGTAACTTGTTAGTAGAAATCTCCTGAAATTTAAGCCCGAGCCTTGCTAATGTCAATCAATTCCTGGTGAAAGAATTAAGAATTATATGTACTCTCAGAACAGGCCTGTTTATGTTATTACCTTAATTTTGCAGGAGATGCATCATCATAAAGAGATTAAGCAATTTGCCCAGAGTTGTGCAGAAATCTGTGGCAGAACAGGGAACTAAAACTTAGTTTTCCACAGCCTGCCAAGTACTCCAGTGCTTGGATCATCATTTCTCTCCTTCAAACAGTGCAAAGGAGGAATGTATCTATCAGCTTTCTGAAAACCTTGCAGAATTTGGATAAGACTTACATCTCAGGCCAGGAACAGAATAAAGAGTTTGTATAGGAATTCACCCATACTGGCAGATGGAAGGATGGAAATGAAAGAAACAAACACCAGTAGTTACAGTTCAGTTTTAATTTTTTTTCTGCAGTCTTATCTGTATATAAATCTCTCTCTCTCTCTCCGTTTTTCCATTTTCAGTGGGAGCAACAGTTAAAAATACCAAACTGTTGCAAAGAGAGTGACCCTTTTTGTCATAATCCTGTCAGAACACAAGATGCAACCACGTAAATCCTTCAAGAATGCTGATTTTAACAATGATCCTGTGTCTATTTTTTAGGTAAAGTAAATCATGATGGTTCAACTTAGCATATGGTTGGTTTCAACTCCTACAGGCAAAGTATTACCCATTTTTTGCAGTCAAGTTAATGCTAACCTCTCTTCCCAATGATAAGAGCCCCAGTGAGAAGGATTACCAGAGACAATTTAAACTGCCCTGCAACTTAGAATCTGATTTGGCCCAATTTTTAAAAAGATTTCCCAGAATATTATTGTGTATCTGTTCTTTCAGACTTTTTGTGTCAACCAGGAGCTGAACGATGCCAGCCCAGTGCCACAGCTGAGACTGGTGGGGAGAACCCACCACCTGAGAAAAGGTCTCTGACATGAAGACCAATGCTCTGAACCACCACCAAGGCTAAGATTACAGGAGGATCTAGAGGAGGACAGTAAGCATAACTTCATGTCATTAGAGAACAGAGAGCAATCTGTATTCAAATATGAAGCAATGTGCATTTCTCTATACTGCCTCCCTGACACCCCTCATCTCAAATGGCCCATCTTCTCCAGGATACTGGAGTATTCTATTTCTGTGATCTAATGTCCTCAGGATTTTTTAACTTTCATTGACTGAGTTTGTCTGTCTACAATGGAAGTGCACAATGTGGTCAAGAGTCTTCTACCGGAAAATGCATTCCCATTTAGCCAACTAAATTAATTTCATGCCTGCTAGTGAACCCTACTCAGACAGTTTTAATGTTCAGTGTCTTTTCTGACTTAGAGCAGATCTGAACTAGCAAAAGAAAAAGGCTCATGCAGTTAATAATGAACCACCTGAGCCACTCAGTTCCCCATCTTGATGCAAATTTACATTTTTAGGAGCCATTCCTAATTTATAGTTATTTAAATAACCTTTGTTGTATGAAGGGCTCTGTCTGAGACATCCATGCCATACAAGGCACCCCACATTGAAAGTCGACTCTTTGACCTTTTATTCTCAGGCCGGGGAATGAGGCATGCCATGCACTCATACGCTCTGCCCCTGGGCACTACTCTGGGTAAGTTACTTGGACAGCACCTCTTGCCAGCTGATTCACAGAGTGGAATCTGCATAAGCTCTTGAAAAGAAATGCTCATTAATATTCCTAGCCAGAGGCAAGTGTGCTACAACTCAGTGAGAGGAAGGGTCAGGGAAAGGGAAAAAAAAAGGGAAAAAAGAAGGGAAAAGAATTGAAGGCCTCATGGAACAAGTCAATACCCCAAGACAAGTGGTCCCTTTGTTGAAGGAAGAAGAACAGACCATTCTGCTCTAAGAAGAACTATGCAAATAGACTGAAAACAAGGAGATATTCTCTATTCTATTTTTATCAATAACCCAAGAGTATCAGACACACTAGGACAGCCCCTTCCCCTAGGATACTTGAACAATTTAATGGAACCAAACAAAAGGATCGGGTATTTCCACAGAGCATTGGCCCTCCTTTAGTCAACAAAGCAATTGCAAAATCTCCCTATTCGGCTCAAAACATTCTAGGGGTATGTCCCCTTTCCCCAGTATGCTCTCTTCCTCTATTTTCCACCTCCTTTTCCCCTTCACATGCTCCATCCCTGGAACTATGCTTCCCTTCAGCTACAGAAATTTCCATCTCTCTACAGTAAAATGCAGGGATTTTGCTAGTACACGGAATCATAAGAAGATTGCAATGGTACATATGTTTTTATCTGAAAACATGTATTGCCTGCCATTCCCCTCCCCCGCTTCTAGAAAAAGGAAAAAAAAGTAGAAAAGAGGTGGTTATGTTATAGTTATTCATTTTCTTTTGATCCAAGTGATATATCACTTTTCCTATTAGGATTTAATTTGCTTTAGCATGAAGAGATCAGCAAGTGAGTTCTGTTTTAATTAGACAGGTACTAAACAGTTTGATAGTAATTTGAATACTGACAAGCTGGAGTGCTCACTGGTCCATGAACAGAAATGATATTGCAGTGTTCAACCTGCTTGAAGAGAAAAAGTCCCTTAAATATTTTACATGCAAGGGAAAAACAGAAGAGAAAGATATGCCGAATGGTGAGATGAAACATGGGCAATATGATACTAAGGCTGACCTGTAACCCACCTGCAAAACTTGTTAGCTACCTGTCTGTAGTTTCTGCTCCTTATCAGGAGGCTCAATTTAGCCGCATTTACTGCAGGTAGGGGTGTAAAGTTAGAACACAGAGCCTGGAACACTGCCTCTCATAAACAAGATTTTGGAGCAATCAGTGTAGATGCCGGCAACCAAGAAGAGCGAGTCATAAATGTGTCATAAAAGACAGCTGCATGCACAGAAAATGAGAAGCACACAAATGTGAACTTGTGCGGGTAGGCTTGCTGCTCCTTACTACAGCACAGCCTTTGTGTGCTCCTTCAGAGCATCCATAGTTATTGTCTCCTCCTGCTCCACATAGTTTTTCTACTGGAGCTTTCTACCAGTAACCCATTTATGACAGCAGGTTCTCCCACCAACCCTTTTGCCTCACACAGCCTGTGTACCAGCTTGCCAATGATTAGTTCCTTAAAAAGAATGCTACCTAGGAGCCTTTTCTGGATTGCAGGAGACTCATCTCCTCACTCATCTGTCTTTTATTGGTCCTACAGGAGCTACTTCTTTCCTTCTCTGCCCTTCTTCAGGCAAATCATGCTTCCAGGAGTGATGTTGCTAGGCCAGCAAGCAAAGGCTGTGTTTTATTTAAGGTTTCTCTATTACTGCTTTCCAAAACCCAAAACTAAAAGCAATGCACTGATATTCTTACTGAATCAAATAGAAACATACATACATATATATACATATACAGACCCACCTTCATCTGTGGAAAAGGTGGCATCTCCAGCTTCTGAATATATCAACATGAGCCCTTGTAAATAGTATGAATTCAGATATGCTAGTCTGCATTGCACCCACCGATAAGGTACTAACCTGATCTGGGAGAGACTCTGAATCATTGACTATGTCCCTTGCAGTACAAGCTATTATCTTTCCTGTTAACATCTGCATCAGATGAGGTATTTCCCATGTCACTCAAGCAATTAGATGAGTAATATTAAAGATCCAATATCAGGAAAAAAACAAAGCA
Organism: Astur gentilis; assembly: GCF_929443795.1. Taxonomy (NCBI): domain Eukaryota; kingdom Metazoa; phylum Chordata; class Aves; order Accipitriformes; family Accipitridae; genus Astur; species Astur gentilis. The sequence goes on along the minus strand of NC_064897.1, from coordinate 10,866,518 downwards.
AAGCACCAGTGAAAGTACTAATGCAATATAAAAAGTACTGGGCTAATGAAAGGTCTCCTCAAAAGATATCCAATAGCCCTGATCCTCCTATAGTGGGCAGAAATGGAGACAAACCAGTGGCTCTAATAGCGTAACAACCTGGTGTGATACCCAGATTCACAAACTCCCCTTTAGCATTTTGAAAGAATGACAAAACTGCTATCTTTAGGAGTGAGAGCTGGAATTTCAAAGCTGCCAGAGCCTTTTAATTTCTTTGGGTTATGAATGCTTAACTCCTGCAAGTTTCTTTGAAAGTCCCATTATAATATTCAAAACTGGGATGTGTTTGAAGATACTACATAGCACTCGTGAGAAGCAGAGCTGCCTAGTGACTGGAAGAGGACCGTAGAGCAGTCACTCATTCATTACCATTCAGGACTCTTGTCTGAATCACTATGCGACCATAGGCAATATAACCTCATTTCCTCAGTTCATACACACATAAAATAAATAACATTTTTTCTATTTCCTCAGAATTATATTGTAAACCTTATTTAGTTACAATATGTAAGGTTGTGTGTTTCTCACATAACCACCTGGACTTAAGCCAATCACTTCAGATGGAGACCTGCATCATTTAATACTGCTCAAAACTGCTCAGCCTGTGTAGTCATGATTTCCCACTAATTAAGGACACAGCTTCTAAAAACTTCACTTTCCCACACTTTGGATTTACCTACTGAAAAACACTAGAAACAAAGGATTGTATACTCTAGCTACTTTTCTCTCTCTCTCATTCCATTACCTTAGTAAACTCTTCATGTCCTTCCTCTTAATTTTTTTTATTGAAATGCATTTTCTTTGAAGTTATTTTTAATTTGCTATTTACCACTGATGGTCAGCCCACTAAAACTTCTCTGGCTGATTCCAGCTTTTTGTCCAAAGCACATATATATTGTATTCAATGAAATCAGAGAAAAAGTAAAGCCACAGAGAAAAGCAGACTAATGCTTTGCTCAGGCTGGTAGCTTCCCCCAAACACAAGGTACACGGATATGTGCTGTTGCTTCTGCTGTCATGTCCAGAGTTGCTGCAGATCTGTACTGCATACACATCTCCTAAAAAGCAGCAGAGTTTCATGCTGGTTGCTGTAATAACAGTCTGACAAGCTGGCATGTTTGTAAGTGAGACAGATATTTATTTTCTGGCTTCAGTAACCTGGTGTTGGTCAAATTTTAGAAAATTCATGGCAGTTCAGTTTATCAAATGAAGAGACAACAGTGCTAGAATACAGGAATGGCACTTACAAACGTGTAAAGACATGTTTAAATCCCAGTAGAGGTAGACAAGGATTGACTGTTTCGCTGAGTTATATGTCAATCATTTTAATTTACAAGTTTCCAATACTAATTTTTCAGCCCTAAGTTCCTCTCCTCTTGACTTTCCCATAAACAACCTTTCTTTTTCCAAGTTCTTTCCTCCTCCTTTTTAATTTTCTGGAATTCTTGTTCTATCTCAATAAAATCAACTCTAGGTAAAATCGCATCCTGCTGTTCTCATCCCTGGAAGAATCTGGCTCTGCCTTTCTGTTACTGCCTCTATGTCCATTCTCACTTATAGCCATTCCCCCTCCTATTTTCCTGCCCCTTACAGTGTGGAAAAGATATTGTGATGGAAACCCACAGTTAAAAAAATCCTGATCCTTCAGCTCTCAGCATTTTCATATCCTACCTACCTCACACTCTGTTTAGTTTACCACTTCTGCTAGTTTTTGCTTAGCTTTCTTTCCAGGCTCACCTTTCCCTGTGGAATAACCCTTGGGGATCTAGAAATCTCTTCCAGCCTCTCCCATTGCCTTTGACTGCAAGGACCACTTGTCTTACAATGGCTGGAACGAAACTGTCAAACAGTAAAGCACAGGTAGATGGACAGTAATGACTAGTCATACTTTTTGTTTTACACCACTGATTTTGGTGATTTAGAGCCCTCAGTTAGGCTCATCTGCTGTCTAACACTTTCTCTGATTTTATTCTCCTGCGAATGTCAGTCTGGAATTGGATTGCAAATAAAAAATTCCAGACAACTAAACACTTGCCTTTAAAGGGACTACAGGAGCTTATTCCCACTGTTTGCAATATATTCAAAGATGATAATCCATCTCCATCCTGCTTTCAAAAGTGAGTTGAAATTCAATAGAGTGTAGGTTCCTAAGTGCCTGAATCACTTCTGAAAACAGATTTAGGAGGTTTTTAAAATATTACCCTCTTTGGATTAGACATTACCCTCTTTTTTTGTCCTTGCTCATAATCAAAGCGTAGGTCAGAATGGTGACCACTATTGCAGAGCAAATAATATCAACACCGCTCATTATTTTCCACTCTGCAATATTTAAATGTGTAGAAATAAAACTTCCAAACTATGCTTTTAGCTACAGACCTATCATGCCTAAAGGTTTGGGGTTTTTTTTCTAGAAGTAAAAGGTTATTTTTAGTCCCCTGTATATATGTATCTTACATGTCACTGCTCCCCTGATTTATCAGTGCTACATAATGACACCTGTTGCTTTACCTGTGTGAACTAGGAGGTCCAGCTGGGTCATCCTCAAACGAATCAATCCAAAGGTTTTCTGAAAACTAAAATGCCCAACAATTAGGCATGACTAAAATCCTATCTCTGTGAAGCTTCCACCTAATGCTGCAGTCCCCAGCATTTGGCAGGAAACTTGCCTATTTCACGTGGAGGTCCTATGCCTGTAGCTGTCCTCAGAGCATAATCGCCAAGTCAAGCCACCTAGGACAATTGGGATAAAGAGATTCAGGGGTTATTAGGACCTAGTAAAATTGAATGTTTGCACATGTACATACATATTTTTATTTAATAGTCCCATGGCTATTGAATGTTTATGTATGGAGTTATTTAATAGCCACACAGCTCTGCTGCTGGGCTGTAGGAAACCCACCTTCCTGTCTTCACTATTTGCAGTTAATATAGATACTGAGATTCAGATCACCTCAGCCACGCTCAGTGACTGCCCTATCTGTTCTGCAGCTTGTGTGCTGGGGAAATGTGGGAGAGGAAGGAGGGTATCCCTTGAGTCTTCAAGGATGGTGAGACATGAGAGCCTAAGAAATGCCTCACTGGGAGCCCCTGTGGTCCATGCAGCCCAGGATTCAATCTGTGACAACAGCAAGACTAGATGTTGTTTAGGAAGATCATGCCAGCCTGGCCACTTCTGCCACCCATGCTCCTTTCACTCCCCCAGCACAGCTAACTGCTATATTAACAGTATCAGAAGGAACTTCCCAGACCATTTCCTTCTGCATATGTTGACAGATCTGGTGCCCGCACATTTGTCCAATCCCTTTTTGAATCTGCTAAAACAAAAGGCTGGCACTGTTCCAGCAAGCAGCAGGACAGGGTTCCTGAGAAAGAGCCCTAGACAGGGAAAAACACCTCATTCTGGTCTGAAGCTAAGTACCAAAGTAATTCTGAGGGAAAAGGTGTAGGCTTGCCCCATTCCCATATCTTTTCCTGTTAGCTATGTAGGGTGTTCCACACTCATCTGCTGTTTGGGGTGAGACAGTGGTTAGAAGCTAGCTCCTACGTAATCTATGAAGATTTACAGACTAAGAAAAGAAACAAATGAAGGACTGGTACATCACAGCTTTTAGATATAGCTGAAACATGAATGTTAAAAAAAATTAATTATAACAATTATTTGTGGGAGAACACTAAGAAAAAGCAAATTAAGTGATGCTTCATCCTACAAAAAATGCTAATGTTTTGAAGTCAGACAAGTATCTTCTGCCTAGCAAAAAGAGGAGTATGAACCTGTATCTATCTGAAGAATGGATGCACCCAAGAGAGAAAAGGTTACTTACACTTCAAATATCGTTAACAGAAAAGGAATTCAGCAGTGGTAGCATGATATGAGACCTGTGTAATTCTTAAAAAAAAAAAAAGCTGTAATATCACTTTGCCTCCTGAGTTACAGAAATCATTGACAAAGGGCAGAATCTTGGCTGACCTTGGGAGAGTTAGAGCCACGATGGCACCCATTAAACTGCCCTTTCCTTCCTTGCCATTCTCCCGGCACCTTCAGTCATCACAATTTTGCTCAGAGCGTATTCTTCTTTCTCCATATCTTTGATTCCTGTTTTATTTAACCCTGATTCTGAATTTCCTGAATAAGCCATGCTCACCTTCAAAGAATCATGGATGAACAGAGCTGGAAGGGACCTTGAAGGCTCACCTTGCTCCTTTTCCTGTGCCAAGGCAGGATCTACTCCTGTACCATTCCTGATGTTTGTCTAACTTTTCTGTAAGAGACCAAATGATGGAGTTTCCACAACCTCTCCCGCATGCTCCCTCTGCTTTTATGTAGTTGCATACAGTTGTCATGTACTCCCCAGTCCTTGCTTCTTTATCTTAGAAGAAAATTCACTTACTCTTCCTTTGTAGGTCACATTTCCTGGACCTCTGATCACTATCACTGTTCTTCTCTGGATTTTCTCCAGTCAGTCCACATCCTTCTTGAACAGCACTACCCAAAAGCAGATACAGCCTTAAAGCTGAGGTCTTACTGATGCTAAATAAAGCAGGAAAATTTCATGGGTCATGTAGGCTATACTCCTGTTTATACATGCCAATATGACATTTGCCTTTTTTCACAACAGCATGACAGTGTTGATTTATGTTTGGTTCATGCTCTACCATATATCTCAGATCCTGTTCTACAGAACTTCTAGCAAAGGCTTTTTTCCCCCATCCTGTACGTCTGCAGCCAGACATACGAGCCTGAGTGTGACACTTGTAGCTCTTCCTATCAAATTGCATTTAATTTCTTTCAAACTATGAATCCATTTTGATGAGGGTCATTTTTTATTCTAATCCAGTTCTCCCATGTACTCTCAGTCTCTCCTAGCACCATGTCACCTGGGAATTTAATAAGCATGCTTTCTGTTTTGTCACCCAAATTGCAATTGAAATATTGAATAGTCCTGAATCCAGTACAGACTCCTGCAGAACACCTTCAATCCACACTTTTATTTTGACAGCAAACCCCTGATAATTCTCTGCATTGGATTTTCTAATTATTTTGTGCCCAATCTACAGTAATTTCAGCAATATCAGGTTTCCCTAGCTTATTTAACAAAATGTCACAAGAGACAGTGTCAAAAGCCTAACGAAAGTGAAAATATGACATCTGCTGCTTTTCCTTTATCCACAGGATCTGATACCCTCTCACAAAAGGATATTAGATTGGTTTGACATGATTTGTTCTTGACAAATCCATTTGGTTGCTATTCATCCTGTTAACTTCTTTGTGCTTACACAGCATTTCACTGGTTACTTGTTCCAGAACTTTTCTGGGAGTTAAAGGAAAGACGACAGGACCAAAATGCCCTAGCTCCTTTTCTTCTCCCATGCAAATGCTGACAGAACACATGCCTTTCCCAGGACTTTGGTGTTTCATCCAGTTCTCAGAGACAAGCCAGTGACAGCTCTGAGACTACTTCATCTATCCCAGGAAGAAGTTCATCAAGCTCAGCTGACTTTAAAACATTTAGGTATTTTCTGTCATGTTTCAGAAATAAAGTAAACACAGTGAGAGTGTTCTTTACTTTGAATTATCGATCATCAAATTGCAGTTTTTGCATGGAAGTATTTATAAGTCTGACCCAATCTGTGATCCTGAATCAGGCTGCAAGCCTGACCCCAAAGGGTGGCAACTGCTTACAAGTTCCATCGTAATTAAGCCTGTTTAATTGACCCTGTTACGGCTCACTTTCTCAGCTCTCTTGTGACTTGAGAGATGATATTTTCCTATTTAATGTCTCTGAAAAACATGTGAGTGGTATTTGTGGTGGTAGGTCAGCTCTCTCTCGACTGTGTGAAGAGTCACAGACAACAGCCTAGTGTACTTGCACTGAGTTAATATTTCACTGCCTCCAAGAAAAAAGAAAAAAAAAACCAAACAAATAAACAAACAACAACTCCTTTTGTTTGCTGTCCTTCTTTTCAAGTAACAGATATATCACAAGATACTTGAAGTTAATAAAAACAGGGACAATAAAACCAGACTAATGCCAGCAAACCAGTCATATGCTGCTTGCTTTTACACAGCCCGATCATGTGTTGTCTCCTGCAGCTAGATAGGATGCAGTTTTGTAGGTACTTCAGATCTTTCTGAGATACTCTGACTGTGGTTATCAAAGCTTTTTTTCCCCTAAGATTTGTGACCATTACCAGGACATATATACTGGCAGTTGTTGCTAGCTTTGCTCACACGGGAAAAGCCCAGAGGCATTTTTCTATAGTTATTTTACTTTCCAGTTCTACTTTCATTTGGATGAGGGTCAATCAATGGATTAACTTCTGTTCCCTTAAACCCACTGACTTCAGCCAAGCAATGGAAGGCTAATCTCTTCTTGGAGTAATGTCTTCTTTTCTCCCACTACCATCAATTAACTAAACTTTCTGGAAACTTGCTTCAAAACTTGCCTCCTTAAAACAGAAAGTCATCATACTGTGATGTTGTCCAGCAAACCTGTCTTGCCACCTGCAAGTGAGACGGGCACACTCCTTAACCAAGACAGTCCTGCACCTTTCCAAAGACAGGTATGTGATCCTGCACAGGGTTACCATCACGTGAAATGGTCACTACCCCCTCTGTCCCTTCAGTGAAATTAGTGAGGTATTCAAGGTCCTAGTAATCCTCCAAATCAAAAGTAACTGCTAGCTTTGGTAAACCTCGAACGAAGAAATGCCTAGAGACAGCAAATGTGATCCTCCACTACTGAATGGCCTGTGCTGCTTTCCTCCCCATACAAAATTCTATTAAAACCAGCTGTACATAGTTGTGCCTTGAATTAATGTAGTGGAAGTATCCCTCTCAGATTCCTAACCAGATCTTGCTGGATCTTCCTGACTAGCAAGCTGAAGATGCCTCCAATAAATGTGTCTGCTTTTCTCCCTCTCTTTTTCAGACAGGACAAAATTGAAGCCGTTTCTGCTTGGTAACATATCCTCACGGCTGTTGGGAAGAGAAAGCAGTTTTAGAATAACAGAACCAGGGAAGCTGGAAGTCAAACTCCTCATTACTCTAAACCCCAAAGTTTTCTCAAAAATACGATTCTTTATTTTCCTTCTCCCCCTGTCTTTGATTCTTTCAAATATTTGGATGAAGCACTTATTTTGCAGTCAGAAATAACACTCTATTTGCTTTTTGCCTTCCCCTGGATCAGCATAATTTTTTTTTTCTTTAAAAAAACCAAAGCATTCTCGAGTTGCCGCTCTTGACGGGCAGCAATGCCGCATCTTTCTATCTCTGCATGTACACACAGCAAGAGCAGCAGCAGCTGCCACTGGTGCACAGACCTCCTCCCCTTGGACTGACAACCTGTCTTAATGTTGAAAAACAGTTCAAGGTAGCACTTGAGACCAAACGTGCCATTTTCCTTGTCAAAATGAAAGCTGTAAATTCTAAGCCTAATGCTTAATGTATCCAGATATTGAACAGAGGGACTTTTATCCGCAGCTTAATGGTCTGTCTAAAATCATCAAAAAAGATTACTTAAAAATTCAAGGTCCTCAGAGGTCCCATAAAAATTGCGTGAAACATTTTTTCAGGTTTTTGGGGGGGTTAGAGGGTCCTTCCTTCCTTTTTTTTTTTTTTCTTCCTTTTTTCCACATGCAGTGGAAAAACATGTATAGAAAGATTTTAATCTTTTTTTTTTCCTGAACTTGAAAGACTTACAGACAAATCTGACTATATTCAGGGGAACCAGAGCTTCAGCTGGAGTAAATCATCCTAGCTCCACTAGTTTGTAAGAAACAAGGATGATTTACACCACTAGCCGTTCTTGCCCTAGCCGTTTCCTTTAAAAGCTGCACAGTGAAGTGAGATCTAATACTTCCAAATACTCCTCAGAGACTCAGATTCTAGAAATCATGTCTCACTCAACCTGTCTGCTTTGTGGGTTTTGTTTATTTTGCTAACGTTGGTTAGATGTCTAAGGATTTGAAGGGTTAGTTTTCAGATGTGAAATTGGGAGAATCAGCGGTATTTTCTTGCAGGGATTTTAGAAAGGGTTTGCACAAACCTACCCTCTGTTGCAATCTCGAGTGCAGCGGAATTACTGACAAAGCATTTGGTGTCAGTGCAAACTTCCCCCCTCTCCCTAAAATAATGAACCATCTCCCTTTCCCCAGCATTGCAGCACCTTCCAGTGCCCAGAGGTACCCGCTGTGGGCTAGAACGAGGACGCACACCAGGAAAAGGCAAGCAGTATTTGGTAATGGTGCATTCAAAAAACTTCAGTTTTAATACACATTTACGAAAACCTCCCATACACTAAAAAATTGCATAAATGTATACCAACAAATCTTTCTCCGTTATTGCTGTAGTGTGGCAGAACTGAAATCCAAATGTATTTTAAATCTATACAGCTAAAAGCTTTTGAAGTGTGTCGGCATCTGTCCATACCTACGAGCCACATTGTGTAGCCTGTATTCAAACATTTGTCTGTTTGTCTGTAGCTTGCAATAAAAAGCATTATTAAAATAACAAGTGTACACGGATTATAGGCTGTATTTTGAAATGTTGGTAAACACAGTGTTTATATGTCAGACCACAATGCTTCCAGAGAAGCTGTCGGTAGGAGTCAGCTTTACAAAAACTTCCTAATTGTTTCTTTATTTCTGTTCCCACCTTTTTGTTATAATTTCTTTTAAAAAAATAGGTACATATTACTCACACTGTGGCAGCCTCTTGGACAAAACACATTCAAATTTAAGGCTGATGTGTATCTGTAAAGAGCAGTTCCATGAGTAAGTAGAACCCGGAAAATTCCTTGTTCAGTTATGCTTTTACAAAAAGCAAAAATATCAGGCAAGAACTTCGCTTCATCTGGTTTTCCACACATGAACTGAAATCTTGCCACGATTTTAGAAAACAGGGACATGTAAATCTCAAAGTTTAAGGTTATAATCCCTTTAATCAAGCATAGCAATTTGTGTACATGCAGCTTCAGTGAACTAATAAAACATACTTAGCTCCCTGTGTTCAGCTGCTGTAAACCTTATTTTTTCCCCAAAGTCTGAGCTGTATCGATTTATATAATCTGGGGATCTGTCCCTGTCTCTACAAAATGGTGCTGCAAACTTTACCAGGCTTATCTGCAAGATTTCTAGCACCTCCACTTTCTATTTTTGGTTAGCAGTATCATATAAGCAACCTGATTTTTGTTTTTAAAACAGTCTTTCAGTCCTTCCATGTCCAAACTGCTTGCACACTTTTCTAGCTGTTTAAATCACTGAGAGGAATTTGGTCTCACTTCAGATCTAGATAAAGGGCAAAGATTTGGAAATGTGTTTGTTGGTGATTTGTTGGGGGGGGGGGGGTGGGGGGGGGGTGGGTCCCCCAAAGGTAATTTTTTGTGTTTGTTACGTTTAATGATGGACATTATATAAGAAAAAGTACATTTTCCACAGCTCTGGCTCTACAGATAATGCTATCTAAAATATACAAATTTGAGTTTAAAATTAATTGCAAATATTATATCCATTTTGTAAGCTTTTCAACAAAATACAAGAGTTTGTCGTTAATGTTTAGAAAGGAAAATAAGCTTGTCTTTACAATAACTGTCTGTCTCCAGAGACTGCGAAATATACTTTTATAGTGCCAGATCTCCTACCCTGGGAAATAAGACAATTCCAGGGAGGAGGCAGATGTGCCACTCAGAAATTCTGCAGCAGCCCCAGCCATGTGTCACTCAAGACGAAGTGTCAGGCAAAGAACGGTGTGGAATTGCTACTGTCTATTACCTGTGCCTGTTCCTCTCGGTTCAGTTGAGCATTTTAAAAAAAACTATAATAAATGCATTCAATAATTGTTTGAATTGCTGCTGTGCATTCTGTCATAAATGGTTTATGGATAACCATCAATTCGTTCTGCTCATCACTCTAACAAGTTCAATGTACTCTTCGGAGCAAAGGATGACTATTTATTTAACAGCTTTTGGCAGGAAAATTTGTTGCGTGCCACAACTTTACAAAGAACATTAAAATCAATGACAATTTATAAACCAAAGACTTGGAATTATGCTTTGGATTCCCATAATTCATCAGAATAAAGCTGTCAGATACCTTTTATTATAAATTAATAGCATGTTGTCTAGAAGCTTGGCAGCAGCAGCTGTTTTGCCAGGTTAGTAGTGACATCTAGTGGGTATTTGTACCCATTGCTATTGGTTTACTGTCCTTTCCCATAAATGCTCACTGCTGTATTATCTCCTGGCAGTACAGAAAATGTGCAAAGAAAAAAATTTATTACACCGTGCAGACATCAACATCGCTTAGGTATTTTAATTACAAAGAAAGAGTTGTGGTCTTGGCTAGCGTGCTACTATTAATGTAATCTAGAAATTTGGACTATTAGAGAGCATTTTTATATAGTCCTCTTGCCAGGCATGTTCGATATTTATTGCTCTTACATTACATTTAATAGCGAATTTACTAATTTCTGAATGGACAACTTTTGGTATCTTTATAATCCACAATTATTTAGTGTGAAGATGGGCATTTCTCTCACATCATATTGGTTTTGGAAATTCACCTTTCAACTGTCTGAGATCCACCCTTTTTAGACTCTTTCATTTGTATGTATTCTTTAACCATTTGTAAGTGCCCCCCCCCCCCGAAACCACTCCTCTTTAATTTCTCCTTTCAGGATCCACTTAAATTATGTACAGAGAAGTAAAAGGCATTATTGGATACTGCAGGATGCAGGATTTCTGGGGGGGGTGGGGGGTGTTCATATTCTGCAGAGCAGTTACTCTTGGTTTAATGTTAATAAAAATGAAGGAGTGGTCTTTAATACATTCCTGGTTTTCAGGAATTTTTTCCTCTATTTCCTGTGACTACAGAATAATGCAGAGAAGTTGTAAAGAAACTATATCTGTTTCCAGCAGCTTTGTTGGCTTACAGAGGTCCTGATGATAAAAAGAATACATGAAAAGATAATGTGTGAAAATTTTCTTTCTACTGTATAATGTCATGGGATATAGAGCTGATAATCTCCCAGCCATAGGAGTGAATAGTAGCAGATGCATATACAGTAGTAATCTTTACATACTCACACTCTTATTTTTCTATGTATTCTTGTCTTATTCTATTCTTAAGAAGAAAAGTCTGTGTTTCTTTCTCCACTGAGAAAACTAATCGCTTGTGCAGCGATTCTCAGGCTAACACGCTCATCCGTGGCACGCACAGCGATAACTGGGCACTGGATCAGCGGGGGCAGTGAGGGGTGATAGCCAAGGGGATACATGCCCAGGTGCCTATGGAAAGCTGATGCCAAGTGCCACATGCAACCTGCTGTCAACAGTGGCTGCCTCCCATCACAGGCATCTTCAAAGTCATCTTTTCTTAATTTTTCTGTAAGCAATCTCTAGCTGTCGTAGGGGTGTGCTATAAATGGGTTGGGGAGGTTCTCATTTCTATAAGGATGTGATCCCTGCTATTAAAAAGCATCTGAAAGTCTGGGCTAGCGACACGGCTCCTGCCCACTCACAGTACTCCTACTTCTGCCTCTCTAGTTACTTATGCTGTTCCCAGTTTTGTGGGCGTTTAGCACCGCAGAGTCTTAACTCCTCAAACACTCCTTCCAGAGAGGGAAAACATTATTGTCCACCCAGGCAATGATGTGGAGGGTCAGGAGGATGAGCCCCAAGTCAGTCTGGAATTGCATGGTGGAGTTGAACTCATATTGCCCTAAACCAGTGCCACAGTCACGGGAACATCTTCCCTTTCCTCTTGTAAGCTGTTCTTCATAGTTAACCTCCCAGCCTGCTTCACAGCCCAGCCAGCCTTTGCAGAAATACCAGAAGCTTCACTCAGTGTCAATGGCATGCCACCTTATCAGGTTAGAGGAACTGCTTCCCTTGCTCCCTGTCCATAGCTAGAAAGTCCAATTCAAAAGCACCTAGTATAAGTAGTAAACATCCTGCCTAACTTCAGCCATCTAAAGATAGACATCTAGTCTGAACTACCTCTCTAGGATTCTTCTGTTGTCAATGGGAAGGCATATGCATCTCCAAAAGCTGATTTATCTCACCTTTCTGAGATAAAACACTGTCTGGAGGTGCTTATCTCTTTCCATTAACTACAGAGGGAATCCAGATGACTAGCTTAGACTGGATACTAGAAAGCTGAAATTAAGTCAAGTAAATCCCGCCCATAGACAGGGAGTTGCATGAAACAAAGGTAGAAAGAGTGGGGTTTCCAAGGGGCCAGAAATCAGGCAGCTGCCTGACAGTCACTTCACTGCCAGCTCCCAAGTTTTCATTTAAACTCCAACCTAGCATTTCTACAGCAGACTACAATGACCTTAGAAAAATATCAGCATTTTAACAACCAAAAGTACACTGTCAAAAACTAAAACATAATAAATATCCCAGTAGACAAGCCTCTTAGGAGGAATCTACACAAAAACAAGAGCTTTTAAAGTTTTTATCTCAAAGGACTTTGAAACGTTGCCTGTGTCTGCAGTTTTGTAACAAATCTTATGCAGGGGTGTTCATCCTAAAGCCCCAGCTCTTTGAGCATGCAACACTGTAATATTTTTGGGAGGGAATAAGGAGGACTACTGGGAAAACAAAAAACAAAAAACAACCAACCTCCCCCCCTCCCACTCCACTATCAGAAAGTTACAATGGGAAGATGCTAAATCTACTATGAATGTCAATATTTCAGGTTCAAAGGGCAAATAAGGAAAACTCCACACTCATTATTTGAAAGAATCTCATAACTTGTAACACAGTCTTCTTATACCAACACAGCTGATTTATGATTTTTCTCATGCAACATTCAGAAAACATTTTCACAGGTCTCAGAGGCCCCTTACTGGACAGAGGCATGGATTATAATTTCTGACATGGATTATAATTTCTAATGTATCACTCACAGTTATATTACTCTTAAATGGAGTCTATCTGCTCTAACTTCCAAGATTTGTTTACAGCTACTCACACACTGCTGAAATTTATCCCCAAGAACATCAAACCACCTCCTTTGCAATGTTTTCATGAATGATTTTTGCAGTTATCCCAAGGCTTTAGCTCATACCCGCCCTAAGAATTTTTGCTCTCTCTGCTCACTTCATTGATTCTTCATAATTCATCATGTCTGTCGTTTAAGCACTAACTTCTAAAAACTGTATTTAGCCCAAGCCATCAGGACATCCCCTGGGCCTCCCTGAGGACTCCTACCACTAGCCTGGCAGGGCTGATGGGGGCCATTGGTGTGTTCAGGCAGCTTGTGACAGAGTTCTCTGCCTACGCCAGCCTTTCTGAGCAAAAGCACAGGCTAGTGTGGGTGCTGGCAGTTTTATGAGAGTCCTAGCCCTAATAATATACAATTAAAATCATAAACAGAAATACTAATACACACTAAAATGGGACAGAATGGCGATAACCTGCCATAAAGAGCAAAGCGACTGGCGGGATTAGCCTGTGTCCTCAGTGCGCACATATGTCTGAGAAGGACTGTCACAGCACGTTTTAGCAAGAGATTTAGCAGATTTGGTGAAAGACATTCCCCACCTGTCCCCGTTTTAGCCACCGCAAGGCACAGAGCTCTGTTGCGTGGCGTGCCATGCAGGGGACAGTTTCTGGAAGAGGAGAGATGGTCTCTTTGCAGCAGTCATCCTTACAAATCAGAGCTCTTCAGAAGGATTCAAGGGGCCAAATTCAGGAGTGATGGGTAAAGTGGAATATGCCAGACCTCTTTTGAACTATTTATACCCTCTGACTGATATGCAAACTAATGCCAGGATCTCTGCAGTGGCAGAATTCACACAGGAGGGAGCTGGAAGAAAGACTACACTGCAACAGCAACCTTCACCTTTAGTGTCAGTTTTCTCCCGCGCACCCCCCCCACACACACACAGTCCTCTCTTCTGGTCCATTACAATAAAATGGCTGTGTAGGCTCTTTTTTTTTTTTTTTTTTAACCATTTTCAAGTTCCATGCAGCAACTCTGGTCACTCAGGCTTCATGTAACAGCTGCGTAATAAAGTTAGAAAATTACACAAAAGGAATAACCTGCAATCAACTAAAGCACAGCTGCAGAAATCTGAACATCCCTCACTGTACCTTTGCCTTCTTCATTTTCAACTTAAACAATCTGCATTGTTTCCAAATCTTAATTTCAGCCTGGGGTTCATACTTATCCTAGAAAGCTTTTAATAGCTTATTTTCTCTGGCCTTCTGAACAATGTGGGTAGCCTCCCAACTCACCTCTGGTTCCCCACAGCTAAAGGCACCCCAGTGAGTCACATCTGCAAGTCTTGCAATAGGCTGAACCGCGTGTTTGGTTTGGTGTGGCAAAGCACCCAGACAGTAAAGGAAGCAAAAGAAAATACTTCATTGTTCTGCACAGAGCATTGCTACGAGCGTTACTGAGGCACAGATGATAAAACCAGTATAATTAAGTAAAGTCTTGTGGTTTACGCCATCCATCACACACAAGCAAGAAAGAGATGTAGTCTGTTATGGGCAAGACTATGCAACAATTGTCTCTTTGGGAGTTTCTGGAATTGCTGCCCAAAGGCCTGGTTCTTGCCCTGCCATGGCAGCACCCTGTAACGAATGGACTGCTGGTTAGAACCAAGCATGAAGGTTCCTACTTTCCTAAATATGCATCTAAAAGCTTAACAGAGCATATTTGCAACAACTGCTCTCTTCTAGAAATCAACCCAGAAATACTGCAAACCTTCATTTCCTATGAGCCTGTTCTGTATTTCTGGTTCTAGTAGGGCTAGAATTACTGTATCGCAAAAAATAGCTTTATAGTGATAGAGGACAAGCTAATGAATTCCTCAAGGGTGCACACGTATACACATACCGTAGCCCCAACTCTTTCGGTGCTTAGGTGTCTTATTTTCAAAATTACTGGGGGGCGGTGCTGGGGGGGGGGGCGGGGAGCGCTGGACTAGAGATACCCGAGACCAGCTGTTTGAAACAGAGAGCATGCTACCAGCAACAGCAGTCAATACAAGACGTAAGCAGTGACAAACTCTGGAAAGCATATCAATTGTTGAAATTCAGGCAAATTAAGCAAAAAAAAGTTATGTAAAGCCACATTTCCTAAAACCTGGTTTACATCCACTTTTGCTTCCAAGTCCCTGTGTATTACGCAGGTCATAAAAGCATGCTGGGAAGCTGTTTGAATTCCTCAGATGAGAAGTGCCAAAAGCTTTCTCCAAGCTCAGAACTAAAGCTAGTCAGAAAACAGGAAATGTTTTGCATAACATTTTTGCAAGCCAGGGAGCTGAACATTATCCATTATTAAGACAGCGATGAAACAAGTTTTTTTTAACCTATAAGACAAGCAAATTTTTTGTACAGGACCATACTTTTAGGCTCAGGCCAAGAAAGAAAAGCTAAAGTACTGACTACAACTAGTTTCAGCCAAAATAATTTTTTTTAGTCTACTCTAGTCCTATCCCTTGGTAATGGATTTTTTCCTGGGTCCCCAAGTAGTCAGAAAGCATGAGCTTTGTTGTCTGTTGTCACCTAAAGAAAGCTGAAAGGGCACAAAGCCAAAGCTTGCAAAGCCTCACCAACAGGGCTTTGCTCATTGCTCCTGGGCAGCAACTCTGCCTCTTTATGGACTCTTCAGTCTTTCTGATTTCCAAATACAATTTTACATTACAAATATGTTACAGAAGAAATAATGACATAGATAACACACGTCACATGGTATAGAATACACCGTTGGCCAGTTTGGGTCAGGTGCCCTGGTTGTGTCCTGTGCCAACTTCTTGTGCCCTGGCTGGGCATGAAAAGCTGAAAAATCCTTGACTATAATCTAAACACTACTGAGCAGCAGGGTTATCAACATTCTTCGCATACTGAACTCAAAACATAGCACTGTACCAGCTACTAGGAAGACAGTTAACCTATCCCAGCTGAAACCAGGACACTTTGTTAAACTGAGTAGAGCATATGATACTTGTTCTCTTGCAGCTAGTCACACTAAGGACAGGGAGAACTTCCAGCCCCAAGGACTGTCTCATCAGCAAGGACAACAGCAAGGGGGTACTACAAATACTACCCCTGAACCCTTCCATTCCCAGCAAGGTCTCAGCAACTACTGGAAACAACCGTCTTCATTCACAGCAACATTATACCTTTTAGTTATTCTGCCAACCACATAGAAGAAAAGGCTTGGTTGCATAAGCACAAGTAACAGCAGTGTTCAAGTTGAAGGCAAAAATGATCCATCTTTAGCAAATAAAGCAGGGAATAGTAAATGACATGTCCGCAGTTAGCTTTTTATCCTGATCTAGAGCCCTCGTTGCAGAATCAGCAGAAAAATGTTCCTAGATGCATCCCGAGTTATTTGAAAATATAGAAAAACAGGTCCAAAATGCCTGCTCCCAGGAGCCTCTGTGCAGAGGAATATTAGCAACCCAACCTTAAAAGTGGCTTTTGTTTTTGTATTGGAACCCTTCAGTTGAAGTCTGAAGGTGCAGCAACATGCAAAACCGAAAAATGATTCAGAAGAGAAAGCTAACAGCTGAAACACATATTAACCACCCCATGGGTTGGGTTTAAGTGCACAGGAAAAGTCTGAGTTCTGATTATGTAAATAAGTGTTGAATAAATAAAGAACAGATCTCCAAATAATTTATGCTTAAAATTATTTTTAAAAGCATAAGAAAAATGTTTCAATCCTCTGACAAAGAAGTTCAGTGACAATATACAATGGTTTTAAATTTAAGAAAAGCACATCAGAAGGTAAAACTCCATGAATAGTGCACAGTCTCTACATATTGAAATGTTTGTATAAATATGTATATAAATCAGTGTTTACAGAAGCCTGGTTGGCTCATAAGTCTGAAGCCTTTTCTACAAAATGTGAAATCTTGATAGAGACACTAAAACTGTCTAAGATGCAGCAAAACTGGGAAAAAATGCAGGTATTCACATGTTCAGAAGCTGTTCTTGTCCTCTATATTGTGTTGTTTCTCGTAAGTGTAAAACGTTTTAAAAAAACATAATCACACTTGAGCACAGAACATGCTTTGAGTATAGTTTACAAAAAGATGAGGGGGATGGCCTTATCTTGTAAAGTAAAATAGGGAGGGGGAAAAAAAAAAAGCAATAGCTAGCACACCTACATTACCATACGGGCTTGAGAGATATTAGTTACAAGACAAGAATTCAACCCTATAAACAGAGAAAAATAATTGTAACAAAAGGAGCTGAACAACTTCAATCAGAAACAAAAAAGCAACGTTGATGCTGAGAATGAGAATCGTAATTTAGCAGCAAGATACTACCTTCCCAAGGGCAAAAATCTTTTCATCAGATCCAGGATGCAAATATCAAAATCAGAAGTGATGGAACAGCTTCAGATCTAGAAAGATGTCTGTCTTCATTGTCCCTAGATGCCAGATCTGTGTTGCACTCTCACTGGGCCAAGCACACTGGGCTACTAGCAGACGGCTTAGCTGGTAAATGGGTTTGGGCTGTTTTGACCAGCTATGTTCAAATGCCCACTACTGCTCTTGATCATAATTGTCAAGTAGATTCAAATGCAATCTATCCAAAGAGCAATAAATGAGGAAGAGTATCTTCAGCAGAGAAGTTCAAATTTCCAAATTCTAGGCTGTACATTAACGACTACAGAGCAAGTGAGAAAATTTTAAGTGTTTAGCAATGTACAAGCTACCTATACAGACTTGTAACTGTGGGTATATATGTCTCAAAGAAAATATTGTCAGACGGGTACACAGAGAGGACCAAAAACTGGTTCTAAGGAACCCAGTAAAAAACTCCCATTGACTTCACCAGAGTCAAGATTAGCCCTATAGTATGTTTTGCAGCTCTGTGTTTCAGGAAAATAAAAAAGGTCGTCTTCAATCCCACTGTTCTTTAAGCTTCTCTGCCTATATTTCATTGCCAGCCTTAAGTGCAGATGTCTTCCCTGGCCATTGGAGGGCATGCCAACGAAGACAAGGCTTACACTACCCACAGTCACCCACTCTCTCTCTTCCACCTCTAATCACACCCTGTTCACCTCCTTTCTTCTGAGCCAGCACTGCCCAGTCCTTCCAGAGCTGCTGCAGCTGACATACAGGAAACTAGGACACATGGTAGGCATACAATTTATACGTGGGCTCCTCCATGCAGCAGAACTGCAATAATTAGCAGGTCAGACTGGGATCAAGAGATGTCCCATATAAAACTCCTGTGTATAGTCAGAAAATATCACCATTCCAAAAGGGGGTATTTGCTCAAAGATGGACCTGCTTCATGTACTATACAAAAGTTTAAAAAAAAAAAAAAAATCCCTACTTATTAAGCTCTCCAATTCCACTCAATAAAAAGATAGGGTTTTTTGCAAGGATCATGCATAACTCCTCCCTTCTGTCGGTTACACTTAAAATACCATTCACTGAAGAGCACAAGCAAGCAGCAGTGACTTTATTATAACTACACAGTACAACATCTCACATAAAGGCTAACTCTCCTGAGCTTCCCCATGTTACATATAAAAACATGACAATAGCTTTTCAAGTTATGAAGTGTTTAGATGTTACTGAATGAGGCAATCACATTCTGATCTCTTAAAAAAAAACCAAAACACACAAGTGGAGAAGATGTCTGATTATCTGCATAAATCCAGCATATTTTTCCAGAGCTATGAAAGGATAAAACTTTCCCTCTTCCTCTGAAGTCTTTTTTTTAAGTAAGATCTTAAAGATTTTTGCATGTCCTTTCTTCCTCCTGCTTTGTAAAAGAACATAAGTATCATAGGATTGCTGAGTTTAGAACATGTGATTTACAGAGGATCTTTAAGTTTTCACAGCAGCTGTTTTTCAAGCCTTGTTCTTAAATCATAAAAGATAGAATAAAATGGGGGAAAAAAAAAAGAGCTCCAGGAATAAACTGTATTTGATCCTGCGGGATGCATTTCAGGAAAGCACTTAAGAATCTTCTTAATTGGGATTATTCACTTCTGCAAAAGGATGCATCTGCCTAAACACTTAGCTGGACTAGGTTGGAGTCCTGGAGCTCTGTAATCCTGACATCATCTGTTCCTGATGGTCTTCATCTTGTAGGAAATACTGCTGCAACACTGTATTAGCAACATAGGAGGGGAAGATTATTATTATTATTATTATAAAAACTGAAATGAAACAGTTTTCACTCTCTCACACTCAGAAACACCAGAGTGTGGGCAGTGCCAAGAAGTCTATCCAGCTGTTGGGCACAGCAACGTTTGTATCCAGCTATTAGGTTCAGGATCCACTGTGATGCCGGAGAAGGCAAGGGACACTAAGGCCTCCTTATGCCTCTGAGTTATTCTTTGGTGGGCAACGAAGTGCACACAGGGTTTGTGCCTTTTTGTACCCTTCTGGAGCTGACAGTGTTCAGTGTCTACCTGTCCCACCTCTGCAAGTCATTGGGATTTGTTGACAGTCCTTTGCCTGCACAGCTGGGTGTCCTATGAAACTGCAGGTAGATGTGGTGGGGCCTTGACGGGCGGGCTGCTGGCCTGCAAGCCACCAACACATGTGCTCGTAGAGCCTTTCCCTGCTGTGTTTCCCCTCAGCGGCTCCCACACCCAGACTTTGCCATCCCAACCTTAGCCTCTCCTTTACATTTCTCTGTACTACCTCAGACTTGGATTTCTGATGCAATGAAGAACAAGTACCACCCCTCTCAACTATTTATTTTTCACCTGGCTGATCCCACAATACACCACTGCAAAGCAGGGGGAGGCTGAGGAGGAAGAGGCAGGGACAGAGGGAGAGAAAGAAAATCCAGACTAACATCTATCTCAGATGGCAAAGCTGAGGCAGACCTGAGTGCCAATATCTGGAGGCTGATGGGTGGAAGATGCTGTAGCCTGGCAGAAAATACCTGCTGCATTGCCAGTAGGGGACTGGAGACATATAGCCACCATACCATAGCTACAGTGACAGGGAGCCCACTCTAAGCTGGATAAACTTTAGTTACCTCAGTTGTATTTCTTTACCTGACAGTTCAGTTCTGTTATTGGAATAAGCTACTGTTTTTCTTATTAAACTGAAAGAAGGAGTTTCTCACACATAAGGAAGTGTTGATAAGCTTGAATGCCCTGAATTTGCAGAACAGAAAACTATCCAAGGCATACAAATGGATAAGCATGACCGAAAGCAATAGCAGGGATAGTCTTATAGCATCGAAGATATGTATCTCACTGTGTTGGACCTCAGCCTTCCTCTTTCCTGTTTTCCTAAGTCCCAAGATTTTAGCTTTAGCACTTTATTTCTAGCTTGCGAGGGAGGATATGTGGAATGGGCTCCTCTCCCCATACAGTGACTATAGAGGAAAAGGAGGGGTTTTACTGCTTGCTTTTCTTTTGTCCTATAAATGCAGCATGACATTTGTTGGCCTGTTATCATCAACAGCCAAAATCCCAGGGGTCTTGAAAGCAACTTGAGGAACATTAGCATTGAGAACAGGTCAGGGGGGTTTCCTGGAGCACAGACTCAGAGAGCGCCGGCTGTTCTGTATGCATCTACATTTAGCCTTTTTGCTTGACTTGTGATCTCAAATTCTGGGAGTCGATACATAATAAACCAAAGCAGCTGGAGAAAGCTCTTCCTGGATTATGCCCAAGTGGAGCAGTTGCATGAAGGATTTCAGCAGCTTCCAAGGAAGAAGTTCAAAGACATCAAGGCGTGTGACAACTCTGGCAAGCTGCTGCAGTCTCCTTAGTGGAAAATTATGTTGAATATGAACAGTCGGAAAAAGTGTCTCTTTCTCTTACATACAGAAGACAATACAATTTATACCAGTGAGTTTAATCATACAGTTCCCTCAT
Source organism: Astur gentilis (assembly GCF_929443795.1). Taxonomy (NCBI): domain Eukaryota; kingdom Metazoa; phylum Chordata; class Aves; order Accipitriformes; family Accipitridae; genus Astur; species Astur gentilis. Next base: position 10,845,653 of record NC_064897.1, on the reverse strand, counting down.
CAAAGAGGCCAGACCTCCTACTGACAAGGTCTTAATTTATCCCATTTCTAGTTATAAAACCTGATCATTTATATTTATAAAATAATATCAAGAAACTTTACACAAATTTGGGGCAAATAAGCGTAAACAGGCATAGCTCCACTGTAGTCAGGGTTACTAAACCGATGTGCAAATGCTTACTGGTTACAAAGCAAAAATATTTGCAGAAGCCCACACTGGAAACTCTACAGACCAACAGGATCAAGCTCTCTTTTTAGCTACACAGCTGGATAAGAGATAAAATTTACTGACATCAATACAATGACTGTGATTCACAGCGAAGTAACCTTAAGGCAGAATTTGGCCCACATATTTTTGTGTATAACATTCAGAAAACAAATTCTTTGGCTATAAATTAAAGAGCAAGCCTTTAAATGGGAATCATGCAAAGGAAGTTCATAGCAACACTGAATCAAGTAAGCGAGACCTTCTGCAGATGCAGGTCAAAAGTAGCTTCACTGGAAATCATGTAGCTGTGCTAATTGATAGCAGTTGAACATCTGGATCTCAAACTGAATAGTAATCTCAGCAGTGTTCTTGGTGAGGATAGCAATGGAGGTAGCATTTACAAAGGAACTTTCATCTTCATTGTTTTATGAACTAATTACTTCTCCCACTACCCCTATGATAACCAAATCCCTGGTTACATTTCCAATGGTATCTCAGCTTTGAATATAAAAGGAAGATGCTACCAGGCCTGACAAAAGTAAAATGTGTTCGCATGTGTATATGCACATGAATTCCTCCATATTAATCAAGAACAGCATTTCCCGAATTTTAAAAAAATCACACCTCCAGCACCTGACCTCCACTCAACTACCTGCTCTTGCTTAGAGTCCCATCTTCTCCAGCGAGAGGTGACGTTCATTGGGAGAGCACCCTTCACTCCCTCATTACAAACACTTTATCTGTACTGCCAGTAAGAAGAGCACTTCTCTCTTAATGCAGATTGTACTTCTAGGACATGGATCTAAAACTGCAAGGGCGCAGGGGGAAATTACTTTCCCCTGCCTGCCTGTCAAGGACTGCTAATGGTCTGTGGCAGTATTCCTTCTCAGAGGAGGCTCTTCCTCAGAGGATCGGAGCCAGCTCCTGTTTTCCTCTCTCTCCCACCCTGCAAGCGATCCTTGCACATGCAGCAAAGGCCAATGATGTGCCTGTTCTCCTGGGCAAAACTCCCCCCTCTACAAGTCACTCTCCCTGTTCTGGTTAAACGTCAAAAACATTTTCTTTTTTTAGCTTGGTGGGCTTTTTCTTCTCCACCTATTTCTAAGCTAAACCATCACCACTGGAATTGAGGAAGATGAGGTTTCCTTACATGAAGTGCCGGGTACCTGCAAGACATTGTATTCTTACAGAAAATAGGAATAGAAAGACCAGCAGATAGAAGATTTATGAACAAGCTCTTAAAATGCAAATCCAAAAGCTACTTTTGTATTACCTGCATAGCAAACAAAGTATAATTCTAACTTCAACTGGTCATAACCAAAAAATACAAATGTAGGATATTATTGTACAATGCTGGATTAATGGCTCAGTCATACAATAATATCCTACATGTGTCTTAAAAAACTCCCAATGATACAACTGTATAAACCCATAAAAAGGCTGTTATGGGATTCCTTATTTAATAAAAATAATTAACTTTACTTTTCCAATTTTTGTTCATTTAAGAGAACTCAGGATTAAGACTATAAATATTCAGCTTGCCTGGTCATGTCACCATCCTAAGACAATAACCATAATTAGCAGTACTAAGCTCTTAGAGGCGTTCACCCACTAACACATTTTAGGTGCCTTAAGTAGTTACTGAATAAAACCAAAACCTCATCTGAACTGTACCAGTAACAAACTACAGCATGAAATAATTAAAACCAGAGTACCTCATGCTTTGGTCTCTGAAACACTAAAAATATTATTAATAACACCTAGTGTTTAAATAACACTTCTTAACACACAGATCTCAAAGGACTTTATAACAGCAGGAATCATCATTATATCCAACTTACAGACAGACAAACAGAGGCAATGCGAAGAGGGCATGAGCGAAGGTGACTCAGCAAGTTGGTAGCAAAATCATGGCTTGAAAACAAATAGGTAAGAGAAAAATAGGAAGACTCCAGTCCTTCTTGTTAGAGGGAGGATTGCAACAACACTGCAGTATTTCAGGTGCATGCATGGTAGTATCATTGAACCCATGCATGGCAGATTTCCTACTTTACTATCTTAGCCACATAGATCTTGTAGTAAGGACCCGATTCTGGAAGACAACATTTCAGACTTTATCACTCTGTAGCCATAGACACTACAAGCACAGCAGCAACACATTCTAGCATACAGACTGTTACAGAGCACTGCATACCCAAAAGTGCCACCCAAACAAACGAGACCTTGACTGCATCAACTCAGCTCTGACTAGACTAACCTGGTATGAGCTGGAAAAGAAAGCAGTAGATGAACTTCATTACGTAAGTGCTGTTAATTTCATGCTTTTTGGACCACATTTGGGCCAAAGACCAAAGAGTGATAGAAACCACAGAGGAACCTTATATGTCCCTAGGCATGGAGAAAGTCAAAGACTTTGGGCTGGGTCTATATAATTAGCAAAGCCATCAGTCTCTTATGTCTCCCGTTAAATCTTTGGACAAATTGATGAAGTACAGGCTACATAAACAGACAGTGAGCTGGACTGAAAACTGGCTGAACTGGTGGGCTCAAGGGGTCATAATCAGCAATTCAAAGTCCAGATGGAGACCAGTCACTAGTGCTGTGCCCCAGGGTGGTCAGTACTGAAGTCAATACTGTTTAACTTCTTCATTAATGACCTGGATGATACACTGCCCTCAGCAAACTTGCAGTTAACGCAGAACTGGTGAGAGTGGTTGATAGACCAGATGGTTGTGATGCCATTCAGAGGGACCTCGAGAGGCAAAAGAAATGGGCAGAGAGAAAACCCGTGAAGTTCAAAGGGAAATGCAAAGTCCTCCAGCACCTGAGGAGAAATAACCCCACGCACCAGTACAGAGTAAGGACCAACCAGCTGGAAAGCAGACCTGCAGAAAAAGGCTTGGGGTCCTGGTGGACAAGTTTACCAGGAGCCAGCAATGCACCTTTGCAAAAATACCAACAGCATCCTGGGCTGCATTAAGCAGAGTGTCCCCAGCAGGTTGAGGGAGGTGATCTTTCCCCTCAGCTCAGCACCAGTAAGGCCACATCTGGAGTGTTGAGTCCAGTTCTTTGCTCCCCAGTACAAGAGAGATGGATTTACAGGAGCAAGTCCAGCAAAGGGCTAGGATTAAGGGAGAGTTGGGACTGTTTCCCCTGGAGAAGAGGCAGCTTAAAGGAGTGGGGGTAGATCTGATCAGTCTGTGTAAATACCTGATGAGGTGAGTAAAGAAAACAGAACCAGACTCTTCTCAAGAGTAGCCAGTGAAAAGGCAAGAAGCAATGGGCATGGTGAAATGCAAGAAATTCCATTTAAACAAGCAGTTCTTCTGTTGTTGCCGTTTTTCTAACATGACAATGATCAAACACTGGAAGAGGTTTCCAGAGGGGCTGTGGAGTCTCCACCCTTGAAGACATTCAAAATCTGACTGGACACAGTCCCAAGCAACCTCTTTTAGCTCTGCTTTGAGTGTGGAGGCTGGACTAAAAAAACCTTTGAGGTCCCTTCCAACCTCAAACATTCTGTGATTTATGGTATTCCTAAATCCCGCAGACATTTGATATTGTTTTCCCACTGTTGCCTCCCCAAAGTGGCAACAACTTACTTGTTATACCTACGCACAATCAGCTCCCTTCACCAACAAGCTTCACTTTGAGTTTTAAAGAAAACCAGAAATCAACAGAAACTTGTTGCCATCTTTTGGTGTTTGTTGTTTTTTGGTTTGTTTGTTGTTTTTTTTTTTTGTTTGGGGGTTGTTGGGTTTTTTTTCCAATTTCAGAATAAACCCTCTTAATAGCAAATGTTGTAACAACGTTGCTTGCTTTGTTCTCTAAAAGAAGGTAAGTGACTAAAGAGCTCAAATAGCTTTCCTTTGTGGTTGAAACCGCATTGGGCTCAGTTGTGAAGGCTGGTTTCAGGAAGTGCCATGGAGACAATGGCGGTTGGTTAATTACCAGGTTTCTGCATGGGTTGTGATGACAAGCGGCCTCTGCTCCCTTTTAAGTGGACCCCCCTTCTTAAACATACCAGTCAGATAGAAAAATGGCAATGTCCCAGTATTTACAATGTCAATCCAGAATTTACAGGTGAGTAATTAGCAGTGAACTTGCTATTTTGAAGGCGAGGAGAGAGGGGAAATAAAAATACCATGTTTTTTCCTCTGACAGAAATAACATACAGAAGTTCCCAAGAGCTTAAAATAAAATGGAGAAGACTCAAAGAACATTTTTTTCCTCCTCTGCTACTGAGAGACAGTAACTCACGGCACCCTGTCAGAGGGTGCAGGTCCCTCCTGCTGGTGTTTAAGTCCCTGTTTCTTGCCTCCTCGACCTCAGTTCCCACTTCTCGAGGGGGCAGGAGACCAGAGATCTCCTCCCTTTCCCTCTCCTTAAGCCATGAGACAATGGGAACTATGGCAGCCAGAGCAGCAAGGCCTTTGGAAAGGAGAACAAAATGCCATACCCTGTTTCTCTCTCCACTTACTTTAGCCTGTCCACCACAAATTCATCTAATAAGGATATGGGCTTTGTCTCATTGACTAACCCCTCCCATGTAACCCAAGTTATACACGGTCTAAGCAGAGAAATAAAAAACTATTTTGGTAGCAACACAGCTCAATGCTTTGCAGAGATACCAGCATAAACCCCAACAACTAACTCACCATCGAGATCAGTGTGCTCACATCAGCATGGGGTACTTCCAGGTCCACAGATCCATGCTAATGCGCATACATTTCTCTCAGGGCCTCAGCAAGTACCTCTGGGCAGTACAATCTAGACTTCTGCAGCTACCTCAATGCATTTAAATCTTCTCTCTATATGCATTATCAGTGAGATTGCTGAAAAAGAGGTTCATTTTCTCTTGCATAAAAAGAGGTGACCAAGAGGCAGAACCTGTTTTTATCTACTTCCAAGGATGATTTTAAAAATTGAGTTTCAGTTTACTCCTCTGTGAAATGGGTCTAAAAAAATGGGCCAGATCCTTGGCTCAAAATAGCTCCATAGACATCAGTATTCACCCTTGATGAAAAAGCAGTGTTTTCATAGAAAACAAGGAATATAAAAACAGACAGTAACTTCATTATTTTAAGCATCTTGTACTAGATTAAAGTTTATGTGTATGTCCGTCATCTGAAGGCACAATTTTGTGTGGCCGTGAAGAACAGTTTATTTGGAAGACAAATTTAATAGAAAATGTCTTTTCTTCTTGAGAGATTATGTGCCACAAGCATTTTTTTGTAATGGCTCATCCACTAAAGAAAGAATTGATGGCAGTTTAATTCCCTGAGTTAAAGGGGAGAAAAATGTAAATGATGCTGCAAAGGTAACTGGGCTACCAAGAAGCAGATGGCTTTAATTACGTATTTACAGGATTGTTTATACTGGGAATTTGAAAGAGACACACGGCTTAGAAACAATACTCATTGTGGGAACACTGTGTACATTTTAATTAAGCTGGATTTTAAATGGGAGTAAAAAGAGATTATTGAATGTTACCTGAAGTAAAATTAACACTTCAAAATCATACGTGCCTTGCGCACAAAGATTTACTTATCCCAGATGTGTACAAAGATACACAAATCCATACATGCTGAGCCTCATCCTCCTTTTTGCTCCTTTTGTTTCCCGGTGCTCCAGTCCTGCAAAGAGGCCACAGCTGTGTGAGGCACCATTACTGCACGCAAGAGACAGGTTCACTGGGTCAAGTTCGTTTCCGAAACTGAGTGAGGTTCTCTCAGAGGTGAATTTAACTCTTCGTGCTGGACTCCAGCAGTCTGAGCCGCATCTTCCTTTCCCTGAGAATCTTTTCATAGTGCCAGAATTTGAAGCAGTGAAGCACTACCAGCCTCGACCAGGTACTGAGCACCTGCTGACCTGGCCCAGCGCTAACTTGGGATGAAGTTATGGTGGCAACGCATTGAGCTGACCTAGCAGCTCACTGATGCCAAAGTGGGAGGATGAGCTCCCACCCAACAGCGTTACTGGCCTTTCTTCCCTACTCCCAGGTGATGTGGCCCATGTCCCATTACTTTTGTAGGTCCTCAGACCCCTTCCAGGAGCCTCTGTGTGTCATTAACCTGACAGAAAACTAAGCTAGAAGAAAAAAGAAAATGCTTTTTGCAGCGTAGCAAGCTCTCATGAGGCCCAGACACAGCAGGAGGAGAGAGCAGGACCACACGCTCCCTGGGAGCGGCTGCAGGGGAAAGGCAGAGCAGCAGCTCCGAGCTCTCCCTCCAGCAGATGCAAGCAAAGCTGCCACACATGAAACCACAGCCTCAGACCAATTTTTGCAAAACAGTTTAAACAAGTGCAAAGCCCTGTAGGGCCACCCGGTGTATTGATTAAAGTATAGTTTCCTTCAGATCTTCTGTCCCCTTCATTCCTTCCCAAGTGCTTTTATGGTCCAAACGTGGGCACACAGCCAACAGCAACCAAGTTTGCAATAGCTGACCAAACGGCACAAGAGCACTGGTCTTGCGCACGTTCTTTAGCATGCTAAATCCCAAGCAAAAGGTGTTCACTTGGAGCACTTCAGCATACACTACCTCTTCTACCTATTTACTAGATCAGTCTAAAATTACACTTGAAATTAAGCTGGTTAATGGATGCCAGGTGTTATCTACAACTCAGGGCAACAATGAGCACTTTTTTATAATCAAGATCAAACATAAGTAGCATAAACACACTAATAAATCAAGTGAGCAAATTATATCTGCAAAGAAAATATGCATAAAGAAGGGCTATTCAGCTTCAGTGACTCAGTACAAACAAACCCCTGGGGCAAAGAATAATTACAGTATACTGTCTACAAATGAACAAAATAACCAAATCAAGCCAAAATTCAAATGTATGGCAGTAGCTCTGAGGTACTTTTAAGTCAGAAAGAGAGAAGACATATAGAAACATTTTCCATATGAGACAAATCAAGAACAGCAGAAGCACTACCCCTTTACCTTCCCTGGAAAAACTGAAAATATACATAACTTCACAGAGAAAAAGCCTAAGCCAAGATATACTATTACAAAGAGAAGCATTCACCAAGAATTACCCTGGCAGTTTGTGGTATAGCAACATGCCCTCCACGAATGATGCCTGACATGAAATGGTTATATCAGTCCCCAGAAGAGTGGTGTAACACCAGAAATGGGACATAATAGCTCTTCAGGATTTCACAAGTCTGGATTGAAAAACTTTTTTCAGGCTGTCGTATATTTATGTAAAAAAAAAAAAAAAAAAAAAAATCAGTTACTTCTTACTCAGCTGAGACCACAGTCAATCTAAGCTCATAGATACTGGGTTTTTCTGCCCTTGCAAACTCTTTGGACACTTCCCTGTCCCTTCTCTTGGGCTGTGACTGGAAAGTCTTTGGGACTGAGACCACAATTGTTTCCTAGGTGTGTACACCGTGAGGGTCAAATCACAGATGAGGCAATTACAGCAACATGGATGTTCCTGTGTGGTGGTATTTTCAGTTTAGATACCATTTGTAGTTAACAAAACATCAGAGGTCACCTGCAAATCCTTCACAAATTAGTTTTTTAAATACCATACACAAAAGGAAGCACATAGAAAATTAAGAGAGGAAAAATAAGAGTAACAAACATTCAAAGCTTAGCCTAGTATTTTTTTTTCTGTTGCCAGTGAAAGCCATTACAGAAACAAGGGGATGTCGCTTTTTCTTTCTCCTGTAAAATTTTCAATGATCCAACTTCCTCACATTGATATAAAGGACTACAGAAGGTGCAAAGTCTCAAACCGAGTCCATTCTACATTGTTAAAAACATGTCATACTTCCATGGAAAACCATCAAACTGCAACAGCATGTGCCAGCTGGGGGCCTATTCTGTGTGAAAAAAAAACCTGGCCAAAAAGATGAAAGTGGCAGAATTCCCACTGCATTCAACAGGACTGGATGCTGTCCTTGAGAGTTTCTTCTATTTTTCATCTATGACAAGTTTCCATGGTTTATCTTTATCTTACTTCTAGATTCCAGGTACAGGTTTACTGTTTCATTTTATTTATAGACAGTGCTTTCTATTAATTTTTTTAATACTTTTTTTTTCCTATCATCCCTGCTGTTATGATTTTTTGGCATACTGACTGCAGCCTTCTGGACTATGCTAATCTCTGACAAGACTGAGACACAGACCTAACTAAAATTGTCTAGTACAGCCAACACTGTGCTTAAAATAGTTTCACATTTTTTTAATCTATTTTTACTAGCTAGGGCAGGATTTAATCTTTCAATCATAAGGTTGTGCCTTAGATTTTATTTTAAAATGTGTTAGAAACTTTTTAAATATCTGTTTTACTATGTGTATTTTCTGATGTGGCTTAGATAACTTCAAACCAATATAAAATTAGGAGATGTAAGTTAGTCTTCAGCAAGCAGAAATATCACATAACTTGCCTTTTCCAGAAGAGCATCTTATACTGAAAGTCTGATTATCATCATGCCAATACATGGTTATACCTGGAGGATATCCACATTTTTAATGCACAGTCACCCTGTCTCTAGATTGTGATTTATTTTTTAATTTTCCCCACAAACCAGTTGCTCACAGTACTATATTTTGTCCCCCTTATGCTGCTAGAAAAAACAGAAGAACAATAGTTATAAAAAAAGAATGAAATTGCTCTGAAGGTTGCTGTAGTTTCTGTTGGCTTTCTGTTCAGCTATGGGAATGGGTAAAGACCTGCAGGAGTCTCTCAATGGCCAGGTATTCAGTTGTAGCCCAAAGGATAGAGTTATCGGAGAGCATAGACAGTTATAGAAGTTATGCCACTCAAGTCCCTTACCCTTGTTTATAAGTCCAGACTCATTCCTTCTCTCTTACCATCTAGAAACTCTGCACTTGTTTTTGTCTTTTGGTTACCAAGCAGTAGCAATTTTGAATATTTTTATGGAGTTTGTCATTGAATTTTTAAAGGTTTTCCCCAGACATTCTAAAAAGCCTTTCAAGCCAAACACAGGATGAGACCCTGGCAGAGCCTATGGGAGAATGCAACACCTGAGCCTGGGACCACATGTTTTAAATGAGCTGCTATATATGAGGTAACAACAGGACCAGATATATGCAAAATTTATAATGCCCCATATAACATACCAAAAAAATGGCACTTGTATCCTGTGACTGGCAGATTACTAGGATGGTGGTAGTGTCTTTTACTGCAGGCCTCCCAGGAGCCAATCAAGACAAAGTACAAGGAACTGAAATAAGAAATTTGGAGATCAGCTTAAGTGCTACTTGCAGCTCTGCAGCAGCAGGCAAGGGGGAGCACCAAAGCCCCCAGAGCAGCAACCTGGTCTGTCCCACTCTTCTTGCAGCTGCTTGGCCTCTTCCTCACAGCCCCCACCAATGCATAGGAAACTAGCTTTGCATGCTCAAACCAACAAAAGGGCTTTTTTCTCAGTATCTCAGACCACCTAAGTCACAAAGGCTGGGAAGCCAAACAGCTGGCCATCATTGCCCACTTCTCTACGGCACTCGTCAATGAAACAACACAACTGAGGCTCAGTTCCCTTTGTCATGGATTTCAGGGTGAGAAAAAATGTTATGTTGGGATACCACATCGACTTGGCTCTTTGACTAAAGGGTCTTCAATTAAATTTCTTCCGGAAGTGGAGAGTGCTATTGTAAGAGAAAAGTTTGAGTTGGTATTGCATGGTTGGAAGAGAGAGCTGATAACAAGGACTTTGATATTCTGCTCTCAGCTCTGCACTTGACTCAGTAAGTCGCAAAGCTCAAATTTTAGATAGTTTTTGATCTGTAGCTACCAACAAGGTCGGTTATTCTAAGCCCTATATACATTAACGTCCTTTTGAGAAAGTTGTCCTTAACCAACTTAGGTTTCAGCTCCTCCTCGAAGTTGGGCATGGTAATGCTGACCTCCATCAGAAGAGCAAGAGTGGCTTAATTAATTGTTTATAAATTCCTTTGAGATGTCAGAAGAAAAGTACTACTTAAATATTAAAAATTTAGTATGAATTCCTTCTAATCTATTAGAAGTTGGAAAGTAATTTTCTCCAGATATGCAGAATCATCTAGAAGTGATCTGTGACTGAAGTTATGAGACATTAGTGGTATCTACACAAGTAACATGCAGGCAGACAAGTTCTCCTGGTTTCAGCTGGGATAGAGTTAATTTTCTTTCTAGTAGCTGGTATAATGTTATATTTTGGATTTAGTATGAGAAGAATGTTGATAACACTGATGTTTTCAGTTGTTGCTAAGTAGTGTTTAGTCTAAGTCAAGAATTTTTTCAGCTTCTCATGCCCAGCCAGCAAGAAGGCTGGAGGGGCACAAGAAGTTGGGACGGGACACAGCCAGGACAGCTGATCCAAACTGGCCAATGGGATATTCCATACCATGTGACATCATGCCCAGTATATAAACTGAGGGGGAGTTGGCCTGGGGGGATCACTGCTCAGGAATTCAGGGGTGGGTGAGTGGTGAGCAATTGCATTGTGCATCACTTGTTTCATATATTCCAATTCTTTTATTGTCATTTTATTATTGTTATTATCATTAATAGTTTTTTCCTTTCTGGTCTTTTAAACTGTGCTTATCTCAACCCATGAGTTTTATTTCTTTTTTTTTTCCAATTGTCTCCCCCATCCCACTGGGTGAGGGGTAGTGAGCAAGCAGCTGCATGGTGCTTAGTTGCTGGCTGGGGTTAAACCACGACACAAGTCTATGATTTTCATTAGAGATTTACTAAGGTTGTATTAATTTTTAAGTATATACTCATTAGCAAAACTACATTTGTAACATCTGACAAGTAGTGCCTCTAGCATAACACTGTAACTGGGACCTATGATCAAAGATATCAGCCTAGAGCATATTGGATCCTAATAACAAAGTTAATGATTAGAAACAATACCAGTTATTGAAACAGACTTTTAAATTAATAATTTGAATATCAAAAAGTCACATGTAGTATATGTATGTGTCAAATACACCTCTTTTCTGCAGATATTTCACATCTACAAAAAACCATGGGTTCTTCTACCAGAGAAGTTTTTTGCTGAATCAGGACTATGTGGAGCTGATTGTAACTTGACATCTTTTTAGAATGAAAGTTGTGTATTGCATAAAATTCTTTTCCTGGGAAGAAAAAAATATGCATTGAACATGTTTTTACAAATATTTTCTTCGGGGTTTTAGGGGGGGGGGTTGGTTGTTTAATTTTAGGGACACTGGATTTTGTCCTCTTGTGTTTTCCATTTTCTTTTTGTGGTTGAAAGACAGGGAAAGAGAACCCAAAGAAAACTTTTTAAAAACACATTTGCATAAAAGTGCAGAGTACTTTTTTTTTAATTTAAAATGAAAATAATTTGATGGTTTCTCAAAAACTGTCAACAATATTTTTTCTCTTATTGTCAAGTTCCAACATTACCCCAATGACTGCTGGGTTGCAGCTCTGTCTGTGGGGCAGCTATAGCTAAAGATTCCTGGAGGAAGCATTCAGAAATAGCTAGTAGTTTCCATTTCTATTAGTAAACTTCCTTGATTATGGGAGAGTAAGCTACTTCTAGAACACAGATCAACTCGTAATATACAGCCAATTTCTATACTTATTCAAAGCAAATGAAAAGCTAATGTTAACATTTGTGTGCTTTGAAAATGTAAAACATTGCATACAACTAATGCCAAATATAAACTTAACAATATTTGTTACCTAAAAATGAAAGGGTAACTTATTTTTCTTATGTTTCTCTGTTAATTTTCTGTCATTGTTTCAGGCTAACATACTGCTTCTTAAAAAGGATAGATTGTAGGTAAGGAAAACATAAACCCTTTATTTCACCATTAAAAAAAATATAAAACATAGCCTTATGCAGGAGAACTTTCTTCATGGTAGAGAAGTAATAGGGATATACTGAGCACAGGTTTTAGAAGCATGGATTCAAAGATCCATTTATTTTACTACCTCTGAAAATCTGATGTTCCCAGAATAACGCATCCAATCATCTTCCCTAAAAAAATTAGAACCTGTTAGTTTTATTAGAAAACTGAATCTGGAATTGCAGCTTCCAGGCTCTTCTTCTTTTCCAGTTCTTACAGTTCAGATAAATAAGGCAATCATGCTTTGTAAAACTAAGAAGCATCTCTGTTGCTTAAAGCAACTTTTCAAAAAACAACCTGCCCCCCCCCCCCCCCCCAAAAAAAAAACAACAGGACATGCTTCCTCATTGGTTTTAATAAATGCATAATAAATGCAGGACTAGGTTTCTAAAACACACATTTTGAAACCATATAGTAGTCAACACTGTCAGAATTGACTGGCAATTTAGGTGCAGTGAGTTCAAGGTGCCTAAATGGAGACACATCCAAGAACTTGGCTTTAAGAGCAAGGATGTTTTTAATCATCAGTCCCCATTGAAAATCTTGGCCCAGGCTTCTGTTAAGAGTAACCAGCATCAGCCTTTGTGCAACAGTAGCTGTGCACCAGCTTCTGCCTGAGAAAAAAATCCCTTTAGTCTCCTATGCAGGCAGGGACTCCACCATTCCCTTGCTGCTGGAACACACCTTCAGTTACTTCTATCCGTAATTAAAGCTGGCGTATCTTACTTGGGCCATTCACCTTTTATTCAACATGAACAGCCTGCAAAAATGGCTGAGAGGTTCACAGGAAGGAAGCAGTTAAATGATAAAAATGTGAAATGTTATGCAGCAAGCTGTGTACAATTAACTAGAATTCAAATATACACCTTGTTCCAATCCAAGCCATTTATCAGATAAAAATAGTCTGCTAGAAGAATGTCATGATTAATGAGGTGAGACTCCAGCTAATTACTGTTTCCTCCAGAAGTAATTAGGTTGGCATTGCTAATCAAGATGAATGAACACTCTGACCCGCTTTTTTAAATGTAAAACTATGAGCTGCAGCAGCAATAACATCATTTAGTTCAGGCAATGTAGTCTTTATTAGGCTTGTAGTTTGATTAAATTCTTTTGTTACACCAGGCTTTCCACACATGAACAGATGAATGCTGTGATGTTCAAAGAGTTTGTCACCCTTAATTAAAGGCTGAAAAGGCTTGTTCAATTCACAGGGCAATACACAGGACAGCTCTAAATTGATAGCTTTTAAGTGGGGGATAACTGAGGGAGTCATAGGGTTTGCCCATCTGCAAGAAGATCCCTCCTCCTTCCACAATTTTCCGTCATAGTAGCTGGAAAATTAATATCAGATATTTTTGTATTGATTCCATTAGGCAACACTCATTTCATCAGAGCACCTTTTCACACACAACTATACAGCTTTACTTGTACAGAGCAAATCCATTATAAATTAAGAGAAAGCAAGCCGTAAGAAGTACATTCAGAATATAAGCTAATTTATCATGCCGTTTCTGACTGTGACCCTTTTGCACAACTAACGAGTCCCAGAACAGCCTCACCCCCCACCATTTCAGCAGCTTACATCGTGACCACGTATATTTTTTCATACTGGGGGGGGGGAGGGGGGGGGAGGTAGGGGAAGTCACAGTGAAGTGTCTGAATGATGCAGAGATACAACATGTTATAATGGAGTTAACACATAGTAATTTCCTTTTTCACCTCTTCCTATTACATAAAGCACTTCCTTATTCCAAGGATTTATTTTTGGTAAATGCTAGATCCAAATTTTCACTTGAGAATTTTAAATTAAAGCACAGGTTAGACTGGATAAGATAGCAACCCTCATCCCACAGCAGCTTTTTGGATCTACTCGCTGTCTGCTGAACGAAAAGCGCTGCAGCGGAGACGGTGGGGCCTCGGGGCCAGGAGCAGCAGCGGGGGCAGAGGGACGGAGAGGAGGCGGCAGCACAGAAGGCCTGTCCCTTCCGTGGCAGCGGGTACAGGTTTAATTGCAGGCAGGCAGTTAGGCCACCGTGCGCCTATTTCAGCCTGGTACAAACCAGCAGCTGTCCTAGCTGGGGCACAGAGCAGCCCAGACCCTGCTCCTCCCAGCGAGAGGGGACATCCTCCTGATACCGCCACGACCCGCTAGCACCACTGGTAACAGCAGCTAACCCTTGGCCGCAGGATATGTCTTTATCAACTCGACAACGCAAAGACCAACCTGAGCTTTCTTTCATGCACGCTCGGTGGGCCGCAGGCTCGTCTTGCCAGGGGGGATGAAACCCAGCACTGGGGCTCCCCAGCCAAAGCTTTCTCCCTGACGTACCAGTACACAACGTGAAAGGCGCCTGACCTGAGCAACCTTAGACCTATCAGTATTTGGCCAAGAAGCTACCCACACACCTCAGGTGAAAGCCAAAGCTTCACACCTGACCACAGCACTCAGACACCAAGCAAGCAGAAGGTCGCCATTTGCCTCCTTCAGCACAGCTCCACTCAGCCGCTGCCCACGGCAGACACGACACCCCACCCCAGCGGGTAGAAGTCACTTGCTGCATCTCACACCTCCATCACAACGTTTAGTAGGACCACAGCAGCCCCCACAAGCCACACCACGAGGGACAGACAGGCATCAACCCTCTGAGAGAGCTCAGGCTCGCGGACCTTGCCATGCCCGGCTGGCACAGGGCTACACGGCGCCTTCTTCCTCTCCAGGCTTCTGGTACTTAATGATTTAACAAAAATCCTTACCTAGAGGGTGGGAATAGCATCTCTTTCCTTCCTCTGCCATCTGTTTGATATTTCCGCTCGCTAGATTGCAAAATCCTATTTTTAACCTCTTCTGCCTAATGATACTGCAATGCCAGCCGCTGATTGACACGCACTTGCCTCCCGCTGCTACTTCTCCCCGGCGCCTCACCCAGGCCAGGCCGGCCTCACACCCCGCCGTGTCAGGGAGCAGAACGGCAGTCAAACCCTCACACGTACTGAGGACCAGCCCGAGCAGCCACGCACAGGCTTTTCAGAGGGAGGCTCCAGGTGGAAACCCTGAGGGAGCTGATTTGGGGGGTGGTGCCTGGGAGACCACACTATAACCGATATAAAACCTCTCCTTCCTCACTGCTCCCTGATGTGGCCTTTAACTGCCCTCACCTGTTTTACCTCACAGCCACAGCCCCTCTCAGCATGAACATCTAAATCCCCCCCAGGAGGTGCAGTCCCCTGTCCTGCTGCCTGTGTGTCAGGCCCAGAGCCCCACTAATGTGTCTGTGGTGTGGGGGCATTTAACTTCTAATTTATGTGTTACTTCTTTTTTTTGTTCTCCTTTCCAGAAAGTGAGGGGTTTTTTCTAGAGTCAAGGCTTCCTCCAGTTGGAGCCAAGATGTTGGTGCTGCCATCCAAGAGCTTTGACTCATTTTTGTTTTGCTTACTGGATCAGCTTGCTGGTTACAGATTCCTGCGACGATGAATTCACTAGGAAACGAGGAAAGGAGGCACTGCCATCGTTCCTAAATGCTTCACTTCTCATCCCAGCAGTACCCCTTCATGGCTGTAAACAGGGTATTGCAGCTACGTGCAGGCTCGCCTGCTGCCTTACAACTGCACAGTACTAACCGCAGGGCACAAAACTCACCTCACCTTCAGCGTATATCTGCCCCACCTCCCTTTTAGTGGTTGAACAAGGAAGTACACTGTGTAGAAAGTTATTTAAAAACGTAAAACCGGTAAAAGACAGAAGTTTCATATGGCTGCACACCTAATCTCTCAGACAGGCACGCTAGTCTCACAAATGCAGACCTCTGGTTTCCTCATAATCCAGGGAGAAGCGTGAAAGGACAGACTTCAGGTACGCTGCTCTGAGCTGCGCTAACTCAGCTAAGCATGCTAAGTATTTCTTTATTAATGCAGTTGGTTCACGCATCCCTGGGTTGTCGATGGCTCCCTTAACTGTGTAGCTCTTAAAAGCGAAGCATGTCATTTCTGAGCTGCTATATGCTACTGAAGCAACTCTAGTGATTTATTTATGAAAGGTTTATTGACCCACCCAAGTTGTAGATACCCATTCACTTTTATTGACATCTACCCTTAAATCCTGTGGTGAGGACATTGGTTAACTGAGCCAAATTAAAACAGGGTCCCCTATAGAAGCAAGCAATTTCTAAAATCCCTTTCTCTGGTCACAGCTGTGCCACAAAGGTGGTTCCCTTTCTCTCCATGCGTTATTTCCATGCATTCCTGTTGCCTGAGTGTGCTCCAAGGTTATCCAAACAGTCCTATTCCGCAGAGCACGGGCAGCAGCTCTAGTGCTGCTTGAACACATTCATTTCCATGTCTCAGCCTGCTGCTACTAACAGTGTAGGCGTTGCATCAGTGTTGTTCCTTGGACTCCTTCAGACGCATCGCTCTAGCTGCTGCCCCAAGGAACAGTCTAGTGTATAGGGGCTGCTGGATTTTTTTTGGCTCTTCCCTTCTCTACATGTGGACTATGACCATTCTCACAGTGAACTGTGATGTCCCATCAAAGGTCTGCCGGGAAACAGACCTGTTTATGCAGGGGTTGTTGCAGACGAACTCTCATTTTGTTTAGGACATACGAGATCTGATTGATCACTTCTTTTTTTTTCTAAGTAATTTTTGTATTAGTAGAATTACAAACATCTTCGCTGCCAAAGACTGACCTCTACCCTAGCAGTGTAAGCAAAATTATTCTTAGTTCCCCTTTTTTTCTGCTGATAATAGGACCCAAGGGTAGCTTAAGAAATACTGAGAGAATTAAAATATTGGATGGGTAAATGAAAAATGCAAGTGAAAAAATGCAAGTGAAGTAAGAAGTAATAATAAGCTCATGAGGTCACTGATCATGTCCAGACCACATTGGGATGCAGGGAACTTGCAGTCATTCACACGGCCGCTATCACCCCCCATGGAGAAAGGAGGGTGGAGTCCAGATCTCATCAGTGAGGTCATCCTCTTTCTAATCCTACGCTCTTCGTACTTTTGGATCACGACCGCTGTGGTTTTAGCAGGAACTGAGCTCAGCCCTGCCAGCCAAGGGGCGCAAAGTGTCAGGAATTTCCAGACCGCTCATCGGTCCAGCCCGCTCCCCCCAGCTGACGTTGTTTATAAGTCCCTGGACCCTCTCTGCTTAAAGAGAGCTCTAGATCCACCTACTCCCTGCACATTTTGTGCTGTTGATGTATCACAGGATTGAACTTGGCCAGCCTGGGAACCTGACCCACAAACACTGGTGCATGCACTGGTGGCGCCAGGTTGGTGTGGGTTGGGTGTCTCTAGGTGCCTAAACCACAGGGCCAGTAAATCAGTCACACTTCTCTGACCCAAAGTGTATTAACATGAAATGGAGAAATAATTGTGCATTGTTCTGAGGGGTCCCCAGTTCACTGCCCTACTAACAGACAAAGTAGCAGGTACTATGCTTATTATGCATCATGCGTTGCATTCAGTCTGGTTTGGACAGCAGAGATCAGAGTGAGCTATTTTCCTGCCTGCTCTGCACAAGCAACCGGAACAGTTTGTCCCCATCCATAGGTGAGGAAGACTAGGTTTTATTAAAAGAGGCACCAGAGCTGGGTATACAAAGGTGGGCAGAAGGAATACTGTCCTCCTCCCATGCAGTTTTTTGGTGTTTTTTTTTACCTCCAGCAGTTTTCCAGCCATGCTCCAGGGCTTGTCAGATTTGTGAAAAGCACAACCTGGATCCGCTCAAAACTGTTCTTGTGCTTTTCAGAGCCCCCTGCCTATTGTGCTGCTGCAGCTATGGGTGAGGGAGCGTGGGCGCACAACCAGGCTTGTCTGCTGCGTGTTTCCTTTAGCTATTTTTTTTCAACAAATCTAATTCAGGTTTTGCAATTCTTGATGTGGGTTTTTCTTCCTGAAAGAATAAAATAGAAAAGTCACTGATGATTTGTTCTTTCACTATATTTCAGTGCCAATGCATCATTTAGCGCTGCAGCAGCCATCAATACCCACTCAGCCACTATCATGCAGCTTTTCCCTGTCATTCACTGTGTCATTTAGAAAGTGATAAAAATCCCAGCTTAGAGCAGTATATTCGCTTTTGTGGTCCCCTACTTCCAGCAACCTTTTAAAGCACTGAACAAAATTAGCAACAAATTACTTTATGAATACAGAGCCCTTTTGTTACAATGTTCTGAGAGTTTGCAATACTGTCAGATTTCAATTAAATTTAAGAAAAATTAAGCTGCTCTGTGTGGCTGCTTGCTTAGACAGTGAAGTAATTATATATAATAAGGAGATCTGTTTAACAATTGCTCCTAGTCATGGCAACGTTGCACCGTTATTGTGCTTAACATGAAGACAGACTGTTATATTGTTTTTGGGATGTGGGAAACCAGCAATAGCGGAGGCACACCATGAGCTTAACGCATAGAGTGGGATTTTTAAAATTACCAGCTGCAGTGAATTAATTGTTACAACTTTTTTGTTCTTTCGGGGAGTCTGGTTTTGCACATAGGTTCAAAAAGTGTAAGATCTCCAGTAACTTGTACGCTGTGCCTTCAGTAGTAGGCATGCAGCAAAAGTACCATTAAGTCTAAGTTTTTGTTGACCAAAAAAAAACAAGTCTATGGGTGCTGCTGTTTTCTTTTTTTTAAAGAAAAGGAGGCCACAGCATACAATAGTCATTGTCCTATCCATATGCCCCAATAAGATGTGATTGCAGATAGTAACATCAAACATCCTGGAAGAGACGTCTTCATCTCATCATCAGGCAGTGCCCGAATGCCTTCCTTTCAGCCATTGTGCCATGGGGTACGATAACTAGAGTATATACTACTGTGATTTTACAGTGCAAGTGATTCTGTGTGTTTGGGAAGACTAATGGATATGGAGAGTTCAGAAATAATCTTTCACACGTGGGCACAACGACTTTTGCTCCCTTTGCCCGAGCAGCCCTAAGGGCACACATGCTGTTTGCCTGGAAGCATAGCCTTCCACTGAGGAGAGGGGGCTCTGCAGAGCATTTTACCCTGGAGGATGGAAAGAGGAATTTTAGAAACAGTAGTGTAGGTTTTTTCTGGTGTTGGTAAAGTGTCTTGTTCGGGGTTAGAAGAAAGCAGCTCTATTCTGGGACTCTTCTTCACAGCAGTGTGGCATTTTGAACTCAGAGAAGCAGCTGAAAAAGAAAATGTCAAAGTTCAGTTCTGTTCAAAACTGAGTTTTGAATCTTGGCTAAGCTTAACTAGCTGATCAAGGAATGTAAGTCAGCTTGCTGATTTGTGCCATGAAAAGGAAACAGCTCAGGCCTAACCAAATACAAAACAAACAGCCACGCTTTTTTGAAGGGGACAATACAGAAGTCTGTGAAGATCTCTTACCAGAGCAGGAGGAGAGCTGGGGGGGAGGAAGCAGCAGGGAGGCACACACAAGAACTCACTTGGTACCGAGGGGTTTTAAGAAACATTTGAGAATCATTTCAAAACTAATACTGAAAACAGAGTGGAAACTTCTTGTAGGGCGTCGGTAGCCAAGTTGAGCTCCCAAATATCTCAACTACAGCTCCCACGCTGGGACTGTGACACAAGCCAGCAGCACAACTATTTGGCACAGGCAGCGTCTCGGAAATCCAAATGTCCAGCTGTGGGAGAAAGTTATTGGGCAAGTAGGTGATAAGGTAGCCAGGAAAAGCACATAAACACCAAGAAAAGCGAAGAACCGCGCTTAGGCATGGAGTCACTAACTATCACTCAGGAAAGAGCTTGGCGTCACTGCAGATAGTACCATAGGAACATCGAGCCCATGCTTCACAATGATCAAAAAGGCAAATAGGACACTGGGAACCATGAGGGAAGGAAGAGCGAACTGAACAGAAAGGAGAATCGCACACTCTGCCCGCGTCTGCTTCAAGTCCCTGTCGTTCCTCTCAAAAATGACACAAAGTATATAGAAACAAGAGGGTAACAGCCACGACCACAGTTACAGAGCAGCATCTGTGCAGGGAATGGAGAGGTACCCTGGGACTCTCCAGCCTGGAGGAGAGAGAACTTGGTCTTCAAAGTGCTGGTAGCTGCAGCAAAGGGCAGGAGGGGAAGATTTGTGGCTGCTTCTCAGCATCTAAGACCTAAGGACATTAAATGAATTATCTTGCAACAGAACTGGAATGAGCGGAGGAAGCACTTTTCCATGTGGCACATAATTAAGCTCAAGTACAGATAACTCTGGAAGCCAAAAGTATAAATTGGTTTAAAAAGTAATTTGACAAATACATGGAGGAAAATCTATCAAGAGCTGTTGAACACAAAGCCACAAGTCTTCAGCTAAGAGCGTCCTTGAGCAACAGGGGAGGGGAAAGTTTCACGACACATTAGACCCTTTCCTGCTCTCCTTTTTTAAACTTCCACAGGAGGCAGAAAGCGTCATCTGGTCTGACACCATACTGCTATCCCAGTGTTCCTAAATTAGCCTGCCCCGGCTGCCGTCACTGGACTACCCTAAGACCCAGCTGTATGGCTGTACCCTACAGGACCTGTTGGGGGAAACTTCATCTCTCCTATTTGCAACTCATTCCCAGAACTACCTCTCCCAATTGCTCTTTAGGTTATGTTATGTCTCCTTTATATCTCAGCTATACAAAGATTTTTATAAGTATTTCATGAGGAAGGTTGCTTACACTGTTACAGGGAATAACAAATAAGAAATTACTGTGAGAAAAAGAGGTGCTTTGCAGTAAAAACAAATTAAAATCCCTATTGAAAACTCTGACTCATGGTCTGAAGTAACACAAGGGAAAACACAGGAAAACCATGTCTATCAAGCCCATGAAAGTAGTTACATGAAGTACAAGAATAAAGGCTACCGGGAACGTGTCTGTCAGAGCAAAGGAATTCGGGAGATTGATCAAACACTGAGTGAGTTACACTTCTTAGGACCCGAGTCCAAAGAAAAGACATCAGAGCAGAGCAGATGGTTACGTAGAATGAATACACCCAAGAAAATTCCAGTGTTTTTATATGGCTTCAGAAACAAATCATAGTTGTTCTGATGTTCTCCAAATCAATTGTTTCATTTCATTTCAGTGTGTTAAGCTGATCTGTAACGTGTCATTTTGCAACAGATCAGGGTATTCAGTACTTGCCTGCTTTGGCACAGTGTCTCCTTAAGAGTCGTTCAGGAGCCCAGTGCCTCCATTTTCCTCATGGGATTTACCTGTTTGTCGTGCAGCAGCTGGCTCACTCACAGGAAAGTATTCATTATGTTGTGGGAGATGTGGTCCTCTAGGGAGCCTTGCTCATAGAACAGAAGAGACCCCAAATGCCTCAATAAAACAATGTGTTGAAAGAGAAATGTAGTTTAGTGTTTTATTGCAGGATGAAAAATTCAATGTTCTTTGTAATGTTATGCATTAACTACTTCCACTTGGATCAAATCAGCTAAAACCAGATTTTTATTTTTTTCAATCTCTTTAACAACATTCATATTTTCCCAATTTTTAAGGTTGAATTTTGCATCAGAAAATAATTTTTCAGGAAATTTGCAATAAATTTTAATAATCAGACTTGCACAGTTAATTATTAATTTGACAATCTGAATAAATAGATTTTTGCCATAGATATCTAAAGGACTTTTTAAAAAAATAATAACAATAATTGGCCACACTCTGAAGCAATCTAGCACAGAGCTTGATAGCTCACAGGAAGAATAAAATCTATCAAAAAGCATAGTAACCGAAGAGGAGGGGCTACACATGCGTCATGAGCAAATATACTATCAATATTGTGACACTGGTCAAAAAGCCACTGAGGTGGCTGCAGTCAAACTCACAGAGGAAATGGATTTACCAAAAAAAAGCGTATGTGACAACAGCAATTAGTTAACACCTAGCACAAGCTACTACAGAAAGACATCAGACCATTATATTTCTGGTTGTGTTTGCATATAACTTTCAACCACAACGGCTAAGATCCAAAGGAAT
Source organism: Astur gentilis (assembly GCF_929443795.1). Lineage (NCBI taxonomy): Eukaryota > Metazoa > Chordata > Aves > Accipitriformes > Accipitridae > Astur > Astur gentilis. The sequence continues at coordinate 10,823,645 of NC_064897.1, read as the reverse complement.
AATTGGAAAGGGACCTTGCTGTGCAGCTTGCTATACATACATAAGCTCAGCCCACCCTGGAGGCTTCCAGTTAAAAGTCATGTGGATGATAAGTAAGAAATGCGAATAAGCCACATGAGCAAATGAATACAGCAGAGTATTAGCCCAGCACAGTCCTCCTACATGCTGTTCAAGCCACTGCAGGACACAAACCATTATTAGATTATATGTAGAGTGGAATAAAAGATTAGTTTGAAAAGCACATTCAGAGTCACATCCTAAATTAGGTAGAAAGAAAGATTCCTGTCTAAATGTTGAGGAAGTTTGGGGGTGGCAGCCAGTCTGCCTCAGGTTTTAGTCCTGTTTTCTCCTAGAGCATGTTGAACTCATTGTCTCATTGAACAAGCTTTAGCAGTGAGCAACTGTGAAAAACCTGACTCCAGAAAAGTCTGCATGGAGAAAAGGAAAAACGCAGTGTTATCCTCCAGAGAGCAGAACTATCCACTCAAAAAGTAAAAGTAATCTAGTGTCACTTTAAAAAAAAAAAAGGGGGGGGGGGGGAGGGGTGGCAAACAAACAAACAGAACAACCTCTTCCTTTCTTTAATTGTAACAATCTTTAAAAATATATAATCACCTTTGGATGCAAAGCTGGCATGGAAAATTTCAGTCCAAATGGTGAAAGTTCGAGGAAGTTAGAGACATTTGAAACAAGGGGGTTATAGATGAAATCGGGTTTTCAACCCTACCTCAGGCAGATTCAACCAGTCTTCTCATTCAAGGGTGTCAAACCCATTTTCTCTGGTGGACACCAACCAATATGTTGGCAAGCCGTATTCAGTGGAGGCTAATGAGAGGTGGACATGCTGTACAGTAAATTAATATATCCTTTGTTGAGATTGCTGCTTACTGATCTCTCTCACACCTGGTAAGTATTGCTGGAACCAGGTGAGGTTGGCGCAACATTAGTAATGCAGCACACGTCACACCGTGCCCAAGCTGAAAAGCCCCCTTCTTGCGTGCTGCCTTCAGCATAGGCAAATGCACTCTTTCTGAAACAAGCCTTCTCTAGGTCTTCTCTGATGGAGTAATGAACTGAATGGCATTATGGCCACCCGTGAAGGCCTCGCTATAGAACAGCATCCTCTTTAGACACTTTTCGTCAGTAAAAGAAGAAAATGGTATCTATATGCTCACATTATAGTGAGGATAAAGCGCAAACTGAGTAATGCGTATGAGTTTCATACATATAATGCTTCCAGATGTTGATGTTGTCTTGCTGCTTGCACTTCTCTTCTTGTATATTTCTTTGTTATCTATTGTTACTTGAGTGGCTTGTTTTGTTTAGGTTGGAATTTTTTAAATTCTCTTTCACTCTCTACTTGTTTTTAATTTATGTTAGGCATTGCTTTATGGGACACAAATTAAGCAGGAAATGTGACGTATCTTTTTATCTACTTCTGTAAAACATAGCGTGAAGAGCAGAGCTTCCATATCTTCAAATATGGAAGCTACTTGTTAAAAAACTCTGAGGTCTGGAGAATTCTGGCTACAAACTTCATTTGATCAAAGGAATGAAAAACTCTCAGTCAACATTTCATTGAACCTGAATACAAGCCAGAAAAATACTTCAAGACAGGACATAAATGTCTACCAGAAAAATAAAAAATAATCAAAGATATGTTGTGAAGATTTTATAGAGACTAATCATCTTTTGGTTATACATACAAATTGGGGGACGAGAGGCTGGAGAGCAGCCCCACAGAAAGAGATCTGGGGGTTCGGGTTGACAGCAAGTTGAATATGAGTCAACAGTGTGCCCTGGCAGCCAAAAGGGCCAACTGGGGTGCATCAAGCCCAGCACAGCTAGCCGGTCGAGGGGGGGGATTGTCCCACTCTACACTGCACTGGTGCAGCCTCACCTCGAGTACTCTGTGCAGCTTGGGGCACCTCAGCGCAGGAAGGACATCAAACTATTAGAGCGTGACCAAGATGGTGAAAGGCCTCGAGGGCAAGACCTACGAGGAGCGACTGAGGTCACTTGGTTTGTTCAGCCTGGAGAAGAGAAGGCCAAGGAGTGACCTTATCTCAGTCTACAACTTCCTCAAGAGGGGCAGCAGAGGGGAAGGTCCTGATCTCCTCTCTCTGGTGACCAGTGCTAGGACACAAGGAAACTGAACAAAGCTGCGTCAGGGGAAGTTCGGACTGGAAATTAGGAAAAGATTCTTCACTGAGAGGGGGGTTGGTCACTGGAATAGGCTCCCCAGGGAAGCGGTCACGGCACCAAGCCTGTCAGAGTTCAAAGAACATCTGGACGACACTCTTCATCATACGGTTTAGTTTTCGGTAGTCCCTGTGCGGAGCAGGGAGTTGGACTTGATGATCTTTATGGGTCCCTTCCAACTTGAGAAATTCTATGATTCTATTTGCATAACATCCATACTATAGTATACAGACATAAAAGTATATGTATGCTACTTTTTCCATACATCCAATGTACCCCACATGAACATCTTAGCAAAATGTTTTTCATGTTTGTCTTTTCTATAATTTGTACTAAAAGTATATTGTTCTTCTGTAAAGCAATGACAGAAAGAAATAGTATTGTGTATTCATAAACTGTGCTCAGTGTGTCAGTAAGCTCATGCGTACTGCTACCAGTCCTAAAGATGCTATCTTAAACACCAAGGGCCAGGAGTTTAGGCACCTATCTCAACCTGAATCACAATCTAACCACTTATCCTGTGCTATCAGTGCTCTTTACTGTCCAAGTGCTGTAAGCAAAGCACCTTCCTTACACATCACTAACATTAAAGGTTCTTCAAGCAAAATTAGGTTCTCTATTAAAATGTGCTTTCTTGAATTTGCATGGGAGAAATAGAATAAAGTTTAGCAAAATTCTCTTCCTGATGCAAAAGAGCATCTGGGTCAGTCATTGCTACTATTTCTCTGCAGTGTTAATGGGAGAAAAAGCAGTAAATCTTTGTCACTCAGAATATGACTCAAAATAAGAGACATGATCTACTGATTAGGAAAGGGGGGGTTGTTCATTTAATTAAGTAGTTACTTAATGAAGTAAAATGGCACTTTAAATCTAAGTACCTAAGCCTGCAAAGAGTTTAGGAACACTGTAAGTGTTTATATTTCAAAAGTAGCCTGGGTTAAGATTATTTCTCCTCAAGAGGTGACATCTCAGTTTTACAGATAGAGAAAGGACTTTGAGTTCTAGCAAGATTAGTCATTGCCAGTAATATCACCACTGTACAGTAAGAAAATACATTCTTGGGTAGAATGTTAACTTCCTACTACACGGGGACTGCAGTTGCATAAATGTGGTAGTTTTTTGGTTTTTTTTTTAATGAAAAAGTTGTCAGGGAAGACAATCTCATTTCAACATTTTTTCTTAAATTTTCTTTTGTCCAAAATCTCAAACCATAAAGGTTTGAACATGTACAAACTGAAACATTGAAGCTGAAAATAGCACGTGTAAATTTTTAGCCAAATATTTCACCAGCTTGGATACTTAACAGCTATTACTAAACCATTTTAAAGTTTAGCTGTACTTTGGAAAGAAATTGCTTTTTTCAAAAAAGCCCTTTATTAAGAAAATATTTTTTGTTAAGAAAACCAAAACAGTATCAGATTTAAGTCTTTGTGCGTGATAGAGAATTGAAAACAGACATTTCCCCTGGGAATGTCTATTTCATCAAATTTTCCATTTTGACCAAGCAGTTGTTTTTCTACACACAAGGTGGGGAGGGGAGGTTTATGACCATTTTTCTATTAACTCTACTATCATTTCTTACTCTTTATATTACGCCCACCTTGGGCTGGGGTGACAGAGCTCCTAGATGCCCCCACCCCACAGGGTTTAGGCACCTGCCTGCTAGTTGCTGGGAACAAAAAGGCTTCACTCGAAGCTTATTTATGACTCACTGGTTTTAAAGCGAGCTCTCTTCCACCGCAGCTTGATAAAAGCGATTGCTTCCTTCACACATTTATTAACGAGCAGATGCCTTCAGCTCCTCTGCACGAGCAAAATCTTCCCTCAACACCTAATGACACTCAGTCATTTAAAATCCCATTTACTCCAGAAAGGCAGGTACTGGACAGCCTCTCCTCTCCTCGGCATGCTTTTCTACAGTGGTGGGGCCTTATGTGAAAAGTCAGCTATTCCGCAAGAGGCTTAACCGGATTTTTTCCAGCCATCCCTTGCGGTGTTGCGTAGCGGTAGGAGAAGAGGCAGCTGGGGCTCCTTGGGCACTGACCGCGCCGGGGAGGCTGCGGGATGGCCGCCTGCCAGCGCCAGCTGCGCGGGGACGGGTTCGAATTTGGATGCCGCCATCCTACACGGACCGAACAATGGGATTCTTCGTTCGCGCACGGGCAGATATTCAGCCACGCTGCGGCGGGGACGGGAGGAGGGGAGTGAAAGAGAAAAGGCGGAGGGAAGGAGAGGTTGAAATAAAGAACCTATATGCAAGCCAGAAACTGCAGAAAAAGGCAGGATTGTGCCTGACAGTCTATTTTTAAATTGGCTGACAAGAATCCGATGTGTTTGGGTAAGGATACTGTGCCACCTACAAGTGGAGCCAGTCGTGGGATGGGAAGAACAGTGCAAATCCCCGTTTTTTGCTTCTGCTCAGACTTCTAACCAGCAACGCTGGTCTCCAGCTGCCACAAGGAACCCAGAGCACTGGGCCTGAAATGACAGGTATCGGAGCTTCAGCTGGTATAAAGCCTGCCAATCTCCAGTGATGTTGCTGCAGCTTGGTGGCTGAACACAAGCTGAAGGCCTGGCCCTTCATTATAAAAATTATTGTGCTCTGTTAGTTCTGAGGGGAGGGAAGACATCCAAAGAGGACGGAGGGCTGCAAGGGGATGTCAGGCGAGCCAAGCTGCCTAACGTCATCTGGAGTCGTGCCACAGGCTCCCCATTGTGCCAGAATTTGTCTTTTAATTTGTACTCCTTTTTGGAGCGAGCTTCGGTAAACCACCCACCTTTTGTGCCTCGCTTTACCCATATATGAACCGCAGAATGATAAACGCTATCTAACCTCCAGGTCAAGGGAAGCTCACAGCTTTTAGCGTCCCTAATGTTTTGGAAGACTTTCATTTGTTCCTTTGACACATACACAGATATTTCGATAGGTGAGGTACTTTGAGATGTCAATGGCACTTCATTATTTCTGTATCCTGCTCATGATGGGTGTGCAGCGGAGCAGCCATAGCTATGCACCTGGGTAGATGGACTGAGAGACAGCATCAGCTTGTTCTAGCTATTGCTATTTACTGTGCAAACAGAGACTTTACTTGGAATATTTACCTATTTTACAAAATAAGCCTCAGTAGTTCCCAGGAATATAGTCAACTTCGATAAATGAGCATCTCCACTCCTTTCCACGTGACTTTCACCAAAAGCCAAGATCCCTTTTCCTAACCTGAGTAATGTGGAGTAAATCACAATGGGAATTTCTGCCGGGGACATCTTTGGCCCACAATTTCACTACCCATGTCCTACTTAGAAATTACCATCTATTTTTGAAGCCTGTAAAAATGAAAGATCTTCAGCCTTTTTGGAACATTTCTACCAGTTTCATCCAGACCAGTTTCATTTTGTTATGCCCCAAATGGAGATACACTGTGGAAGAGCTAGCAGATGGACAAAAGAGGAGCATAATGCATAACTTTATTGCGGCCCTCGCCACACAAGCACATCCCCAGAAGCCCCAAGGCTGCCCCTTTGCTTACATAAACATAGCTGATGGTTGTGTTCACTGCAGATCTCTCCCCTGCTTTCATGGTAAGTCTCAAATGAATTATTTAGTTGCAAAGGAAAATACTAGCACTTTCTTATATTTTTCTTCATATATGACTCTTTTTTTCCTTTTTCTTGGTGCCCCCATCTTTCATTTCTTTACTGTTATTCCTTCCACTCACAACCCTGTTTCAAAGTCCATTTCCCAACCATTCAATTTCTGATCTCTTTTCAACGCTTCTCTTCTACTCCAGCCATGGGCAACTTGGAAAAGTCATTCTTGTACAAATCATTCTCTTATTTCCCCACTACCCACCAGGGCAAAGGTCTGCAACAGGCCAGGCTCCATCTTCTTGCCCCACTCAGCTGGGTAGCAGTGTGGATACCTGCCCTTGCAACCCTGCAGTGTTTCATATTTCGGTGGCCAGAAAGCTGCTGCAGCACAGCACCCACCACCAAGGCTTACAGCCCAAACTAGCTACGGGCTGCTGCCTAAAAGCATGGCCTTGGTCTCGTTTTGGATGCCAGTCTTTACACTGTGCCCTTCCCACGTGTTGGCTTCCATAGCCACATCATAAGCTGGGTCAAGAAAATGCCCCGACTGATAATTAAGCACCCCCGAATGTTGACTTCTGGGGGTCAGGCTGCTGCTGCCCGGGATCCTTTCTCAGGCACCTGGCTGCACGCTTGGGGCTGCATCGAGACTGGGGTCTCCCCCCTTTTCTCTGCAAACAGCTTTTTGCTGGTGGGCTCCTGTTGGTGGGGAAATTGTGAGCGGCACAGCTGTAGCCGTTGCTGCAAGTTGTCCATACATTTGCCAAGAGATTTGCAAAAGAACGCCCCTGTCTTATTGCTCTTTCACTGAAATGGTTCCAATTTCGCAAGGCTTGGTCTGTAGTACTAATGTGTGAGGCCCTGGCTCCAACATCTTAAACCGTGACCCTCCCAGATGAAGAACTGTAAGAAGACAGCTTGCATAGCTAAAGCTCAAAGAAAACCCCTTTAAAATTTTTTTTTTTTTCCATTTAGAAAGTGACAAATGAGGTCTACTTTAGTAGGTGGAGCAATGATACTACCATTATAATTAAAACACTGTTACTGTTTATCATTTATAGAAGGGATGCTAAATGGATCCAGAATGCAAAGTTACCTTGCAGAAAATTTAGACTTCTGCAGAGGGGCTAAAAAGGTTTCCAAATCAGAGCAAAATTTTGTGACTTCAAAATTGGCAATGGATTAAAAATTGTCTCCCATTTGATTTAGAACAACCAACACATTTCCAATAATTCATTTGGACAATGTTTCTCAATCTCATTTGAGCTTCTCATGTTAAATATGATGTGTTAGCTGGTATATTTAATATAAAGCATTGTAAGGCTATTTTAATATAGAAAGAAAATGAAAACACAATAAAGTCAAAACAATTTTATCTTATATCAAAACAAAATGTTTTGATACTATTAAAATAAATCAAGAAAGTAAAAATGAAATGTTTTGACTTTTTCTTGTTAAAAATATTTGTCAGAATTGACACATTCTTGCAAAACATTTGGATTTTGACAAACAGAATTCTTTTTTACAGAAGAATTGTTTCACTGAGCTCTAATTAAAAACTGGCTAACTCGCAGATCTCAAAAAATAGTTGTCAGCAGTGAATTATTACTGTGCATCAGATATATGGTGAAAGGGATCAGTTTATGGCCCAGTGCTGTTTAATATTACCATCTGTGATCCTGAAATGAATATAAAAGCACTTTTGACAAATTTCGAGGTAATAAGGAGTTTGGCAGAGTGGCCGGGGCCATCGTAGTGTGATGGGGATCACCTTGGGAGACTGGTGACTCAAACATCACATGTTTTAAATCAGGAAAATCTAGACCTTGGCCCCATGAACAAAGATTCCGACTCTGCTGCCTGAAGGCAACACTGCCTTGGCAGGAAGGGATCGATGAGTTTTAATCGATAAATAACTAAGCAGTAAATGAAAGCAGGGGAGAAACAAGTAGGATACTGAGAGTGGACCAATAGTGAAATATGATGTCCTACTCTGGTATCAGCAGTGTAAAACTGTAAGCATGGAAAAGTGCAACGAGGAAAGTATTTATAAGCTGGAGTTAGTGTGCTTCATTGTTTTGCCTGTCAGAAAGAAGACTGAAAGGTGATGGGGGGGAAATGAGATTAAAAGGTCACTTTTTTTAAGCAGAGAGTTATAAAAAGGAATTTAAGCCAGACGTTCAGAGGAAAAATGAAGCAACTGTTTTTTACTGATGAGTCTGACCATAGGACCATGGTACCTGTCAAAGCAGCAAACTTGCCATTTGGGGCTTTCTTTAAATGAAGATTGGCTGGTTTACTGAAGGCACAAGTTATTTTGGTTCAGCCTAGCTGTAGGGGGGAAAAATTTATATGACCCGTGTTACAGAAAAGATCAGAGCATTCTATTAATATCCACTACATTTAAAATGCATGTGATTCTACACATTAATTATTTGCACATGGTAGCTTATCTGAAGATAGCCAGGAAATTGTCAGTGAATCTTAAATTATGCTGAAAATAATGAATTTGTAATCAACATTTTCAACACTCACTGAAGGTGGATGTTCGGATTTAAAATACTGTCCCGGACATAATTTCACAAAAGCATTTCCAACTTTCAACATTTTGGTACTAACTCTAATTAAACTGAGTTTTTAACCTTTGTTTTAGGGGAGGAAGAAGGGAGCCAATCTAGAATCACCGCCCTGATGACAGGGAGACTCATGCAGATGCAAGAGAGATACCTGCTTTCCTTCCCAATTCAAAGCTTACTTCATGCTTCATGCATTGCCCAAGATCCCAGGAAGTTTTCAGCAAACAGAACATAATTGTATAAACATTTCATTCTCAGTGAGCACCATTTTCTCAGAAAAAGAAAGATGTATTTGAAAAGCTTGATCAATTTAGTATCTGTGTTTAATTCCTGTTCATGCTACAAAACTCATTGTGTGAAGCTAGGTTTGTAATTTATATTTCTATTATGTTCTTTTCTACTGGTAAAATGGGAATATAACCTTCCTCTACTTTTATTTCTATTTTAAGGTCCTTGGGCAGAAGACTGTCACTTTCCTTGTGTGTGTATATTTACACACAAAGTAAAAAGCAAAACAGTATTCTATGTCAGCTCATTTGTAGCATAGGTAATGTTTGTTCTTCTATTGCTCTATTTAAAAATATAGTCAACAGTTAGGAAGTGCAACTCAGAGTTATTATCTGCCATACATGTCTTGAATATTATATATTTAAATAAAATATTGAATTATTTGAAGGAATGGAATTATTTTATGCCATGTATTTCTTTGCAGAACAATATGACAGTAAGATAACATTTTGCAATTTCAGATCATTTCCCATGGCAAGAAAATTATATTTGCTAGCCAGCTGGTTTTTTTCTCCATTTAATGTACACATGATAGATACTGGTTAGGACTGATGTTTTTAGTAGAACATAGTTCACAACTAAGTCTAATAACTGATACAATCATAGAAAATCATGTATCAGCTTCTGGTATTTTCAGCTCTCAAAATCTAATCATGCCTTTCAGTGTTAGAAATCTTTATTTTGTTTCTAGAGCAAGATGGCTTTTAATGAATCTAATTACATGTTATGATAACACATTATACAAGATATAGAATGTAATACATAGTAACAGACATAACGTAGCATACAGAATAATGTATATTCTATGATAATATATTAATAGGTTTGCTAGTGTTTAATATATTTATAACTATATTAAGTTTACATTGGTTGTATTAATTTTCTTATACAAAATTATGTATGAAGAAAGGGATTTGCTTGTTTTAACTGTGACAGTAGCAGCTGTTTTTGTGTCTGACACAGGGGGCTCCTGACATTGTTTATCAGTACCTAGGACAAATCTAGGACTTCGGCAATCTAAACACACAAAATACAGCGGAAAAAGAGAAATAGAGAAAACAAGATTGGCCCAAATCAGGTTAGTTAATAGGTCAGTAGCAGAGCAAGGTATTAAACTGAAGCAGTTGCTCAGACAGATACACGTGTTCCTGCTAGTCAGCCCACCTGTTAATATGTATGTTTGTTCACAGCCCAAAGGAAGATTTGAAGCAGCAGTAGTACCCTATTTGGTCCAGCATTATGAAACATAACATAGCAACAATAGCATTACCCAGTGGCAAAGTTTAAAATATCACTTATTTTTGCCACTCAGAGTTATTCTCCTCCTGCAATATCCTAACACAAGCATGTACTTCTCAAGTGAAGCAGCCGTAAATCAGGATACTGAATGACACAACTTACAAAACCTTGGCATGAAGAAGTGATCTCAGTAGCCTCCATCTCACCAATTCCTTGATGCAATACATATATTAATTTCTCAGCCATCTCCCCCTGCTAGTTTTCACCAGCCTCCCTTGCTGAGGACCAGGTTATACGAAGTAAGAGGTAATAATTACAGCTCTCTCGCCACACACCCCCCCTGGAATAGGTAATAACCAGCAACTTATTAAAATCTCTGACTTTCTGATTCACAATACATAAAGCCAACTGCAGCACATTCTGCTAGTCTTAGCCATAGAAAATGGGCTAGGAGGAATTCTGCAATGCTACACTGCACCTCAAGCCAAAACCAGATAAATATTGAGAGAAACTCTTTTATCCCAAATATTCTTGCTTTATTTGAGGTGACCTATGAGGTTACTTTATGCCTATTTCCTTGTCAAACTTGCATAATCAGCTGGACTAGTAACGTTTGGGCACAGATCATCAGATTCACGTTATCACAACACAAATAGCAGCAGTTGAGTTTTATTCAAAGAGTAGTTCTGGGACTAAATGTGCATGCACACTGGAGAACTATGTCCTGCATGCATTTCGTATTTTTTTCCTCTCAATTTTTTTGCCTATCATATCCTAAGTAGTTGAAATGAACCCTACCTCTACTCAGTAAATACACTTCCAAAACATGAAGCTCAGAACTTGCAAGTAGACCTGGTTTTGGGGCACTGCAGCAAGCTGCCTTGAACACTGCTGGATCTCCAATTAGACATTCAAAAAAAATATCCCAAATTCACTACTGCTGTTGATAATACATGCCAGAGAAACAAAGTAATGAACTATAACACCTTCATAAGGAGGCCTCCATTTTTTTCTCAGCTGCAAGCTGATTATTTGCAGCAAACCTCCAATATATTCTCGCCTCCCTATTCAATATCTTCTTCTCCTCCTTATCTTGGGTGCTCCCTTTATTTCATGCCTTCATTTTTTAGTCCCCCACTGTCTACCATGTCAGTACACCTTTCATTAATCACTTTTTTCCATTCTTTTCCCATAATCCTTTCCTCATCTTTCTCCTCCTCTCATCGGAGAGGCACACTCTTCTTTCTGATCCCTGCAAACGAAGATCCCTTCTTTTACTCTTCCCTCTATATACCACTACCTTAGACGATGACTCCGTTTTAACCACAAACATTAGTATTCACGTATATTAAGATTAGGGTAAAGCATTTTCTTGGTTTAGCGCATAAGATACAGAAAATACTTTTTCATTGTTGCGCGGCGTTATTAGACACAATTTGATTAGTTTTGTTTGTTTTAACCTGCTTTTGAAATCCTGGTACTAATCAGTATCTGCAGTGAGAGACTGCACTATTTGGGCCACAGTTATGAGTCATCATGCATTTCTAGTACACACAACAGGGAAAAGCTTTTGTTTCTTGTAAAATTCTACCAGTCTGACACCTGCGTGACAACTTAATTGATCCACCTCTGCAAGTTAGTCAGCTCCACTCTTATACAGAGGAAGTATGAACAAGCTGCAAGAGAGTTCAGTGCAGATAGAACATCACCACTGACTAGTTACTAGAATTGCTAAATCTGGACGAGTGCAACGGGACAGTCAGGAACCCGACCCTCCTTCCCTAGCTTTTAGACACATCCAGTTGCACAATCCAAAGGAGTAGCCAGTAGATCACTAGTCATCATTTTTCCAAGCCTGAAAGTAAGTTTTACCTTAAAAGCTTAACTGATTTTTGTAACGAGAGACAGAGGAAGCCCAGTGAGTCCATCCTAAGAGGCCAGATCAATGCTGTAGCTTGGAGCAACTCAAGTTTGGTAGGCGAGACCCATTTCAGTCCCCACCAGCTCTCACAAGAGCTCTCTCAGTATTACCACAGCCCAGAGAAAAGTGGGGCAGCAGCTGCTTACACCCTGAAGCTTCAACCAACTTTCAGAGAGCATCTTAAGTATTTAAAAGGTCAAATAAACAAAGGGGTTTTGATCACTCCCTCCATGGTCTTTTCTTGTTATTTTACTGAGAAAATCTGGGGAAAACATGCTGCTGTTTTTATAGTGCAACACGATTGGCAAACCCCCACTTCAGAGAAGTGTAGGTTGTAGCACGCATGACTAACGATTAATGATGCTCATTAAAAAAATGAAGTTCTGATGAAATTCATTAATGCTTGGCTTGAGTCTTGCTAACAGTTATGCAACATTAAGAGCAAGGCAATTACAGATCTTGGCTGCAACTCATTGAGAGATAAAAGAATACCCTTTTCCCTGTTTAACTCAATGTATGACATGCAGTACTACAAAAATAAGCTGTCTTGAAAAAGCTTCTTCAACAATGAGACACAGTCTGCAGCTCCATTGCCACCTGCGGGTAAGTGCTGGAGTCTGTCATCCCACTCGATTTCCCAGGGCACGGAGAAATAAAGGTATCAGCAGAAATTCACTACAATAACGAGCCCTGCTTCTGACTTGCCTCAGTCAGTCACTTGCAGTAGACACCACCTTCGGCCTCTCAGGTGACTGCTATTATTTGAACAATTTTATGTATTGCTCCTTTCACACTCCTAAAAGTTTAAAAACCAGATGAGCAGCTTGCTTCTAAATAGCAGAGCAGGAGACCGGGATAAGGATGAACTGCAGATTAATTGTAGGGAATATTAACAGGGAATTGGAAGCAGCTTATGTCTGGAGTCTCAAGGAAGGCTTCCAAAAGAATGTGTGACAAGACGTTCGCACTCCTGTCTCAAAGCCAGTTCCTGATGAAAAAAAATATTTTTGGGGCTACATGTCAGCGATCAAAGCACACTGTGGGGCTTCAAAAAAAAAAAAAAGCTTTCTCTACCTGTTCAGTGGCAAGTGCCAATTCCTAAGGAGAACTGTCCGCAGTGCACACCTGCGGATGTGCATAAGAGATTCCCGTGCACTCTCCCTACAGCTTGACTCTGCAGTGCAAATGGAAATAAAGCCTTCTATTTAATGTATCTATTAGCCTATAAACATCCTATATAAGACAAATCAGCTTTCTATTGTTAAGGGTAAATGTGCTATTTTTAATTCACTCAGGGAATCTCCTAGAAATGCACTTTTTTATATAGTTGACATTTCAATACATTGTCTTGGAGTCCACTACACATGCCACTGTTCTCCCTCCTATTTTATGTCTCTAGTTTGCTCTATCTTGAGGAAAATAAATAACCGATTCAGGACCATATTTTCTGGGGTAGCCTCAAAAAACCCTCTTCCTTACTTCCCACGGACAACTTCTAGCTCAGTAAGAGCTTGTTCTATTTTCTGGCCAAGTTGTGAATGAAGGATTTTCACCCGGGGAAGAAAAGAAAGATCCCATGTTACAACATATTATTTCATCAGCACAGGAGATCTCCTCTTCACTGCAATTACAACAGCGAACAAAGAATAGCCACAACTTAGCTCTGTGGAAAGTTCTGAGGATTTGGGCAGTGGACACCAGAGAAACACCATCTCTTGGCTCTAAGCAGCAGCAGTTCAGTAGGGATGAGTAACCCTAGATAACCAGTCATAGTCTGAATATTTTCTATTAAATTGAAAAACAATTCAACTCACCCATTTTGTAGTAGTAGTACTTCAGCAGCAAAAAGCTCCATGGAAATAGGCCACATGTTTAGGTCAAGAGCCAGCAACGGAGCATTTTGATAATCTCGGGGGGGGGGGGGGCTGCTGAAGTTGTGTGTATAGACCATCACTCCGTGATCATTACACTTCCAGAAAACAGAGTTAAAAGGTGGAGGCCTTGCAAATTAAGAAGGAAATACATACAAAAACCTACTTAAGCAAAGACACATAAGGCTCAAGTCTCCAGTGTCCTACAACGCTGGGTCAATGCTTTTTCATAGTCTAAAGGTTACTCTACTTTTGCACTCAACAGAACTTTTAAGGTTTTGCTTTATTTGCTTGTTGCCTGTCCCTTACTACACATACACAAACTCTGATAACACCTTAACCAAGTCCACTATGAACAAGACCAAAATTTTGTATTGGGTGTATGCAGGAAATGCCCATTTTCAGTGACATGGATGGCAGGGCACGGATTTTGGCCCAAGGAATGTTTTCCTCAGATTCACTGCAGGCAACTGCACAGGGTTAACTCAAGCCCACATAAAATCTGTATCATGGTGAAATCATTCTCTTTAGGGTGCACAATCACGATGAAGGAAGCAGAGTTTTGTTGATGTACATCAAAACATTCCAGTTAACCCCCAAGCAAGTATTTAACATTGTGCCACTAGCACTGGATGCAAAGCCTTTCCTCAAGTGTCATGGATCAGCCTGTAAAATAGGTCCCCCGTAGTCAACATTGCCTTCATTGTGCACAAATTAAACTTCAGAGCAGCCAAACTCCATATGCTTTCCTCCATTTCCTCAATGGTAGTGAACCCTCCTGACAGCCATGTTCCATCTAATTCCTGCCTCCCAGATGTGACATTTCAGTGGTCAATGACCAAGCCTATTTAATACGCAAATACTTAACTTTGTGCAAGCCAAATACTGGCTCAAATTAGCTGGGTTGTTAATCCCAGAAAGAGGTGTCCATTTGAACACAAGTCAAAAGCCTTGAAGAACTCTGAAGTATTTCGTATCAGGTGCTTTCAAACCTGGGGAAAGCAAAATCATCACAATATATGCTAACAGTGCAGTTAGAAACAAACTTTATTGTTGCAGTCTGAAATTATTTACACAATATAAATCTCTTTGAAAGGTACATTACTTCATTTAATCAGTGGTAGAAGGCCTTATAATAGCTTCAATAACATTTAGTTCAAAAGAAATACAATTCACTCCAATGGATAAATGATGCATCTAAACTCCACAACACACAAGAAGGGTCATGGGGACCTTTTTGGGGGATGACAGTGCTGGAAGATGACAAAAGCTTATTTGTAAATTGAGCTTATTTTATTCACAGGACATAAATGGACTCTTGTTTAAAAGAACACTGAAAAATAAGCAGTAACAAAAAAATGACACAAAACTGAATATAACCCTAATATGCTACGGCCCTGTTTCTGCAAGTATTTAAAGGGTTTTAGATAGCTGGATTAAGAGGCTTGAGATAGAACCAATGAATCTAACTTTAAGTCATATTTAAGAAAGACTGGATACATTCTCGGTGCTGAGACTATTCAAAGCACTTCTGTACAAAGCAGCATTATTAACTACCACAGACTGCATCTGAAATACAAAATGTTAAAAGGAACATTTCTACAAAACAAAATAAACAAAAAAAACTTTCACACACTTAAGACTTGACACCTACCATTTTTTTTTTATAACACTTAAGAATTACTACTACCAAAAGCTTAGAAACATATACTTTTATGAGAAACATTTTTATGTTTCTCTTCTATAGTCTCTTATCTTGTGTTTTGAATGGATCTCTATGTGGGGAAAAAACCCAAACAAACAAAAAAACCACTTAACATAGAAAAAACACAGTTGCAATACAACAAAAATAGGCTGGTGCAGTACCTGAAGCTATTTCAGCATTTATTTTAAAATTTTATTAGATTTCAAGTAACTTGTTTGCTTTCTAAATGTTCACACAACTTTTAATTTCCACCAAGTTTTCTCTGTGTCATCTCTCTATAAAAATCAAATCAAACATATTTGGGAAGTCCATGAATTAAGCTGCACACCAGAGACAGGAGCTCAACCATTTTGAAGGCTACAGAAACAACCAACGTAAAACCCTGAACCAGAAGTTTGGTCAACTGGTGAAGTCTGGCCAGTTCCAAGATCGTAACAGGCTTCAGGGCCATTTCAGTCAGTTTTCTGACATTTCACAATAATAATAAAACCCTTTAATAAAAGAATCTCATGCAGACCACCACCTTATACTATTAAATACACAGAAAAGCCCAACAGACACTTAAGTGTTGCGAATTGATCAACAGCATAGGGCTTTTTTTAATAACCTTTTGGAACATTTCTTCCTTCTCTCCACCCAGGTTGAATGTTTCCAAATCCCAGGAACTTAATCTCTACAGATCAGACCAACTGGAAAAGTCATTTAAAAAAAAATTAAAAACAATGCTTTTTCCAGTGTCTTACCACATCACTTAGATGGAGCACCTCCATACAGGTGGCACATGCAAACGTTTCACACATTTTCCTTTCCATTCCAGAGGTCTATAGGCCACAAAGTTTGGTTTCTTCCAACATGTCCCAACTGGATTTGTGTGGTTTCTCACTGCTGAGAGCCCCTTCCTTAAAAGTTGTGCAGTTGGCTAACAGAACACCTACCTTGCACAATACCAAAGGTCATGGCTTTTCCCATCTTTCACAACTAATGAAAACAATCAGCTTGCAGCCCACAGTAATATTAAAAAAAAAGGGGGAGGGGGGAAGACTGCTCAACATCAGCTTTGCACAACCTCAAGGTTTGCTCAAATGCTTTGTGTTCTCATACTATAATTACAACCTGCCGGGTGTGGAAGAGATGATAGGAGACGGTAGCCAATTCCAGTATGTTAGTAATACAGCACACCTCAGAAGGCATCCAAGAACACAGTGAACAACACAAAAACATTAAAAGAAAGCAAAAATAGACAGCCACCTCAAACACAAGACAGGTAAGATGTGGTCAACCTCCTCTGCAAATTGGAGGAAGGACTACACCAAGCAAGAGATTATATTCCTCTGGGTTATAGCACAAAGCTCTGTTTAATCAGAAAGTTACCTAAATTTGTTTTAAGATTTCTTCTGGTAGAAGTAACAAAAGAATATTTTTGTAAGCTTTTGTTAGGTGCCAGAGACTGTTAAAAAATCTGAACTTCATTTTGAAACAAACTTTACCTTTTACCATTCACTCTTGTTCTTAAACCATGCAGGTAAATAAGCATATCCAATACCTTGCTACATTAAAAGCCCAGGTTTCCATGTGAATTACTTCCCTTTACTTACAGTCAATAAGCCCATCCCTCCTCTTGACTAACACTTCTTTGATAAACTCACTTCCCAGGACCCTAGTAACATAACATGTCAACACCGATAAGCATGCATACCTTTCATCCAGAGCAGGTAAAGCTGACAGGATGTACAAACTGTATCAAGATCAATTTGTCAGATGGACAATGAGATTTACACACCAGTATCTTCCAGCAGAGTTATTAAACACAGCAGTGACAAGAATAAACTAACAGCTTGAAGGACACTATGGAGTTCAAAACAGACAGTGAAAGGCAACAGTAATGAAACAGTCAAGCATTTGGGAAAACTATGCTTCATTATGTCTGTGCTTCCAAGATTAAAGGCCTCTTCAGAAAGGGAATTCCTACACAAAAAAATTCTGATGAGAAGTCATGTACTGACTAAATAGAACACAATTTTAGTCCAGGAGGAAATAGTGATGATTAAGCACGGAAAGGAAACTTCTATACTCATGCTTCCCCTAATGAAGTAGGGTTGTGGACACAGGGAGGAGGGGGAGGGAATGGCACACAGGGGAAATACCTCAGTTAAGTTTCAAATAGTCTAAAGGGGCTACCAATAGTTCTAGTGTTGAGGAAAATGACTGGCAGAACTATTTTAGTGATTTGGGCATTTATTATGAACATTTACAAGTTAGCAACTAATCCCATTATAAGGCTATATTGACCAAAAACATTTAAGTTGGGGGACTTCTATCACAACTAACTCAATTGCTGTCACCATGGGAGCGCACACTTTAAGAGTACTTCAATTCAACATGCTTATGTTTAGAAGTCACCAGCATTCGAGAACGTATAGGAAATTTTTGGAAGTTTAAACCATTTTAACAGCTTTCCCTATTCCACAGGTACTACATGTACCTCCAACACAGTTTGCCCTATTATTAGAATAGACTTTCTCTTCATCTTAGTTCTGTACGAATTCCTTTATTCCCAGAATCATTCCCAAGAGCAAGATGTCAAAAAAAGCTAACGGGGAAAAAAAGACACCAGACACTCAAGGCTATAAATGGATACCTTAACAAAAAACTATTATGCTCTGTTACAGGTCAATTTAACAAAAGAAGTCCGCACACAGAGTTAAGATTTCTTCTTTACATCAAAATTTCTACAAAATAGGAGAGAATACAATGCAATACACGAGTCCATAAATGCAAGATACAGTACAATTCACACTAATTTACAAATGGTTATTTACACTGTTGTATATACATATACAGTCAGACCTGGTTAATGCAAATTTGGTAAGTCCTTTTAAAATGCAAATCAAAAAGTGTAAATGAAGGAATTTAAAATTATGTGACAAGAGACCAGTTATCATTCAGAAATCTGTAATGCCTAGGTGACCTAAGAAATTAGGCATGGATTAGCCAGATCTGACTGCAGAAATGAGAAGAAAAAAATTCACACTATTCTGCTTTACAAAAGCAACCAGGCCACTATGGTCTATTGACTTGATGCTATTTATGCAAGAATGCCCTTACTAATAATTCTATTCATATTTACAATATAGGTTTAACTACAGTAAGAATTATTAATTATGGCATTCATGCCCTTAGCTTAACATAAAGGCAACAGAATATCTTCTTGGCAAGTCACAGTCAAAACTACTACAGGATGTTTCTAGAGCTCAGTCATTTTTTGTCCTCCTTCAAGTATCTTAACATTTTTATTAAAGAGACTGAGATAAATTAATTGAAACAAGTACATGTTCTCTAGTTTGGTGCTCTAGTACCTAATTTACATTCAGAAGGTCCTGTATTCACAGTTTCAAGCTACCTTATAATCTGCAATGCTATTGCAAACTACTACTTCAAGCTTAACACATCTGTAGATATTCCTTAGCAAGTGAGAATATCTGAGTGCTACTGGCTCAAATGATGTGGAACAAGGCTCAAGGTAACTGGCATTTCATTTTGGAAAATGTTTTACAGTATTTCCTCAGAACTTATCAAGAATTGTTTTAATCTGCACTTGTCTTGAAAGAAAGCTGATGCAAAGCAGCATTTCAGTGTGTAAAATCAACTTCAACATGCAAAATGAGAGCCTCTACCAGTACTACAGTCAACCACTGTAACCTGTGATGATCCTTGTGCTTCTTCAAAGTGGCTCAGGAAAAGCTTGCAGTATTTACTATCTGCTTCAAAGTGCTTTTACGGGATTCAGTGGAACTTCGCTCCACAAAAATGAGATTGAGCTGCACTCATGAAGAGCTTTGGTTCTGCAGAAGCAAGCTTCCGCTCCTACAGTTATTGCTACTTGAGCTATACAACCAAAAATACTACTGAAAAAAATACACTAACTCCAAACTTAAATAGTACTGGTACCTGAAAAGGGAATGTGTTTTGCCAACTGTTGGAAGAGTTAGGATCTGTCAAGTGTTAGATTTCCCAAGACCAAGTGAACTTCACAGCCTTTTTCAAATATTTCACAGATACAAAGCAACACTGCCAGAAATAAAGCCACCACTTGAAGAAAATAGTAGTAAGAGTTCAAAAACCTTTATCACTCTTACTTCCAAGCAAATCTTGCTGAACTTAAAGGGACTACTACCAAGACAGCAAGGTATTATTCAACATACGTCAATAATGTCAACAGGGAGAAAGTACGGAAGATTAAAGTCTTCAGTGCTTTCATGAGCTCTAGCAACATCCTTGATAACTGCTACAAAGGAAAACGTAAATGTCTATTTTAGCTATGTGTTTCTATTTAACTACCAGGAAAATTTGTCCAGTTTAGTAGCCTCCAGCTAACAAATGCTAACGAAAATGGTTACCTAATTTCAAGTTAGAAAAAAAAATCCCAGTTCTCTCATTTGTATTAGGATTTTAAGGGTTTTGACTGAAGGAAATAAAAAAAATGGAAAGAGATGAATATAAACAAGAGGAAAAAAATCCCAAACCTTGCTTTTGTAAAATAACAGAATGCCATTCAAAATGGTCTTTCAATGTGAAAATTTTTCATTCACATCAATTTTCTTTGTCCTGAATCAATCCAAGCTTTTGTAAAGCACATATGTATATATATGTATGCGTGTGTGTATACACATATACACATATATACACACAGCAGTGTGCCATAAAGCAATTTTGAATAAATATCTTTGCTGGAGCCTGTACAACAGACTCCCCACAATATTTACTCTTCAGGTAAGTTTGTGTTTGCACGTGTATATGCACACACACAGACTTTGTACATGTGGGCACTTATGTGACCAAAGTGCAAAGTTTTTCAGAGTATAATCAGAGTTGAGTACATGCCTGCCCAACTCCACACTGCATTGTTGGGTTTTATTTGTCTGTTGTGGGTTTCTCCTCCTCCCACCCCACCCACCCCCCCTCCCCCTTCCAGATTTAAAGCCTCTTTTCCACACGAAATTATACATTGTTTAAGTAAACATTTTCTTTTCAATTCACATTTTGTAATCCAGACCATTCTTAGTATCATAGCTTTAAGAAATAAGAAAACGTGTGTGACGATCAAAGCCCCATTGTTCAAGTCATATACTTTTCCATATTATCCTTCAAACTGGAGACTTTGAAAAGTAATTCACTGCCACAGGAAAAAAAACAAACAAAAAAACCCCCAAAATACAAAACAAACCCCAGACATACCAGTATCTGCAACTACAGGACCAAGCATTTAAGACTAGAATCCAAGGTTAGAAGATGACAAAGCAGAAAGATGTCAACAATATATGAACTGTAAACCTAAGTGTCTGCTCCCCAGTACAACAGAATCTCTGTTCACTAATCTTCAGTTCAATAGTCCATTCCGCTAGATACTGCTGAAGCACATCAGATATATAGACACCAGAATAGTGTTCAAATTTAGAATCAAGGTTCAAAATGGAATATAGTTTTTGAATAGGGCTCTTTTGCTTTAAAAGTACACTTAATAAACAAGCAACTTTCCCACACAGAAGTTAGAGATGGTACCTTGTCCATCTAACACTATGATGGTACGTATCCTCAAAGAATCTGATAGCCAACAGAACTTTTGCATTTCTACAGCTTAATGCATCAAGAAGGAAAAAAATCAAAACGTCATTTATCATTTCAGCAAGCTGGTTGATTCTTATATGAAAGAAAAGTACCATCATATGGAAAGCTACCTTTTTTGTTTTTTAAAAAAGGGGGAAAAAATAAAGATCATCCTGATCTTTTTCCCTGGTTACACCACAGTGGTGATCTCACAAGTCTATTATCACTCATTTTGCTTGTATACATCTAAAACATTAATATTCTCTGACCATGTTTTCTTTAATATAAGTTAATGCAACTTCAATAAAATAAGTTGTTTAAACAAATCCTTTGGAACAACTTCACTGTCTGCACCCAACTTTTACAAAAATGATGAAAGCAGCAATGGAATCATGTTAAACTTGTAATAAATAATTCACATACAACATATGTTAAATTACAGAGAAGGATTAAATTGCCATTTCTACAACTTTTTATAGATTTAGCAAGTTTCTAATCCGTTTTATATCAACAGCAGTACATATGATCTTCATATTAAATTTAACATTGAAGGACTGTTTAGAGGCATTATTTATAAAGCAAGAACCACCAAGTGAGCATTACAGAACTTCAACAAATATTTAGCTTTTTTTCCAGTATCTGTTCTCAGAAAAGATTCAGGGGTTGTCTATCCACTTGGTAAGTTTCTTCCTCTTCATTACTCAGGAAGAGTTAGTGTCATCACCTCCAGCTTCATTTTGAAATACTGGTTAAACCGAACTATTGCATACCTATTCAAAGGAAGAGAGAGATTTGAAGTTAAGAGCAGATAACTCCTTATACAAAACCAGCCACACCAGGTGGGACTAGTCAAAAGTCCACCTACCCCAGTACACTGTTTCCAACATTGACCTTTAGCAGCTGTCAAAGGAAGAAATTAAGAACAGAGCAACCATATTATGGTACTTCCTCAGCACCACCACCCCACTCCCAGCTTGCTACAGTTTGCAAAACAGATGCTGTTCTGGAATTATCAAAGGTGGTGGTTTTGTGTTTAATAGTTCTTAACAGAATGTCCAACAACGGATAGCTACAACTCCTGAGAAATCTTATCTTGATCATTGCAAGAATGACATTTTATTCAAAACTGAGAAGTTTTCGGGTTCTACCACCTGTGCTTTAACTTGGGGTTTTGTGCCATCTAGTGGTTACTAACAAGTACTTCTACTTGAGAATAATTAGATACAAGAAGAAATTCGTATTTGTCTCATTTACAAAAATGACACAACTAAGCCTAGTAAACTGGCTTAGTCTGTGCAAAAAATTCTAAAGTGTGATCTTTTACCAAATGAAATGATTAATCACCTCGCCCAGTCCCCAATAGAAAGATGAATTCCTCTGCTTGTGAGCAGGAAAGACCATTTAAAAAAAATGCCAAAGACATACATCTACACCGTTGGCCAGCATCTCAGGAAACAGAACTTAACTTTCATTAGCTTTACGAAGACTCTTAAAAAACCTAGGAATTTCCAAGATCAACACTCCATGCAACAAATAGTAAACAAGCCCCTTTGTACAAAACAGCCCCGTTTCCTGACTCTTGGTCCTGGTTTTGGCTGGGATAGAGTTAATTGTCTTCCTAGTAGCTGGTATAGTGCTATGTTTTGGGTTCAGTAGGAGAAGAATGTTGATAACACTGATGTTTTCAGTTGTTGCTAAGTAGTGTTTAGACTCAGTCAAGGATTTTTCAGCTTCTCATGCCCAGCCAGCAAGAAGGCTGGAGGGGCACAAGAAGTCGTGAGGGGACACAGTCAGGGCAGCTGACCCCAACTGGCCAAAGGAAAATTCCATACCATGTGATGTCATGTCTAGTATATAAACTGGGCGGAGTGGGGCGGGGGGGGGGGGGGGGGGGGGGGGGAATTGCCACTCAGGGAGTAACTGGGCATCAGTCAGCAGATGGTGAGCAATTGCATTGTGCATCACTTGTATATTCCAATCCTGTTATTGTTAGCATTATTGGTTTCTTCCTTTCTGTTCTGTTAAACTGTTCTTATTTCAACCCATGAGTTTTACCTTTCCCCCCGCCCCTGATTCTCACCCCCATCCCACTGGTTGTGTGGGGAGTAAGCAAGCAGCTGCATGGTGCTTAGATGCTGGCTGGGGTTAAACTACAACACTTGAGTTGGAAATGCAGGTCTTGCATCTGACAGATAGTACGCCATACTGACCAACTTGGCATTAATGCCTTTGTCTCTCCAACAAAAAAAAACAAAACCAAAAAACCCAACACTCAATGCCCCAAAACATTTACTCCTTTAGTTATGTTCCTTGCCCTGTTATGCCATGTGTTTTAAGCCCAGGGCACATACTAATACAGAGAACTTTTAGCAATAAAAAGCACAGACAGACAGCTTTTACTGTCTTGTTTTTTCTTAATTTTTAAGAGTTATAGTATGATCACATAGATCAGGTCTGTTGCTCAGACCTCATAGTTTCTGATAGCTGAGGTGCTGGACTAGATGGCCCCACAGATTCTTTCCAGCCTCAAGTATTCTATGATTCTATGTAGGAAGCACACTTACCCTAGAAAATCAAAGTCAATGGTGGAATATTTGGCTTGAATTAGAGCCCACAATCCCCAAAAGAAGTGGGAAGCCTGAAAGAAAAAAAATGAAACATGTAAACATATTCTTGCATCGAGACAAAAAGTTATCTACAAGAGAACTCTCAAACCCCAATCTTTTTGTAAAGTTATTTGATATCTCTTTACCAAAAAGACTGGTAAACAAGTATTATAGAATTAATTACTGGCAGCCGGAGGAGTAAATCCTGACTCTCCATGTGTCACTTTGAAGAAAAATAATGTTGCATTTATGAAACAGGCCATCTATTAAATAGACTGTTGTACAACTATATATACCATGTTAAAAAATGCACATAAATAAGACTATCTCATGTCTACTGCTGCTACTTAAATTTGTTATTCTACAGATACTCAACTCTAGTGCAAATACAAAATTCCTTTTGAAGCTTTGATTACAACCCTTGGCCATTATAACTACAACTCACTTGGACAAAGAGATATAATCTGTAGCTATAGAAGAGAATCTCTAATTCATCAGCATTTACACAAATTTCTCATCTGTTCCAAACTTACTTCTGAGTCCAGATAAGTAGTCTAGAAGCACATTTCAGTTTCAGATTGAAACTATGGATTACAGTCATGATATGATTGCTAGTATACTTCAAATGGACAAATAACATGTAATGGCCATGAGCTTGATACTCTCCTTGTGCAAGGCCTTTCTGGACCACCCAGGTTACAAGTGATATACTTTAGACTTCTGTTCAGTAAATAACTGCTTACAGTAATTACCTAAATTGCTTCCTGAAACTTGCATGTAACACTTTACCAGAAGCATAGAAGACGCATGCACACATGCCTGAGAACACCTTAAAATGGCAACTATTGTACATACACGTGAATCTTTCTTGTACCTGCAGTTTAAATAACTTCACCTGATAGCAAGCAGTTTGGCATTTTACACCAGCATCCAGTAAGTTTAGTTTGTATTTTCTCTTAACAAAGCTTCCCATGTTAACTGACACAAGAGTGTTTAGCAGTATTTATGCATCATGTGTGATCTATAGGCAAGTCTTGAGCTGTTCTCCAGGGACTCTATCCTCTTAAACATTAGCATGACCATAGTTTAAAACTGACAAAAAATGCTATGTATTTTAAAACAGACCACCAGCCTTCTTAATTGCAGATCTATGAATAGTTTGGCATGCTATTCTTCAGGAGAAAGCAAAATAAAAGCTACCTAGCTATTGGGTAAAGGCACTTTTGCTGTAGCATTTCCTGTCACATCCTCTAGGCAAAACAAGATCAGCGCTAGTCGGAAAACATAACAAAAATAATGTGAACATATAAAGTATCTTCCAAAATCCCACAGACAGAATTTGGAAAAAAGATGACGACATCTTCAAACTGCTTCTAACAGCATACATAATTGGGACATTCAAAGACTCAATGCCACACCTATTTGACTTCTTATTCTACCTCCATGAATTACACTTGATGTGGGGGTTTTTTTTCCCATGAAGGACAAGGCACCAAAGACAGATCAAAATTGAACATGCTCCATCCTTTCAAAGGGAAAGAACAAGGGAATGAAGCTTTTACATCCAAAGCCTGTGAAAGAAACTGACAAACAGAAGACAGCTTATAACACATGAGATACAGGAGGAGCAGGGAGCAGAGTAACACAGCCAGCCCTCACACACTACAGAAAGGCAGAAATTCTGGGGAACCACATGAGACTAACATGTGCACTTCACTACCATTTAAACCACTAAGGCAACCAAAACCAAATCTAAAGGCAACTTGCTGCTTGCCAAGACACTGCAAGCAAGGAAAGAGTTAAGGTAGTATTGAAAGACTCTAGAGTGACCCAATTATCTGTTAAAAACAATTCTTAAAAAAATTAAAGTATCCTAGTTTCACTCTTAAAATTTTAACATCTTATTTTAAAAAGGCTTTTTAAGTCATAAGATTTATAGGTCTTTATGAAGCACTACCTTGCTCTTCTGTCTTACCATTACAAGAAATAGCACAGACCTACCATAAGCTCTAGCCAACTCAAAATGCCAGACCAATAAGCAGCCAATAGAAATACTCACTAAAAGCTCATCTTGTTTGCTGAATGCTCACTGCCTCTTTCACTAGGAATATTCTACAGAGAATTTTTAACACACAACATAGCAGAAAGCTTCCATAGGCCAGGTTAAAGAAGTTTTTCCTTACATTCCACAGCGCTCAGAATAAGAAACTGGCAATTAGATTTGTCCATAGAGTAGCAGGCTTCTCTTCAGCATTTTAATATATTCTAATCAAGTGTTTGTTATTTACCAGTGCGAACTGATTGACTTGGACATATAGAACTTCAACTTCTTTTTCACTGACTTCTGTGCCAAATCCTTTATATTCTTTGTAGGCCTCAAGGTAAGATCTCAGCCATTGTTCCTGTAATTTTCTGTTAGGATAAAGGCTGTAGTCTACCTCATTTACTCCTAGAAAAAGAAAAAATAGCTTTTAGACACCGAAAGGTTCTAATAAGACCGTTAGAATCACATTACTGGACTAATTCCCCCCCTCCCCACCCTCAACACACATGCACAAATTGATGTGGACTAATATCAGTGTTTTTATTTTGACCTGACTTTATCAGTTACGTGTTGGCAAGAATGTCTCTCACACAAATCAGAGCTTTCAACGTAGCAGAGAGTTTTATGCTATATATGTTTTCAGCCACATACATATTGAGAGAAGACTCAAGAAAAAAGTATTTGCATTATGAAACAAAAGCCCTCCCAAACATATTAAATATTACACATTTCATAGGAAAAGGGACTTGTATGCAACAATATCCAAAGCTGAATCCAGATGCATATACATTGTCACCAACTAAGCTCAAATATGAGAAAAATTTACTAGCAGTCTACTTCTCTCCTCCACAGGGTATTAGTAGAATTAGAAGTCTTATCTCCATAACCACTCTTTTTGCCACATTTTTCTTCCTATACTGGAGGATGCTTAGTCACAGGCCATAAGGAGTCTGTCAGGAGTCCCAAACACAGTTCACTCCCACTAGCTATCATTACCAGAGGACTTGAATTCTCCTTAAGTCTTATTTTATGAACTGTGCAACCCCCTAGCACCTAAACTCTTTCCTATGTCAGATCTACTCAAATTTAGCTTTAAAAAGAATATCAGATTTTTACTGGATGGATAGAGAATAGTGGAGTGAGAGCACAACTGTCCTTCATAGGCAAAAGAAAAAAAAAGGTATTTGTGCATTTAAGTCTTCTTACTGTACTTAGCCCTTTAAAGATGGCATCAAACTCTGAGAAGTCCCAGATGAAAAATCAAAAGCTCTCAAAGGCATTTTGTAAAGAATTCAACTTGCCTTCCAAATACTTAAATTACCAAGTACACAAATTATCAAGTATACCCTCTGAGGTTTTTTTTTTTTAAAGTTATCTAGACTTAACATTCCATTTCTGAAACAACAACTGGTAGATTAAGGCCCCTAATTTCGCCATAGTGCACTTTCTGTCCGTACTAATCATTGTGTAGGTTTTTCCTGTCGCCCCATCATCTGAAATAACACAGCAAACGCTCAAGGTTATTTCTGTCTTACAGAGTAAATGGAATGGGCATTCACTGAAAAAGTTTGAACTAGTTAATGAATGACTGTACAAACACCTTTTTCCCATGTCTTAGCTTTTACCTCTCATTTTATGACATGACTCAAGGGCAAGTACTTAGCACACACATTCAAAGCCACCAAAAAACCCCACATAAGCCTGCCATTTGGAACTGTAGAACCACACAGCATATTCTCAATATACACCTATAGTGTAAAAGATACATCCGCAGTGTTTAATTACAGTGAGCTGTCTCTGCTGTGTCATTTCACAGAAGGATACAGTCAAAGCTGCGAGTTCTGTATTTATTTAACTCTACAAAAACTTAGGCCATGATGTTCCCATTTCTGGGTTAGCAGAGCTGCAAAAGAAGGGCATTAACTGGCCTGCAAGATAAGACATCAACATATTTTGATACCATCAGATAAACAGCTATATAACTGTATCTGGATACACAGAGACAACACGCAAGAATGAGGCTTTTCATAAAACCAGTTTGCCTTTACCTCAGAAATCCAGTTTTTACCTGCAAATTCATTGAAGTGATTTCCAATGTCATAAGCCAGGTAGTTGTATCCAGAGTACTCATAGTCTATGAACTGCACATCACCTATGAGAGACACAACAGCAGCAACATCAGAGTCCATATCAAATGAAGTCACAGCCCTAATCCTTTGGTATCCTCTGAAGTTTTGGGGGAAAACCAAAACAAAACCACACACCTGTCTTTCTTGTGCCCAGTTGTGTGCACTCAGACATTCCAGGGTAAGGCTGTGATTTTTATGATATGAGATCCCCTGGAGTAATTACTCAAGAAAGCTCTTAGATAATTACTTAGAGCTTACCATTCTCTATTTTTAAACTCTGAATAGCAGAATTTCAATTTTAACTTCTACCACACGAGGGCATCCCTTACCTTCAAAATCAGAAATACAGTAGAGGATCTTTATTTTATGTAGAAATAGCAGATCAATTTTTCCCGGACTTAAAAAAACAGTCCTGTTTATTCTCACACAAGTGTGCAACCACAGTGGACTGACACATTGCAACATGCTGATATTTCCTTTAACATGTTGATATATACTGCTTCCCCCAACCACACTTACAAAGCAAGACTTCGTTGTTGCTTTTTCTAGCTGGATTAAACTAGTCTCAAGAAATCGTCAGACAATCCCCAAGTCCTCAAAACTATGAAACTCTGTAGTGTTATGTAAACAATGACTGATAAAGCAGTAAATACAGCCCCAAAATGTTTCTAAATTACATTTACCTACAGTGAAGCTGGGGAAAATGCTTCACTCAAGGTAATACAGCATTGAAGCTGCTCAACAATGTCTATACCACATCAGTCAAAACATTAACAAGATAGATTAGGTAAAACTAGAGCTCTTGTATTTGAAGGGAAACCAGCAAAATTACTAAAAACATCAGAAAAGGAAGCAATGGGTTAACTTAGGAGCTGTTTGCACTAGAACATTACAATGTAAAACCTTACGTTTCCCACTGGTATGCTTAAATGGGCAATTTTGACAGTTGCACTCTTCTCCCTCCCTATACCCATTCTTTTGAAGACTAGCTGCATATTAACTCAATAAGAACATACTCCTATTAAAACAATCAATCTTCTTAGCATGACTTAAAACATTTTATAGTTTATAACTAATGCTAACTACCAAAACTTCAGATCAAAAAAAAAAGTAAATAAAAAATGTTAAAGTATGTTATGTACTTCCAAGACTAAGGATTGTGTCTAATATACTGCATCCTTAAGAATTGCAAACATCACACACATCAAATACAATAGTTTTGCCAGATAAATTCCTGACCAAGTTACCACAGAACAACTTTGTTAGAAGTGTTCCTTCCTATGCAGTTCATCTTCACCATATTTGAAACACTAACATTAATGTTTTCCAGATGGAAAAATCTTGCGTAAACACTTATAATGGAAGTTAAACCCCGCAATGTGAACAAAATCACTTAAGTCACAATCCTCCAAGTCAGAGTTTACCCTTACTTTCACAGAAAGGAAGGACTGCTTACCAAGATTATGAGGTTAAACCTTTTAGGCTCTAACAAACCAACATGAAAGTGGCCTGAAAAGTGGCAAGCTCCTCTCAGGAAAATCTTGTTGGCAATCGAAAATTGAGGTTCTCTAGAACTCTGAAGGAACAAGAAATTTTACAGCAGCTGCAGCCAAGGTCTTATAATATTGTCACACATTAACTTTTGCCACTGTTTGACTGGCAGATTCATACACTTGTACTTCTCACTGCTTCTTTAGCACCACTTTTTAAAAGGAGACACCTGTAAGTTACAAGCCAGTCAAAATGCACAGCCCAACCCTGGTTAATATTCTGCTACACAACTGATCTGAATGCCCCCACACCCCCAAAGATTTAATACTGCTTGTATTTAGGTGTGTTTTTTTTCTTCCTCCCTCACATGAAATACAAACACGGCAGGTAAAAGTCTGCTTGCAAAATAACATAAGAAATACTTTACATTTTTCATGTGCAAATTTCATCTTGAACATACCTATGTGCTGTTATGCATTTTTAAGTACAGCTAACATTTAAAACTTACTTCCAGATATAAATAATATTACATACAATTAAAAAGATATGGGTGAGGCTGTTACTGGGCACTCTACTATGGGGAAATGCATGTGAACAAGCGATATGATAAACCTTCAGTCAGCGCACAACAGCACAGTGCATGGCACCAGAAGCCAGCAACAATAGCATACGTAATCTGTAGCAGATGAAGAAAATTTGGTAAACTGACATTTGATAAGACAAGAGTTCAAAGTGAGAAAGTCTGGCATTTTTACTGGTATCTTTCAGGCTCATGCTACTATGGAACTCAACCTTAAATTTAATTTTTGCATGAAGGCTCAAAATAAAGATGCAGAGTTCTTTCCATGAAACTGAAAGAAAGCAAAAACTTTAAGTTTGCCACTTCACAAATGTGTAACACATACATGTCCCAGCTACCGTGTTTTAGAAAAAGCAGAAGAAACTTTGCATTAATTGTTTAAATATCTATAGTATTAGAAGTTACTCTTAAGTTTTACTGCAGTTTGTACAGGATAGCCACTTCTAAAAGATATGGCTTACATTAGTAATTAAGCAGCTAGCTTTTGTTTTAAGGTTTCTAGTAAGTAAAAAGAATTGGTACATCCCACCGATATCACTGGGAGCAGGCAGACAACAAGAGACACTAGGCTAAGCACATTTGTATTTTATTGAAGCAAGACATGATTTAAAACTAAGCTCTATCATCTCTCTGGAGAAGCTACTATTATCAACAGGAACAGAGACATCAAGAGTAGTGACTATTTCAAGTCGAAATACATTCCTTTCTTCCAGGGATCTCCTAGTGTAGGCAATATGCAATGTCATCTACGAAAACCATAAAAAGATACAAAAAGATACACATTTCACATGTGTTCCATACAACAGAATTTTTATATTTTTTTTTTTTAAATAGATCAAGTAGTAGTCAATAAAGCATCTGCTAGATCTCCTCCGGGAACTGAAAGGTATGAGTGTGATGACATCTCTCTAGCTGCTCTTCACTTTTAATGGTTTAATAAGGTGAGCACTTTCAAGGTGCAAGTCCTAGCTGTATTTACCACAGCAGAACGATGTGTCCTGAGTTCTGTCCCATCCTGCTCATCAGGTAAGCCACTGAGGCCCTAGAAGACAGCTTTAGTAAAGACAATGATCTATGCTACAAACATTCTTGAATTCGCAAATGGGTCATATACCTAAAGAATAATTTTAGCTGTAAATACCCAATATAGCTTTGCAAAACGAAATAGGTTTTTATATCAAAACCAGAAGCCTTAAACATACCTCAGTCTTCAGAAGCACTGAGCACCCACAGACTCCTACCAAAGATCATAGAAAACATTGGGTAGGCAGAGGGAATAAACAGAACAAAACTAGCCATCTACCTACACACAACTTCCTGGCAGGTGGTTTTAATACATTCAAAAAGAGCACATATAGATACAAACAAAAGAATACCGATACTTGGGTCTTACTGAATAGCAAGTATTTGATTACTCTTAAAACATCAGGTATTTTTTGAAACTCCCAGGTCACGCTGGAAAAAAAAAACCCACAGAAAACTAAGAGCATCAGAACACAAGGTCTATAAATAAGCAGTACCAAGCACCAAGCATATTTTTACTATCTTGATGTTCAAATTGTAATTAAAAGCAACATGCAGCTCCCACTTATATCCTTCAAGGAGTAGATGACCAATAATTATAAGTTATGTAAACTAACACTTGCAGATTTTCATATCCTGAGTGACTGAAAACGGACATTAACAAAACAGCAAGAGACAGAGTTCTCTCAGCCACAGCATGAGCAAATTTAAGTCAGATGAGTGAAACTCCATTAAATGAAGCTAGCACTCAATATGCTATTCCAGTCTCATAAATAAAATTTAAGGACATGAGACCGATTCTTCTTAAAAGCAGTATGTAGCACAACTATGATTTCTCTTCCAAGCCTGAAAACACGAATTCGAATTCAAGGCAGAGCACAAGTCTGAGGCAAAGCACTGGGACAAGCCATAATCGTTCTAACTGCATTGGATAGGAGTCCTAGTACATGTTGATAGTCTGTAGGTTAAACACATACACACACAAACACCCCCCCCCGCCCCCATGCCTAGTAAACATGCAAATTAAGCATTCACAAACAACAAATACAGTGTTGCTAAAACCAATAAATGAGTTGTTTTGTTTGTGCCAGCTTCTGAAAAGCCAGATAAACAATACCAACTTTGCACAAATTTTACTGAAAAGAAAAAAAGTAGTTAATCTACAAGACCAATTCTCTCACTTTTAATTCCAGTTTAGGGTCACCAAGGTCTTTGTTACACAGAAACAGAAGCCTTTCTAGATGGAAGACTAAACTTAGTATGTATAGCATCACCATAGCTGTTAACTACCTTCATACGGTTTGTTGCCATTCCTAATGAACCTTTAAAGATTCTATTTTGTGCCCTTGCAAAAATGTTTTGTATACCAATAAAAGCTTTTGCTCTGCTAAACAGAATTCCAGCAATACATGTTTATTTACAGTTAAAGCTGATCTTCCACTTCTAAAATCATGTTCCTCATCTTAGGATTGTACTAACAGACTGTAAAAAGTACACTATAAGAAACAACTTTCAAATGACAAATATTCTTTCTACAGATGGCATTGAGGTTTGGTTACTATGAAAATGGTACCTGCTGTACCCAGTTTGCAGAAGCTTTACAACACAGTACATGTATTAAACTTATGTTTAAATGTTGCATATTTATTTCGTATTTCCAAGTCTCTATTCCCCCCCCACAGCTGTTTACAGCTAGCTTGAAGCCAAAGTACTTCACATACCTCCCTCCTCCCCACCCTGTCCGGAAACACTAAGCACTCACACACTCATTATTGTAGGATTGATTGCTCATAAGTGATGCACTGCTGGCATTGTTTTTACTCCATTCTGTTTACAAAAAGAAAAGGATATAGCATTTGTTTTAAAAGTAGGAACCTCAAGCCTATTGACCATGATGGTGAACCTTTTAAAGGCATTCCTTTGCTTTTTTGGCAGCATGGTTCTACTATGAAAAGTGACTATAAAAATTACTTTTACCTCAATGGGTCTGTTCTGGAATGATAAAATTCAAGGTAGTGTCAGCACTGAAAAAACCCACACAGTAAAAATAGATTTATTTTTCATACTACAATATCACAACTCCAATGCGTGCAAGACCACAAGCTGATTATTTTTTTTTTTGCATACCTTCCATGCTTCCCCCCCCCCCCCCCCTCTTTTTAAGCAGAACTATAACCCATCATTGAAACGAAGTAAAACCAATGGAGTTTGGTACTGAATTCTTACAATTTAAAATTTACATTAATAGCATTGTACAGGTATACAATACATATGTATATACCTATGTAACTAGAAGTACTAGCAATTCCCTGCAAAAGTGGTATTACTCAGAAAAATTTGTATACAAGCCACCAAAAAGACTTTATTTTCTGTTTGCATGCATTCAGCGCATATCTGATGCAAAAAATTGGCTATACATACACAGCCAGTTTTCACAGTAGAACCAACTCCACCATGTTTCTGTTAAGTTTTTTAGAACTTGAGGCACATAAGCTTAAGAGGTCAAAGACCAATGATGACTGATGGAGGCGACTTCAGTTCCATTTACAGCCATGTACTTCACACACTTTTGGCTTACATACCAACTGTCTCATCATCAAACTGTCACTAACAAATATGAAGCTACTAGAAGGAATGCATCATCCTCACTTTCAAAAGAAAATATTGATCTGATGAATTTGTTGCACTCAGCTAAATTCAGATATTTGGGATGGGAGGAAAGTTGTGCATTTTTACTGCACAATGGCCACTTTAATGTCAGAAGTTTGCCTTTTTTGTTTTAATATCCTGTTTAATTGATTCATTTAGTAACCGAACCTCAAACCACTAAAAACAAATACAAGAAACTGCAGGTATATACAGAAGCTTTATAGATTTTAATCCAAGGCTTTCTTTAATAACATGAATTATGAGTTAAATGTATTATAATCAAAACAAAAAGTAATTAATCTTTACTAAAACATGTACTGCCTACAACTGTTTAAATAAACTATGTATTTACAAAAGAAATCTTTAAGATGCCTATGTACCTCATGCAGAAAATAGTCACTGAATGTAGCATTAAGTAGCACTAAGATACCTCATTATGAAAATGTATTCCCACAATCACAAACCAAAACAATACATGTATAGGAGATAATGTCTTCAGGTTATTTTCTATGCTTGTATGATTATTTTTTTCTTCATAAAAGCTTTATACAACTGGAACAGAATTAATGTGAACTACATACTTTGAAGCCTAGTCATACAGGCAGACTAGGGATTAACAAATTCATTAATTCATTAAAGAAAAGCAATTAACACCAACATTCTTCCTCTGTACATTAACATACAGATGAGAATTAGCTAATAAAACAACTTAGTATTTCTACAGATATCACTACCATTACATTGGGTTTAAAAGCTCAAACTGAGTTCACTTGAACAAGTCAGTAAAATGACACCACTGACGTAGCAAATGCAATTACAGCATAAAGCCATTCACTACTTACTGTTTAGTTCAATACCTACCTCGTTTCTTGTTGTAAATAATATTTTTACACAACAGGTCATTGTGACAGAGTACCACTGGTGATCCTAAATTTGACAGTCTTTCCTTCATCCAGGCCATCTCTTCCTGAAGAACTTGAGGACTTGGAATGTCACGTAAAAACCTTTTCCGGTATAAGACATTTGAGAGTTAATATTTAGTACTGTGTGTACCATACCAAGCATTTGCAATGGAATTACTTGTTTTCCTCTACATTCTTCTTGCAAATAATTCAAAAGACCTTCTCCCAAACCAGGGCACTCTTTCTCCTGGCACAACAGCAGTCAAATTATGACAATTATTTCCCTGTCCTCCCCCCCAAAAAAATTTTCTGAAGATTATCTGTGCTGTAAACATAACAGTAGTCCAAAAATCAGGAGTAGAACTTGCATACGCTCCTGCACATTTTTAAAGGAGTAAAGATTAAAAGGGTTATAGCATGAATTTCATTCACTTTTTGCTCATGTTACATCCTTCAAGGATACTAAGTACCAAGTACTATATGTATCTATACAGAGGAAATGAGACATTCATTTTTACTTCCAGTCACAGTAAATATGCTTAAGTAGCCATTTTATCTTCTAGATTTTCAATGAACTATTCAAGTTCTCAGTTTTCCTAAGAATTTTTTGTTGTCAAAGAGAAGAAAAAAAAAAACCCAAACTTTGCTAGAGCATTCTTTAATTACAATGCAGCAAAAAAGCCAGTTGGCATCAGTGATTTCAAAGAAGTTCCACAAAGAATGTTTTTAAGCGGGAATCTGCTTCCTGAGCGATATGAAGTTTGATGATATTGCACAAACAGTGCCCAATTACAGTTTTAGCTTAAAGTTTGATCTCCACTCCCCAAGAAACATTGTCTTCAACTCAAGACAATGATTACATTTAGATTAGAGCACAGAAATTTTATTTAGGTTAAATATTGCTCCTAGTTTTGCCGTTCCTCTCATCCCAATCTTCCAGTGACTGACACTAGAACCCTTTGAAATACTTCCTTATTTTGTTAAGCTCCTAAGAACCATGGTTTGACTTACAACTCAAGAGCTATACTGGGATGCAAAAAAAACAAAAAGAAATTAAACCCTTAAACCCAGGTGACACCATTATTCACACTTCATGATAGCACAGGTCTAGAATGACTGTGTGGATACCTTTTCCTCCTCTGGAAAACACTTTGGGAATTCATCCTATCACTCAAAACAGCCTTTCATTAACTTTACTTTTACATCACCCAATTTTAGACAAATTTATAAACTGAACAAATACAAGGCAGATAAGACATGCAGGTTAGAATGAACAACAAGCAGCACTCTTGCAACCCCAGGAAACATGTTTTTAGTATTCACCCTAGAACATAGATCTCAGTTTGAGACTGATGGTTCTCTTAAAAATTGTTCAGACAACTACCTGAAGTACATTACTTGACCTTGATTCTTTAACATTATTTAAGTGTCCAGTCAAACCAAGAGCTTTATGTACACATACACAATATACCAAATGAATTTAAAAACTCTCCTTATCGTATTTGACATGTATACAGCTACTTCAGTATACAAGAGTATGACAAAACTCAAAATTTTACAAACTTAACATTATGTGGCAACACAAACCTGTTTTTTTAAATATTCTTCTACCCCTCAACCAGAAAGAATAGGAATTCAGGCAAGCACATAATGAAATACCTACCTTTTATTTACTTCCTCATCTGCAAATTCTGTGGGTATAAGAGAGAAGTATTTCCCCATCTTCAGCCACAGATTAGATTTAGGGATCCATCCATTGTGTGCATGAATAGTATGGATTTTAGCAAGCTGTCTGGCAATAAGTCTAAAAAAATAGAGTTTAAATTAATGTTACATTGAATGTATATCTGACAGTCTTTATTGTATTATTCCTAGCACAAAGACAACTACAAATAGATTTAACAGAAAAATTGTAAAAAATGCAAAGACGGTTTAAACAAGAGCAGCACAGCTATAGGGTAGCATCTTTCAAGACTCAAAAGGTCATTAACAGCACTACTTGAGGGAGAGGAGGCAGGAGGGATTGGAGTTCAGTTACAGCATGCATACTTCACCTGTATTTACAGTCTCTTCAACTTGCTTATCTTTAGAAGAGTTGACTCATATTAGCTGCCATTGTTAGGCAAATGCATTTCAGTATGTACATGAAAAACTAAAATCTTAAGACATCAGTACTATCCGTTCATAGTTTCAAACTTATTCACAAAAGGAATGTATTAGAGCTAGGAGTACTTGCTTTAATCATGTCCAGCCCCCTACAACTCCACCTTGTTAAATGATCTCCCTAATGGTAACATGCAAGTGTTAAATAATCACAATAAGCAGGCCTCTAAGCAGTCTTCTGGGGAGGCAGCAAGGGTCATTTGTTCAGCACTGGAATACCATGATAACTAAGATAGAGGACAATATGCTGCCAAGAGTGTGAACATCAATTTAGTGCAGGCTTATAAATATTTATTTTCTGCATCCTCATAAACTAAGCTTGAGATCCTTTGGGCCTGACAGAATACCACAAATGCATCATAGAACTTGAAGAGTGAAATAATAATTTAAAAAACCTTACCTGAAAATATCTGGATTGCATACATGCTCTGGATCCAGTGCTTCTCCCTGCATGAACTCGTAGCACAGGCCATTATTGAAAGTACAGTATAGTTGAGGTGCACAGCCATGGGCCTGCAACACACGGAAACTCTTCACTTCCTCATCTCGATCTACTAAAAGCTCGGTCTTATTTCCATAGATCCTAACTAGAACGACATCATCTGTTATGTCACCCACATAGCAGCCAATTAATTTATTGGTGATTCCATCGGTGAACAGCTGAAAAGTAAAAATAATGTGTAAGCAACTCAGATGTGCATTTTCAACGTGCAGGAAAAGAATGCAGGGTTATTCTTTAGTTCACAAAACACAAATGCTTACTAGATTGAGCATTAACAAAATAAACCTTTAAGATATAGGAAAATAATGAAGAAAATTGCAAGGATTTTTACCAGTAACATAGAGGAAAATGTGAAAACATGCTATAGTGAATTACAGAAATACTACATGTAAAAAGCAATAACCGAGAGCTCAATATTGTAAAATGTGTTTCCACATAACCACTCTGAAACTGATAGATTAAAATGGCTGAAATCAAAGCCCCAACAAGGCAGCAATCCTAACAGGTATAGAAACAGTCTTGAATATAGGTAGCATGAAAACAAAAACAATTTTGATGCACTTCAGAATTTCAGTATCTCCTGATATAACTGCACAACCAGTAAAAGATACTCCTGGAGTTCTAGACTACTCTTTTTAAAAAGCAAAATTCAGGTCAGAAACAGTTCAAGTTCAGTAGTTATCATCTTCCCACTAGCCTTCAGGTTTAACTGATTGAGAACAATTCCTACAGCTGCTCTGGCTCCTCTGCAAATTTGAGACAGTAATTAAAATTCAAGACCCTAGCCTTCAGACTCAAGTACCATTCCAAATTTAAAAGCTTCTGACAAGACCCACTATCCTCTCGTTTTACCTCATAACTGGTACATGCCATTTAAAAGATTAAAAATGCATTTTAAGTCCTTATCATTAACTTGTATATAAATGTAATTTTTAAAGCCTTCCCATTTACTAGACTTTGACCGGTCTAGTCACTAATGCCTGAACATACTGAAGATGAAGCAAGTAATTGTCTACAAAAGTAATAGCATTATTTAAGCATTATGTTTACATCTAATGACAATCTACTCGCTGCCTTTCAAATGATGATGGAGGTATGGATACTACAAGTTCCCAGCTATGGAAAGAATAGGGGTGGACCAAAAAAACCCCACTCCTTAACCACTGCTTTTCCTTTCACATTTGATGATGATGCCCAAAATAGCCATTATACAGGCTGAACTCTTGCAGATGCTACCTGACAAGCAGACTAGATCCTGAGTTACTGGGCTCCATGTACCCAGTTGCACGTAGTCAAGCATTTGAAATCCCACTCAATGCCTGCAAGAGTAACACAGCAGTTCTTAATCTCCTTGTACAATCCAGGACAGTTTTACACCTCAGAAAACAGACGTTTGGTACTTTCAAACTCTGCACACTGTCAACTCAGACTGAACGTTTAAGAACTTGCTAGATAAGCACTACCCATATTAAATCTAACTGTTAGGTAGGTGACTGAAGGACAAGCCATTAACATCCTCAGGTGACAAGCAACATCACAAGCAAGAGCATCGATGTTTTTGTAACTACTGAACAGTCTCCTGCAGTCTTAAACATAAGTAGTAAACAATTTAAAGTCAAGGTTCTCACAGAAACTGTAATTTATATTCAAGTATATTTTTTTCTTGCTCTTTACAGTCATGCCTCTTCTCCCATTCTGTTGCCCCCAAAACCCTAATTAAAACTTAATTAAAAAAGAATAATCCCTCCCACAAAGAACAAAGCCTCCTTTCAGGACCTTGCACTAAAACTGAAAAGTGAGCAGCAAGAAGTAGCTTCAAGTTGGTTAACATACACAGTTAGACATACAATTTTCCCTTGGGAGGACATCCTGCAAGTTTAACTTAACACCTTTCTTTAGGAAGTGCTTTCACCATTAATTCTCATTTAGTTAACTCTACTGCCATACGCACAAGACAAATGGAGATACCCTGGATAGATTTTTTTAATTCCTAATTGTAATAGAAGTCAGAAAATCAGCTGAAGAATGAAACCTATTTTTCAGGCTTACAATACTAAGTGTTCAGTGACAACAGCATGAACTCATTTACTGATGTCCACTCACACATCCTCCCTCATCTCCTCCCTCAAGTCCTAAGTCAGGCCCAGAACAAAAATACTGACAAATAGAGTGGTCTGTTGCTTTTCAGATCTTATACTAAATCTTAATATTTAATGAAAAAATACTTGTATTAAAAATACATGTCAACAACAAGAAACTTCTCTACAGGCAATATAATTCCTTAAAACCTTGGACAGTTTGTGGTTTTTTTTTTTTTGTGGGTTTTACATTTTTTGGTTTGTTTGTTTTGTGGGGTTTTTTGGAGGGGGTTGTTTTTTGTTTTTTTGTTTGTTTTTTTTTTTAAATGAAGCAAAACAGAACTCAGAAACCTTGACATCCCCCCCCCTCCAAGTGGTAGCCTTTATTTTGAAAAGTAAAGTGGTTATCATTCAAATGCAAGTGACAGCTTATTTCCAAATCTCAGGGGTTTACAGAAATCAAGCATTAGGAGCAATTTTTTTAATTCCTAAAGAAAAAATTCTGAAGTTGGCTCAAGTCTCCCCGTTTAAGAAGACACAGGACTTTCACAGTGGAAGATGCCGTGTTTTAGCTATTATGCCTTGCCTTCCTCAGCAAACCAATGTGATGAGGTGAACAAACTCCTGCAGAAAAGGACTGGGAAAGCTTTAGTTGTCATCACAAATAACAAGAAATAGCTCAAGTTCCCGAGTAGCAGAGGATATGAAGATATTCCATTTTTCTTAAACAGTTACGAATACTCAATCTTGCAGAAGTAGGTTCAGCAAATCATATTCCTTTCATCCAGACAGGGTAACCATAAATTCAAATAAACCTGCTTACAAAGCCTCCTTGATTGACTCAAAATTAAGACTTCACAATTTATGGACACATTTTATTACTAGCTATTATTTTAATAACCCAGAAAAGGAGACAAGTAATGAAGAATCTTGCCTTAAACAGTGTTCATAGCAACTAAGTGTTATAAAGTTAATCAGCGCAACTAAGAAAACTATGCCATTTAGCACCACAGATACTGGTTTTCACATTAAAAAGAATACAACTGTACTCTTAGCACTGTTTTCTCTGTGGACATAAGCATGTTGTTGCAACAATGCACATACCATATTCAAGAGAAGGATAATGTGCTGGAGCAGCGTTACCTAGTTTGAACAGGGAAGTACTTAAATGCATTTCAAGTATGGCTTGTAAATCACAAATTACATGTTTATATTATAACATATCCATTCATAATCTTCCCCCTTGTAAGTGTATTGCCACAAAACTATTTCAATTAGAAGGGACCTCCTGTCATCATCTAGTTCAACCTCCCTGCTCAAGAAGGGCCAGCCAGAGCCAGTTGCCCAGGACTGTGTCCAGTGAGATCTCCAGGAATTCTGGAGACTCTACAATCTGTCTGGGCAACCTGTTCCAGTGTTTGACCACCTTCACAGTAACAAAAAAAAACCCAAACAAAAAAAGCTTTTCCTGTGTTCAGACAGAATTTCACATTTTATTCATTCATTGCCTTGTCTGTCACTGGGCACTGAGAAGAGTCTAGCTCCCTCTTTTTCATTCCCTCCCATCAGGTATTTTTATGTATATAAGATCCCTGCAAGCCCTCTTTTTTCCAGGCCAAACAGTCCCAGCCTCTCCTCATATGAAAGATGCTCTAGTCCCTCAGTCACCCTCATGGCCCTTTGCTGGACTTGCTCCAGTAAGCCTGTATCTTACACTGGGGAGCCAAGAACAGGACACAACACTCTAATATGGCAAATTAATGTAGAAGTATTGATTCTCATACATTTTAGCATAAAATCAGAATTAACTCATTAAAAAGTGTAAAGAGCACTTTGCAGAATTGTTTTGTGTTGAGTTGTTGATCGAGTTAAGTATCTTGTCTGCAATACTTAAATGAAAACTTCTGAAATGTAGCATTAGAAAAAGCTCTTATCCTGTCATTGCAGGGCCAAAAGAAAAGTGAAAGTTCTGCTGAACTAAGATGGATCAAAACCAGTAAGTATAAAATTCACTACCCCCTCTGAAGAGAAAGAAGTCTATTGTCTTCATCGAATAGCAAAGGCAGCAAACAAAATGGGCAGTAATTCCCAACATACAACAGCACTATTTCAAATCACTGGAACTTGTGCTACCATTCTCTACCTCTTATAAAACAATCCTCTAATGAAGCTTGCCTTTCCCTCCATACAAAATTGTACTAGGAAAAGACAAAGCTCTAAGGCTATCAAAAATAGTCATACTACAAAAAAAAAATAGTCATTAAGTAGCGCTGATGCAAAGAAACAGTAAGAATTTGACTTCCTTATGCTGTTAAACAAGAAACTTTTGACACTGTACAGCTTCTGTCATGCTGCACAGGTCTATTATCCCCTTAAAACAAGTCTCATTAGTGTTAATAAAAAGAAATCTACAACAAGGAAATTGGACTCCCTCAACTGATAATTTAGGAGCTCTACTTCTTATTAGCATCTATTTGTAACATGCTGCTATAAGTAATTGTTTACACCCAGGAGCATTTTAGTTATTGCTTCTTAAAAAGGCAGAAGGGTTTGCTTACTTTTCTAATAACATTATTCAGAGTAGACAATTTACATATTCCATCATGAGAAAACATCTAATGTTTCCTACCAGTAAAAGAATGTAATACTTGCTTTATTCTTTTATTCAGAATGCCTTTACTGTAGCATTTACAGAATCAGCTTAGAATGCCTTGCCTGAAACATAACTTGAGATGCAGCAGAGCAAAACAGGAATTCTATAACAAAAGCATCAGCTGAGCAGCATGAACAGAGAATGGACTCTGATGACATGGATAAAATAATCAGTAAACTCAAGGCCATGTGGAAGATGATGGCAGAGTCTACAGAATGGTATGAATACCAGGTAGAAAATTCTGGTAACAAATAAAAAAATACAGAGAGCACCAATAGAAGTCAAGAACACAATGCAACACACAAAAAAAATCCAGCAGCAAAATTCTGGTACCCTTGCAATCTGCAAGAATTTAGTTATTGTGATATGTACTTACCACATAGCAGTAAGTATTTTCAGGTGAGGTGATGCCAAGCTAAAACTAATTCTGAAAACGTTTCTAGAATGGTAATTATACTAGCCCACAATCCAGTCAAGAGATCTAGCTTGAAGTCAAGGCTTTTTAGCTCTTGGGAACAAATAGAAACTGTTTACTGAAATGCAGAGTGAAGGTCAGAAAGCTACAAATAAGTTGGAGTTACTCAAATGCAGTCTCCAAAAGCAGCCCATGGTAGAAACAAAGCCAAGTGAGTCTAGGAAGACCAGAGAAAACTCAACCGAGACATGAAGCATCTTTGAGACAGACTTTACCCTAAAAGCACTCCTATCAGCAACAATCAGGTTATTAGATTCCTGAAAAGGGCATGTGATGGGTATGTTCCCATCTCATAAGCAGATGGTTCAAGAAAAGCTTATCTCTCATCCAGTTCAGATAAAACCAGGATTGTCTACCTGGTGGTCAAAACCACCAGATTGTTCCAGGTGTTCAAAAGAATGAGAGTGAAATTATTATCACATGTAACAAGCATGAAAAGGCAGAAATAAAGCATCACAGGGCAAAGTAGAAAGCACTTGGTTCACAAAAGAGATGTAAAACCAAACAGATTTTTTCCTTCTAGACTGTTATTACATCCATAAGAGGAGAAATATAGAGAGCAGTATTGTACTGCTGCAGAAACAAAAGGGTGATGTGAAGTTTCAACAAAAATAAGCAGGTATTCCCCCAATTCTGCTGCTGAACCGCAGACTGCATATTAAGATCTCCAGAAAGGAACAGACTTTTAATACATGCTTCTTTAATGATCACAAAACTTCAAGTTTGTATTTAATATAAAACTTTCATTTTTTCTGGAAAAGTATAGTCTATACAAGCACATCTACAAGTATCCATCTCAAGAATTTAACTTTTTGAAACAAGGTTAGTTATTTCTCCATCTCTTCTTTCTGTAGCTATTCATAAAAGGACAAAGTACAACTACTGGAAAATGCAGGCCTTGGGTAAAATCTCATATATTCAGCAGGGCTTATGAGAAACATAATTCAAAGGTCTCCAGGCTCTGGAGCCATATCCTCTAGATCACTACATTCAGCAGGTGAAAGCCATTGTCTAAACAATTTTGGTTGTCAGATGACAAGGAACAAGACCATTTGGTGTTAAAAGTACTAAGACTAGCAGAGAGCCAGTAAGTCAATGGCACCATTCTATGGTAAGTTTGGCCATAAGCTGAACTAGCAGTGTTCTACTGAACTTTTGGGATGCACCCATGACAGCAGCATGGAGAAAGCAATACCACAACTACCTATGCTATATACTATCACTTAAACATTTTTTTTTTGCGCTACCAAACCACAAACCCTGCAATTTCAAGTAAGAATTGGGGGGGTGGGGTGGGGAGGTAATGATGGGGGGAGGGGTTCTTTTGGGGATTCTGTTTTGGTTGGGGGGGGGGGGGAGGAGTTGTCTTAAGGTCTTAACTGAAGTTTCAGATCCTCCATATTCTCAGTATAAATACCATTTAAAATTATATTCAGTAGCCTACTATTAAATGCTATAGATATGTCACCCATTGCAAGGGCTGGTTCTGACCTAAATGCATGACTTTTATATCAGAAGAAAAACCCCAAAGAGAAATTACATATTTTTCATCTTGTTTCTGAAGAATATTCTCCTACCTGAAAACAGTCAATATCAGGTAACTAGTTAAGACTTTTAAAGTTGTGATTTGCTTTAGATCTTTTTACAGATTTTGTGATACTGATGAAAACAGTAACAGATAAATAAAAAAAATAAGCTAATGGAAAAGGAGTCCAAGATTCTATTCGAACTCAAAGAATTAATTTGCTGCTCCTCTTCGTGGAAGATTTTGACATGAAACAGCTACATAACTGTGTGTGAGAAAACAGGAACTAAAACATCTTAGCTACCTTCCTTTACAATGTTACAAGTCTATAGCATAAGTTATATGCCATTACACAACCAGATCCAAGCTGTGCCTAAGCAAATATTGGTTCTCTGTAATTAGAACCAGTCACCCAATACAAACACACCTATATCATGCACTGTGATGTGGCACATCGATCACAAAGTCACCACATGCACAACTGCTGCCTCTCCCACTGATACAACAACAACAAAAAAACACTTTACAGGAAGGGATTGAAATTACCAAGCTTCATAAGAATGGAGAAACCAACCCAGTCTCAAATGACATCTAATACTGCCTACGTTTCCCACTTACTGTGACACTGCATTCAAGGCACACCTCAAATTACAGTTTTTCCACAAAACATCAGCAATGCAGCCTATTCTGCAACTCTTAACTTTTCTTTTTCTTTCCTTCACTCATCACTTCTGCATTTAGAGATACTAGCACCTCAGGATGTTAATCTGTGAACTCAGTCCTTTCTCTTTTTATGGTAACTACTTTCACAACTGCTGAAGAGCATGAGGTCCTAAAAACACCCAAG
Source organism: Astur gentilis (assembly GCF_929443795.1). Classification (NCBI taxonomy): domain Eukaryota; kingdom Metazoa; phylum Chordata; class Aves; order Accipitriformes; family Accipitridae; genus Astur; species Astur gentilis. The sequence goes on along the minus strand of NC_064897.1, from coordinate 10,778,984 downwards.
CAATAAAAATATCTCTTGAAAAATGTAATGACATTGAGATACAAAATAAAAAGTTACTTTGTTTCCCAGAGACTGACATTTTCTGTTTCCATTCAACTATTACAATGCTTTAAATCCCACACACAGTCTGTTTAAATAAACTGTGAAATATTTTAACTAGTTCAGAAATCTGAACCTAATCATAGTTTGTAATAAAGAAAATACCGAGATCTACACAAGCAAAGAAATTAGAGCAGCAGCCAGAAAATACTGCCTGAAGAAAAGCTATTGAGTACAAGTCAGAAAGAAAAAGCAGATACAGGGAAAAAAGCTAACCTGGTATATATATAAAAAAAGGGGGGGATGTTGTTTTGCTGGTGAAACTACAATTGTTTATAAGCATAGCTCTGTCTTGGATGGTAACATTTCATAGCTGCAGGAACAAATTTTTGCAAAGAATTATAAAATGCTGCAGTAGTAAAGTCATGCAAAGTGTTGATAAATGGAAAGACATGTACATCTTGCCAACAGAGTACCAGAAAACAAGCAAGGTCCACTTATTTCAGAGAATAACAAAAAAATATTAACTAAACTTATTTGGAGATGATTGGAGCTTGCAGGATTCAGGGGTGGGGGGCAGAGGGAATCATAATGAAGAATTTGATCACCTTTGCAAAGCTGATCCTCCCCCCCCAGGTTTAGGCCACAAGGAGACTACTGTTTGCTAACATACAATTTTTATCATTTTAGATCTCTGGATGATTTTGCAGATGATTTTTTTTTTTTTTCACACATAAGATATCATGCTGGTCTATCCAAATAATGGTGTAAATTAACACTATGAATGTTAAGTCTTTTCATCAATAAAAACAAGAAGCCTTTATTCTCAATGTTAAAGATTACTTCAGAATGGAAAAATATAGATTGTTTTTCCTGCACTGTAACATTACACTGCAGATAGGAAATTATGTATTAATCTACTGAATCCTTCATTATAACCAGACCTACAAGATGGACAATAGGTCATGGGATAAAAGAATTCTGAATCTGCACTTACTGAAAGGGTAACTAACCTTCCCATACTGTAACCAAACACAGATCCTCCTTCAAATACTAACACAAATCAACCTCCATAAAAGAGGAAAAATAAAAAATTCTTAAGGCAGGCAACAGATTCCAAACTGTGATTGTATTTTTACACTAGGAAGGGTGATACAGGCTCTTTAAGACAGTAAAGAGTTAAAACAACTAAGTTTATATTTTTCATTAAAAAAGAATTGTCCAGAATATAAAAACTGGAATGTCCACAGTCACAATTCAAGCTGCTTACTAACTCAAAACAGGGTTTGATTAAGTTTTGAAGAGCATTTTTGTTTATGAAATAAAAAAAAAACCACAAAACTGTTTCTTATGTTCACCACAGCCAATTTCTGAATTTAGCATGCAGTGAGCTTTTCAGCAGGAGGTTGGAAGAGAGGCCTCCAGAGATCCCTTCCAACTGAACTACTCTACAATTTCATTACTGAAATCAGCTGTTACAGAATGAAAAGCGACTACTGCAAAAAAGCACAATTTGTTTTAATGACATTGCTTTGTATTACTGTAAAGCAGAAAAAGCAAGCCTCAAGAATTATAGAGTTAGAAAATATAACACCCAGTGCTATACAGCTCCTAGTATATCCACAGATGACAACTGCACAAAGTATGTACATGAAGATCAGCATTTAGACAGGAAAATTTTGTTTCTTCCTTACCAATGTAAAAGGACTTCAATATTTGTACTGCTCTGTAGTGATAATACTCATGTATGCCTTGACAGAGGAGATACATTACAGCAGAGCTGCTTGTGATTCAGCAAGTAATTGGCAATGCTTACGGATTCTATAGACTTTCTTGACAAATAATGCAATAAAAGAATAATTTAAGCACTGAAGATTTAAATTATTTTCATCCTCTATCCTACACTTACGTTCTGTGCTCTGATGCAAAAAATATAAAAATGTTAAAATATATTCATGAATTTAGGTACTTATAAATCTTACAGAAAGTGAGGATTATGCATTAAAATTTTCTAGCTACACTGTTTCAAAATTGTTTACCCAACTAAACAATTTGACAAACAACTAAATTTTTGCCAGAGAAGTTAATTAACTTTTTAAAGTCAAGCTCCAGACTCTTCAACTTCTTACTAATTGTTTTGACCCAAGAAGTACTAAAAGCAAAGGCAGCTAAGAGCAGAGTTCAACAGAGGAAGTAGTAGCTCGTTCCACCTATCTATTCTTTGTCTACTTTGCTATGATGCTGCTGTCTCAGATTAGAGAAGGCAAGCGTATTTTCCATGCAATACATGATTCTCATTTTCATCTCCCCCCCTAAATATATGCCCCCCTAATGAGGGGACTCCAAGGCAGACCTTCTGTTCACTCCATCCTCTTAACAAAAACAGTCATCTTTCACTTCAGCATCTTACCATATGTGATGCATGTGTAAGATTGCAGCAGCAATGGTGGTAATACTACTAGTTTCAAACCACATGCATTCTTGCTTGTTAGGTACACACAGCAGTTTAAACACAGACTGAAGAGTTAAAAATAAAAGGCCACTGGTAAGCTTCATGAATAGGATGTTCTTCTGCTGTTCAAAAGGAAAAAAGTGAGCTGGAAAGTTTTGGTCTTAAAGTAACTTGGTCAAAACAAAACTCAAGACAATTTTTAGACAGAAACTTCTAACCACAGACAGTAGTCTATTACTCTACTATTGTATGACCAGTCAAATGAGTCCCTGTTCCACACCAATGGTACCCATGGTTTTTATTCTATTAATTGCTTTTTCTGAAGAGGATGACAGAAGAAGCAAGCAGCATTTTTTTTTTTTTTCCTTAAGCCTACTACAACTTTCCCAAAAGCTTAGAGTCATCCCTCCTTAATAAGAAAATGTTTTGGGTTTGTTTATTAGCATTCCTGTATGAAAGAAAGAAAAATATTCTGTTGAGAAGTACCCTCATCAGAGAGTTGAAAGAACAAAAACATGTCTAACATGAGGTAGTCTTGCAAGGAGCAGGGAGATGACTCATGATCCTTACGGGTCCCTTCCAACTCAAGATATTCTATGATTCTATGAACTCCAACAACTCTGTTTACTATTACATATTGTAAAGCTGTCTTCATTGCACCTCAAGATGTTGGGACTGTGCTTAACTTACAGCTACAGCCAGCCCCCAACGAAACTACTTGGAAAAATCTCATTAGCTTTATTTTCACACTAACTGGACTGGCATGCATCAAGTTTCTTTTCTTATCAAGAAACTTCAGGGAATTTAAGCCAATTCATGTGCTATTACCTCAGCGTGCTCAGTTTTTCTATACAAGTTACTTCCAGCAGCTCTCTTCAGAGGAACTTCACTAAAATAAGACACTTCTGCATATTAATAACTGCTGAATAACAGAGTTTAAGAGCATATAATAAAACGCTCAACACAGACTGTAACTGAACTGCTATTTTAGCCAGGTAAATCGACTGAAGGCTCGTATGGGGCCAGGTTAAGTATATTCTAGAAGCACAACAGCAGCCAATCCTCAGGCAGATGACTCGTCATAAATATGAATGATCGCTCACCTAGAGAATACCAGAGACTGAGCGGCGATACTCCTGCATACCGTCAAGACGGAGGGACGCAAGCAAGCCTCACGTTAACGGGGCTGACACTCACCGGGATACCGTGGGCCCCAAAACGAACCCCGCAGCGAGTCCAAGGCGTGTATTTACTCACTCCACGCGACGGCGCGGGGAGCAGGGCCCGCCAAGGGCTCCCTCGCCGACGGCGCCCAGGGGAGCGCCCCAGCCCCCGCGCCCGCCGCCTCGGCGGCCGTTACCTCAGCGGCCGTTACCTCAGCGGCCGTCCCCCTCCGCGCCACGGCAGCCAGCCGCCCCCCCCCCCCCCCCCGCCCCCTCTGCCCCGGGGAGGAGGCAAGTCCCCCGCCGCTTTACGAACACGCCCTGCTCGGCACGGACCCAGCGAGGGTGAAGCTTCCCGGCGCCCCCCCCCCCCCTCGCCACCACCGCAGCCCTCGGCCCCCGGGCCGGCAGCGGGCGTCGCGGGTGGGAGAGCAATCCTCTCCGCTAACCGGGGGCGGGGGGAGCCCAGTTTCGGCGGGGAGGGCACAAGGGGAGGAAGAGGAAAGCGGGCGACGGGGAAGGAGGAAAGCCGGGAGGGGGCAGGGGATGCTGCCGCGCCGACACGCCCCGCCGCCAGGCTGCCGAGCAAATGGGGCTCAGCGCAGGGGGCTGCGTTTGGAGAGCGAGGGGGAGGGGGAGGGGAAGGAAGCGAGGCGGCAGCTCCCCCGCACAATGGCCGCCCGCCCCCCCCCCCCCCTTCCTCTCTCCCCACGCTCGGGCTGCCGCATCCCCCGTGGGGGACGCGGGCGCAGGCCCCGCGACGCGCCCAGGCCTCCCCCGTACCTGCAGCGTCACCTCCTCGGGTCTCCAGTGGGGCCGCAGGCGGCGCAGGAGCTGCAGGGCGCCCTGGCGGTAGCCGGGCGCCTCCCGCTCGCTGACAGTGATGTCCAGCTTGGGCACCTCCGGGGAGCCGGGCGGGACGTGGATGTAGTTGGACATGGCGACGGGCGGGACGCGGCACGGGGCGGACAAGGGCGGGCGGCTCTCGCTGGCGTCTCCTCCGCGGCGGAGCCGGCAACTGAGGGGGAAATTTCCACTTGGGCTCTCGATAAAGCGGCTCCACCTCCCCCCGGCTGCGGCGCGGGGCAGCCTGGGAGAGCGGGCGGGGCCTGGCGGCGCACTCCCCCGCCACCCTCCCCCGCGCTCCCTCACCTGCCTGCCCGCCCGCCCGCCCGCCGCCGCCCCCGCTCCCTCCGCGGCCTCCCCACCTGCCCGCCGCCCCCGCTCCCTCCGCGGCCTCCCCACCTGCCCGCCGCCGGAGCCCACGGCCGCGGGGCCGCCGGGGAGGCGGTCCGTAAAAGCTCCTCGCAGCTGTGGAGGGGGAGCCGCGAAGGCGGCCGGCGCGGGAGAGCGGCCCCCCCCGCCCCGGGCCAGCGGGGCGTGAAGGAATGCGGCCGGCAGCTGCCGCGGCGCCGCCCAGTCAATCGCCGGGCGAGCGACCGATTGTAATCGGGCTTCGAGGGAGCTGCTGCCGTTAATTTTTGTCTTTTCGTTTCTGCGCCGGCCTCCGCAGCAGCCCCTTTTGTTCCCCTGCGGGGTGTTTGCCCGCTGACCGCCTTGCTCCGCGTCCCGGTTCCAGCCCGCTGCAGTTCTATAGGGTTTGTGGCCCCTGAGGGCACCGAGAAGGTCCCAGGCGACCCGCCCGCCCTGATCGAAGCGTCTTCGTAAAGATCATCCTTGTCGTGAGCAGTACAGAACAGCTACGGTCGTCTCTTTTTTTTTTTTTTTTTTTTTTGTTTGTTTGTTTTTTTTTCCAACCCCCTGTTTTACGCTGAAAACCTTGCTACCTTGAAGGTGCGTTACTTTCGGCCAAAACAAACCAGCCCTGACTACACCACAGCAATTTTACCGATCAAGCAAAAAGGGGAAAAAAGAAACAAATGATTCTGTCTCTTTTAGAAATATTTTGATGCTGCCCCTAACATTCCTACAAGTACTCGCCTCCTGTCACATTCTGTGATCTTCCCACGTAGGAAACACTGAAGACTCGAGAAGTTCCTCTGTTATAAAGCAAGTTTATTAGGTTAGCCTTAGACATGAGAACTATGCAAACAGAAACAATGGCTGGTCTCTTCCCTGAAGAGTTGTTACTCTAAACAGACCCAAATCAGGGGAAAGGGGCGCAGTTTATGCACAAAATGAACAATGTCATGAGGGAAACGGCTAGTTCTACAGGTTCAGTTCTCATTAATTTCATACACATTCCACCAAAAGTGGAGTGCATTAGTAACCTCTCCACTGTGTCATCCATGACCATCTACTTGTGAATGTGTCTTGTCTTTTACCAAGAATGGTTGTTGTCACCACCGATGGGTTTTGCATGACCTCACTACGTAAGTGCATCAACACTTCTATTCCTATTATTTCTGTTGAACACCTCACCTTATCCCAATATTTCTTCTTTGTTCACTCACCTGTATGCCTTTTCCCTCAGACAGGATTAAACATCTGGAATAATCTGTCAACAATTTTTCAAGTAATTTCCTTCTTAAATCTTTTTTCTCTTACTCCTCATGATCATTAATCTTAGCATTCTCTTCCATCTAAACTTTGGTTCAGACCAACTGTTCAAAACCTTTAGAGCCAGGAATCCATCTTTGTGAGAGTTCAGTAAAAAAAATTTCCTTCTGTTGTATTTAAAATGAAAATATAATGTTTATGGTTGGTGTTATTAGTGTAAATATGTTATTCTATGTTAATAGCCTTTTTCTATCAAGGATTAAATGGGTAAGAATAAAGGGGTCTGAATCAAATTTCAAGTTTCATAAAATTTCCAGACCTAAATGTTATAGCTTGAGTACATTTCGAATGGTAATATGCTTTTGGCTTGTCTTTGTTCAAATCTGCTCCCTAAGAAAACCTGTTGCAAGTTTTATAACCCTCTTTCCTGTGATTTTGGGTCTGTCTTTTATATACACTGACTTACCACTTTCTTAAAATCTTCTTTCTCTACCTCACCTGATTGGACCTAACCATTTTTTCCATTAGCCTACTCTACTTTTTCTTCTTTAAAAGTAAGGATATTTTGAAAGTTAAATTATTTTTTTTTATTTGAAAAGAAGATTTCTTTAAACACACTTGCCTTTATACATTGTTCAGTCCTGTAAGTTAGTATTACCACAGGAGCACGATATCACTCTATCTGATCAAGCATGTGATACATGGTGCCCTCTGCTTCTGCTTAGGCAGTTTGGTAGATGATAAACTAAGACTTATTTATGGATTAAGGGCAAAGTGACATTTTTGTTGAAATAAAATATCAAAGGTTGAATGCTCCAGCTTCCATATGTTAATTTCAACAAGAACTGGTCTAAACAGACATTCAATCTTGCCAATGCTGAACATAATACTCCTACCAGAAGCTTTCAGTTGTTAACTCTTGAAAAGCCTTGCTAACTTACCCAAGCCTGACTAAATTTCCAGAAGTTGGCTGTGAGTATATTTTAAACATAAATGGAGGAAGTTGCAGCAGTCATGGTGCTTAGATTGTTTTGGAATTAGGGGAACTGAACTTCTGCCTACAAAATATTTATCAAATAGACGAAAGAACCAAGACCACTTAGGCAGTAGCACCTTCGTCTTTCTGATCATGGTATAAAGACACATCCTTTTTGCTTGTCCTCATGGTGCATTGGGAATTCTTAATTCCTGTTTTAAAACAGTTCCATAAAAGTTATAGCTAGCTACTCACCCCATTTCCTTTCCTTTTTACCTTTTGTTACCTGCAAAGGTTTCCTGTGTCCAAATCAAACCCCAGGAAACATCTTCTGAAGAATGGGACTCTATTTCTCAAGTTTCCAAGAATAGTATTTTTTTCCTTTTTGAAAAATTTGATTTCCTTTTTCTTTTCCCTCCTCCTGACACCTGTACTCTACAAACTGTGAAATTTATTAATAAGAACTCTAGTGGGTTCCTCACAGGCTACAAAGTGTTCAGGTCAGCTGTAGATTTGTTCTTAGAAAGACCTGATATGACGTGAAGTAAGGGCTCAGGAATAAAAAGAACGTTTTCTTTTAATGCCTGATATTTTTGTAGGTACACCATACTAAATGAAAGTAATTCTAAGGCTGACCATAGATGTACACAACATGGAACTGAAGAAAACAGGGTGCTTTAGTTCTCTCCCAGGCCTGTGCTCTACCAGGCGGTCTAGGTACTGACTACATACAGCCTGACCTGCTTATCCTCACTGTTCTGCCATTCTCTTTTCCTTCTTCTGCTAATCAGAAACCAGGTTGTGCCATTTCATTTATTCCTACATTTTTCACCTTGCCTTTAGGTCAGTGCTGGATGCTTTATAAGATCTTATTAAAAAAAAACAACAACAAAAAACCCACCACACAAAGGAAAGAGCAACATCAGGCTCAGAACCAGTTTTAACTTCCCAGGTGCAGTTCTCCTAGCTGCTTTCCAAACCCAGTAATTCAGTAATTGCTTCAGAAGAACTTAGTGCATAAATGTGACTATAAATGGGAAATGTATCCCTTCTAGCCATAATTAATTTTAATAACACTTTGCATAGCAGAGAGTCTCAAAATATTTTCTATTGTCCTAATCTCACAAATAAAAAAATTGAGTCATCAGAAGGTTAAACCTGCCATTAGACCAGTCAGACAGTGGGCCTGGAAATAATTTTTTTAATTCTAGTCCAGTTCTTTGATCGCAGGCTCTCTTCAGTGCTTTAAAGAATGTCATCTCTGTTGATAATCCAGCATGTATTATTTGTGTCAAGAAGAATCACATCTTTGTACACAGAGTGTTAAACTGTAATTCAACTCATATTTATTTATTTATTATATCGATTTTTAAAGTGCCTGGTGCCCTAGCATCCATATTGATTTACCAGCAACAACTCTTGACACACAAAGTTGATAGTTCTGTCATATGTTTATTGTACTCTATAAACAGATTTCATTTCAATCTTGGTGAAGACTAGCTTGAAATATATTCTTTTATAAAAATCTTGACAGTTTACAAATTTCTCTAAGATGGATACTGCTTGGTATGTTGTTGAAATGGTAAAAATCCTTCTCTTGTGCAAGTTGCTTGACAGAATAATAGGTTATAGCTTTTTCAAGTATATTTTGAAAGCTACATACGATAGCAGAGTAAAAGCACTGATGTTCCCTGCAGTTTTATGGCTTAATTTTCTATTAGGCTACCAATTAGTGACACTCATTTGACACATTCCATGTGATAACCTAGTTCCTGAGTATCTAACCCCTATTTTTTTCCAACACGGGAGTGGTGCGGTGCATAATGTAATCTGGTAACAGGTGTGATTACATGTGAAATAGCTTAGTGGTTTCCAGTTCTTTCAGCTTTTCAGGGTTTCACCTGGAAACCTCAGAAGTTTCTAGTGGAACTCTGGACATCTGTGCCAATAGGCTTGGTTACCTCCAAGGCCCCTTGAGATGAACTCACACGTGTCTTCCCTCTGTGCTGTCTCTAGCTCTGAGTCCATGAACTCTAGGTTGAAGTGCCCTGGGTAGTTATCCAGTTACATGTCCTGCAGGAAACCTAAGCAAACTACGCAAAACCCTTAAACGTGCATGTTAATTATTCTCGGTTCAGTGAAGAGACAAAAACCTGACAAAACCTGCTTAAGTCAGTAGGACCAAATACATGCTTACACTGAAGCAGGTGCTAAATCAAAATAAGCAGCTTAGCAAGGAATTCTGCAATTTCTCCATGCGGGTGGGGCTAAACTGTACATTTGTTTAGGGCTACGTAGAAAACACTATAGCCACTGGGTATAACGAAAGAAGAGAAAATCTTCATACTAATTACATTACTCAAAAATACAGGTTAAATAAAGCATCCCAAAATCATAATTAACACCAGTGTCTGCATTTATTTTTATAGACATATCTGTATTTTAAAATACGAAGAGTAGTAACAAGTTGACTGATCCTTAACTAAACTTGAACTGTACATGTGTCCAATGAATTACAATATCTTGGTGTTTTTCTCAAGGGCAACAAATACACATACTGTGTAAGTACCCAGAAAGAGTCTACTTAAGCAGATTTAGGATGCCTTCTATGCAAGAATAAATTCACCTGCAGCAATATAAGAGGAGGAGTAGAATGGCTTTGGTATCTTCTAGAAATTTAAGCTTTTCTAACATTTTATTGACTAATCAAACATCCTCCTATGAAGAAAAGTTATAAAACTCAGCAATTTGAAACATTCTCTGTGAACAAAGACAATATCAAATGTGCATTTAAATGGTATGCAAGCTTGTAAAAGAAGCCTAGAATACTTTTTCCTATTTTTAAGGTACTATCAGAATGCCATTCTGTATTCTCTAGTGAAATCTCTAATCAATTCTATAGCATAAAAATTGCGGGGGGAAGTTAGCTGAACTAAATTAAAACGATTAAAAAATGTGTACAGAATTATCTTGAGAGACTGAGAGTATGGTTATCACATATAAATGACAGCCAATTCACATTCAACCTGAATCAATAATAAAGAAGGAAAGCCAAAGAAGGTTGGCAAAGAGGGGAGATGAGAGCGAGAAGGGAAAGGAAAGAGCAGGAAATTGTTGTGATTCTGTGTCAGTGAGGGAAGAAACTACAAAACTGGCTTAAGCATCTTCCTCACAAAACCACCATTCCCAGCAATTTTCTTGGTAGTCTCAAGAAGTCAAGGACTGAAAACCCCATAGAAATTACGCAGAAATTATGCTACTTTCTCGTGCTTATATCCAGTTCCTTTACGTCAAGTTGATAGATAACGAGGAGGGCTCTGGACAACACCACTGCATCCTTCTTATAAGTATTTGAGCTTCTGTGCCGAGGCCTGCGTGCCTAGTAGTCTCCAAGCTGGATGCTCTTTCGGTGCCCCTGTGTGCATCTTTTCTCTAAGCCTTACTTCCATCCTTGTTTATAGCCTATTTCCTACCGAATTAAGGATTAATTTCCTACTTTGTGTCTCTCCTCCCTTAGTAACTGGAGAACGAACAACTTTAGAATTTCACTGGGACTTTAAATCCCAAAGATAGTTTTAAATCCTGTAACTGGGAATTACTGAACAGGTGGAAGGAATCATTATTATTTCTCACTGAAAGAAAGGATAGTTGAGCTAAGCTTTTATCCGCTGTCTTGCTGCCGTTGAAGTAACTTGTTTGGGTTTTGTCTCTACATTTGCCAGTTCTCAGCTGGGTAGAAGGGAGAGGTCCCTTCACTTTTGAAAGGTGCATAATCCCAGTCTCTCTGGATTAAAATTGACTAGCATAACCTAATTTAGTATCCCCTGCTCAGATTTTGCCTCTTTTTTCTTGCTTTTAATCGCCCTGCCTTGTTTCTCATGTAGTGTTATGCTTTTGTCCTTTCCTGCTGGTAGAGTGGAAGTACGCAGCTCCTTCATGAAGGACTTTCACTGTGCCCGAGGAACAAGCAACGGCACCCCAAATTAGTCCATGGCTCTGCAGTCACTTTCCTTTTCTGGAGCTCTTCTTTTTGTTCTACAAAAGACACACTTCTTTTTGCTTTTTTCTTTGGTTTTTGGGTTGTTTTTTTTTTCACTGCCTTTGGGTGGGTTTTTTTATGGTTGTTTTTAGCCAACTCCTGTTTCCCTGTTGTCTTCTCCTCCTGTTGTTGTATACCAGGCTGGTTAAAATCAGTTGCGCCGGAGGAGCAGACCTTTGAGCAGCCCGTTCAGCTTCCATCGCCGTCACCAGGAACACCACCGTTTACTTCATTAGGAGCCAAATGAAGTGAAACGGGCCACGTACATGTACGGTCACATGAGCTTGGATTAAAGTCCAGATCGGAGTGCTGCTCCCTGGCTGCTGTCACCCCCCACCCAGTGACGGTACAAATTCCACCCACGTCTTGGGGTGCAGCACCCGGCAGTGCCCTGGGGGCAAGGGGCTATGGGGGCCCCCCGGGGTGCTGGGGCTGGGCTCATCCCACTGCCCCTGCCAAGGAGCAGGGTGCTGGGGGGGCTGAAATGGGATCCCGGGGAGGCTGGGCAGGGCCATTAAAGCCCACGCATGCCCCAGGGTCTGGCAGCACCCTCCCTGGTTCCACCCCGGAGCAAAACCACCTGCTCTCAAGGGGGCCAGGGGAAAAGGAAATCTGACTTTCAGAGGGACAGACTCGTATTTCCATTCTGAACCTGCAAGCTGTAGGTCACCACCGCGGGCTGCCTTTGACGGTCCTACAGATTTTTATTGTTTTCAGTATTGTTTATTTCATTATTTATCCTACAGATTCGATTTACTCCTGAGGCGTTGAATCTTAGGGGGCTTGCCAAAGAAGTATAGTGGGCATAAGAGAAGAATGGCTCAGAACCACCTGATATTTAATCATAGGCTGTAAATGTCTTTTACAGACTTCTCTGTTTGCAACTGTTGCTAAGCATGGGAAATTACCGAATTAGTCAGCTTCATTTGTATTTTTGTTAAGGGAGAACTTGGAACATTAATTAAATTACATTTCAGGTTTAGCGATAACAAAGCTATGTATTCCCATTGGAAAATTGAAATGATAATACAATAAAAAAATAAATACAATGTAATAGAACAATAGCAAATATACCAAGGATAAAAGGCCAAACTTAGCCAAAGCCTCTGTCTTCCCCTCCATAGAGTTGCAGAGCTCAACAACTGCAGAAGCACAGAGGACTGCAGGGGAAGAAAACTGCTTCCCCAGCTCAGACAACAAGCCGTAATCAAGCAGGAGGGCAATCAAGGAGAAAAGTAGCAAGAGTTGTTACTACAAGAACATCGTGTCTTACTAGGAAGTCCCAGTGCAAGTGGAATTCCGAGTTTAAGTTTTATCAGAACACCCTGAAAGTGAACTGGAAGCCTCAACTGCAGTGTAAGCAAACACATGCTCTTAATCATTACCAGCCTTCCTAAATTCTGCTTCTTTCTCATCTTGCCTTAAAATATTTTGATTTGTGCAGCAGATTGAACTCTGCAGTCTTTACACTTGAAGATGCGACAACGTTTCTGGTTTGTTTGAATCCGCAAAACTTTTAACAAGTGAAAAGGAAAGAATATTCATTCTGGCTTCCACCCTCCTCCCCCCTCCAAAGCACCAGAGGTGCGGAGTAATGCCTATGGTTCCTTCTCACACACTGGAATTTTGCATTTCTATGTCAGCTGGGCCTCCCTGCCTGCAATCCCTAAAGGCTGAGGTTCACCCAGAGTACAGCAGAAAATCTTTTGCAAGCAGGTCGCAACTGCAGCATTTTGTTTCACTGTGATCCATGTAACTTCTGCCTCAATGTTATTCTGAGATTTACATTTTTATCTCGACTTTAAGTTTCTAAGTGAGCAGCACTTTTATTTAGAAGATACTGGTTTTTCCCTGGTATCCATTACAATTGGCTGTGCTTCGAGTATGTCAGGAGCTTAGTCAGCTGTTAGTGCAACCGAGACTTGTTTTTCTTCTTTCTATCCCTTTCATCCAGTGAAAAAGTTTCCTGCTGCTCTCCCTACTGATATTTGATATCCTGTCTCCAACTGATGCATGGCTTTAACTTTTAAAGAACAGCATGTCAACTAGCTCTGTTAATTATCACTCATTTTGGTGTGGGTTTTTTTTTTTTGTTTGGTGTTGGTTGGGGGTTTGGGGGGGGGGGAGTTGTGTTTTTTTTCATTGCAAGATTGTTTTGGAGGTGTTACTTCTCAGGGGAATGACTTTTTGTAATCCAACTCCCTCTTCTATAATAACATTAATATAAAAATCACTTTCTCATGCTTTGCAACAACGTATTTATTTAATCTACAGAATTAAAGGAATGCTTAGAGTAAGCAAAGCAGCCAGTCAGCAGCTTTTCTGAATGTCTGTTACACGTAATATTGTAATGCAACTGTTGCAAATATTCTGATAAAGAAAGCAAAATTTAATCACCTACAAGAGTTAGGTTTGGTTAAGAAGTAAAATTGTGAAGCATAATATATAGGATTGTTAAGTTTGAAATGTAGCCGTAGAAACTTTAGGAACTGTGTTACGTGTGACTATAGGAACCTTAATATTGTTGAAGTTTGAAATAGCTAACCATAGAAACCTAACCAGGCAGCAACTGGTTCTTCTGTGTTTCGTTTCAAGAAGCTAAGGAAGCAGTCATGGACACCAGTTATGCTGCTTGGAAACCCCTTACCCTTCCCATCTCGATTTGAGTATTGAAGATTCCAACCAGTAGAGCTAAGTGAAATTGACCAATGATTGTTTTTAAATAAGAATATTGATAAGGTTGTATAATCAAAGGACCGATTATTATAAAGGTTGAATTTAGGAGCGAGCATAGTATGCATTTTTTATGTAAAGAGCTTATATAACAATGACCTGACAGAAAAAGTCTATAAAAACTGATGGATTTTGATATTGAGTTGGACACGCCTTTGGAGGAGCAAACCCCCTTCTCCCCAGCGCTGCAATAAACGAAGAGCCTGCTTCTTAACTTCACATTGGTGTTAAGGAGTTTTATTCCGGATTTCGGTAACATAACAATATAGGGAACTTGTGAGATTTTTTTAGTTTCTCTTGAAGTGGTTTACATTCTAATAGGTTTTCCTCATAATCATCTTTCCTCCTCTTTTTTATCAGAAATAATCTTTCTGGCACCAACAGCAACTACCTTCATTGCAAACAGTGGGAAGCCATTACTATGCAGTTACTGATCATGTAATCAAATGTATCACTAAGAGCCATGCTAAAAGCTGTCCACTGGTCTTTTTACGATGAGTAAGTGACAAACACATTTCCAAAACCTTATTCATTGAACACTGAACTCCCTGCTCACCTTTACAAGTATTTGTTTCCCACTGTCATCAGGAACAGGAAGCTTTAAGTGGTAGGAAAACACAAGTATACAAAAATAGAAATACTGAAGGAATGTTTGAAAGGCAGATCGACAAATCCTACAGTCGCATGAATTACTTGCCCAGTATTATGTATTTATAAAAACACCTGTGATGATACCATTCATACTTCCTCAGTGGTGGACAAGTGGAACTCATGAGATAGCTCTTCTGTGACGGTCACTTCTAGTTCAATAAATCATTGTCTCAGTCCACTTTGCTAAGTTGCATAAAGTCATTGGCTCAAGGTCAACTTCTATGTGATCCCTACAGTGTCCCCAAACCAGCTCTGCCACAGGCTCAACCAGATCCTGTCTTACAAGACAGTACCACACGTGGACCTGTGATGAAGAAAGTAGAATAAACCCAGATATTTGGACCTTCAGAACCCTTAAAAAAAAAAAAAAAAAAAAAAAAATCACATTTAAAACCCCTTTGATGAATTTAAGGTCACAGTTTATTTTCTGCCAGTCAGGGATTTACTTTTCCTCCACCAAAGAGGAAAACTTTTCCACCAAGGAAAGTTCTCCTTAATCATGTGTGTACATGAAAGTTGATGCCAGAAACCAAATCTCTGGCAGAAAATATTTGTTTCCTACAAAAACATCTCCCTTGCTTACTCTTTTATAAAACAAACTCTTTAATTGCTTCCAGAAATATTCTGGGTTTCTGCTCTTCTCTGTTGTATTTCAACTTTGCCTTTTTTTCTTTGTGGTGTTCAGCATTCTTTCCTCAGCTGTTCAAATCTGATCCTCATAATTCACTACATATTTTCATTAAAAAAAAGTGAGGCTTCTCTTAGAAAGAAAAGCTTACAAATAAGAGGTTTTACCTGGCCAAAAGAGTCTGGCAAAATCTGAATTTCACATGGGAAGGATCACAGAGCAGAACACAAATACAAGAACAAAGCACACTTTTGGTGCAGTTGCTGAAAGCATAAACAAGATCAGAAAAAGGTTAGAAATTGAAATGTAATTAATACAGGGTTTGCTTTTTTGAATACTGTATTGGGAAACACAATCTTAATTTTAGGGAGGGGAAAAAAAGGAAATTATACAAAAAAGGCATGATAGAACAGCTTAGGCTCAAAGTTCAAGAAGCAGCTGAAACAGGTGCAGAAGTAGCTGTGGAGATGCACTCCTTATGTCTTTGAATCTATTTTACAAAACCCTGAAGTTACGTCCAGTTTTATTTGAGCAAAAGATGTTTCTGTGTGGACACAAAGTGAGTGAAAGCAGTACAGGCATTTAAAAAGTAAGATAAGCTGTTTCCATAGACATAGCCTATGGAAGCCTTTTCAAAAACTAATCACTACTTTTATGTCTCTTATCAGCAAAACATGGAATTCACTCCAATAAAATTTATGTCCATTGAATTTAGAATAAAGGAAAGCATTTTTAACTGAGATAGGTGTATGGAAAATAGTGCTTTGGGCAGTTTAGGTAAATTTTGTGGCTGAGTAACTTTATGGCTAATAATAATAATACCTGCAGTTACTGCACATACCATGTTAAGGATAATTAAGATAAGGGTAATTAAATCTTATTCTTGTAGGGTATAAACTAAATTGGCAAAGTCAGGAGGGAATTTTTTTCTTCCAAACTGTATTTATTATTGTACTCCATATATTTTTAGGGAATATTAGAATATATTCACCTATTTTTGGAAGCCTCTGGCTCCTGGATACTGCCGATAATGGAAGAGTGGATCACTGATATCATCTGGCATCAGATTATTTTTGGTGTCCTCGGTGGAAACCCGCAAGGCCTGCAAACACACAAGCAGAAATTCATAGTGAGAACAATGTATTGCATTGCGTATATATTCAAAAGCGTGCTAAAACATCAATGTAGCCACCTTTAGCACATTTTTAATTTCTTAGCTTGGTGCTTTGTAAGAATTAGAACCAATTTCTACATTGAGTATTCCGAGCACATGCTGCTGCACGTCAGCGTGGAGATCTGCGAGAAAGAGGCAGTTCTGCCACGGAGCCTTTCTGCTCCCTTAACGAGCTCCCCAGCCTTCACGGACTGCCGAGGAAACCCAGGTCCTCAGAGCGCTCTGCCTAATTCTCAGCGGGGTTTTTCGTACACAAGCCCAGCTGCGTATCAACTGGTGTGGCACGTGTAGAACACACATCGATAAGCTTTTTGTTTCTCTGCCTCTATTTTTACAATTGCACCCTGATGGAGCATTGTTCTTTTCTTATAAACTTGCCTGTTGTACAAATATGACATGCTTGTCAAAAAGGCAAAAGGAATCCTAGGATGTATTAGGCATGATAGTCCCAGCAGGGACTACCTACAAATACAGAGGTAAACGGAATACAGAAGTAGGGGGATTAAAGTACAAAGCATTGTTGAGGCCTCATCTGAAGTACCGTGTACAATTCCGGTCCTGTATATTAAAAAACAATACAGATATGGAGAAAGGATAACAACATGATTAGGTAAATGGAGACCCCCATTCTCTTGTAAGAGAAGTCTGGGTCTTGGCTAGTTTCATCTAGTACAAGAAAAGCCATGTGTGGACAGAACCACCCATCACAAAATTGTCTGGACAGACGTATCCTAACGGGAAAAGATCCATTTAGGCTGAAAACCAATACTGTTGTGCAAAAAATAGGCATAAACTGATACTGGAGTTCTAGTTGAAAATTTCTAATCACGCACCAAGGTTCTGAAACAGCCTTCAAATATGAGTAATGGGGACAAGAAATGTCTTTTAATTAAAAAAAAAAACCAACAACAAACCCAACAAGCATAGTTAAATCACAAGAAACTTGATAACTCTATCGTCTCCGATACTGAATAAAAAATAATGGGCTTCTTAATGTTGGGTAGTACATTATCTCTAAGAAATACCAGACATTCCTGTGTGTTTATTCTCATCAGAGAGGGAAGTGGAGAACAAGAGCTAGTTAGCTGTACTTTAAATTCAGCGTCCTACTGTTTTCAGCTGTGGCCATTTGGAATGAGGAGGGTTATGCATAGGAGCATGACCCAGTCTACATCCAGCCCACACCTAGTGAAGAGTTTTGATACTTGTATCTGACCACGCGGTTATCTGGTGTGGCTAAACCAGAATTATTCTTTTTCCAGCTTACTTTTCAGCTGCATTGGCTTCAGCTACCCGATTTTGTTCACCACAATTTAGGTACTGCCAGTTAACAAAGCTGTGAGTGGTGACTGCATTTTACCACATACCAAAGTACTTTTCAGTGACTGCATGAAAAAAATGTATACAGCCACCAAGAATAGAAAATGAAACCATGGTGCATATCTGGTTTATGAGCTGAAGGTTCCCTTTCCTCTGGGAGCGGTTCAATATCACAGACAGATTTGAAATATAACTTTTGTAGCAGGGTGTCCTGATAATGAAGCCTTAGTTTGAGACTGGAAAAGATCATAGCTGCAAGGTTGCATCCGGGAGACCGAGCCGTTACTTCTTTGCTGCACGGAGATAACAAGCGTCCACGGACTCAATTTTGTATGCTTGTCTAACAATCACCAACGAGCAAAAGAACTTGCAAGATGTGAATTATAAAGGACAGGCAAATATCTAAAATTATGGGGGGAGTCATCATCCTTTCAACACTTCTCTATTAGTTCCTCTAGCTTGGTAGCATCACTCCCAAAGAGATTGTGCCTCAGCCTTTTAGTCCTCGCCCATGCTCCAGACTGTCTAAGGCACCAAGCTACGAATTGCTGGCTCAGAGGAATCTCATGACAGTCAAACAGGTCACACGTGTGCATCTCAAACACTTAATAACGTGCATTAGCATTACTGCCCGTGGAGAACAAGCAGTACACTTCTAGCAAAGTTTGCCACTAGGCCACCGACTCTGCTTTTAGACTACGAGTAGTCTGACTACACCAACTACCAAGCCCTGATCAGTGGCTATGGATTGATTTGAATAGGGGATCTGCAGTATAACTCATCTGTTATGACAGTTCACGTGTTGTCTTATCTCAGTGACACCTAAAAACCAAAACCAAGTGCTACATGCATGTTTTTATAATGCCAGATCTTACACTGCAGATATCACAAGAAAAATGTTTCCAATGTTATCTGAGACAGTTTGTGCTTTTTTAAACTTGAAGATCAATGCTATCAAGCTGTTTCCCCACACATGCAAGCAATAACAAGGTTAAAATAATATTAAGCCTGTCTTAATTTCAAAACAATCCTCCAAAATGAAGTGAAGGCTGATGAAGTGATTAATCTGTTGACTTAAAGCACTGAAACTTACATAGTGCATTGAGATAATCTCTGGCATAAATGGAAAATCACTGGAAAGGAAGGCCACGGATAAAATACGGTATTACAGGTGATTGCAGTTAACTCTTTGGATTCAGAAGCTGTGCGAGAATTAGGCCTTCAAAAATTCAAGGCCGTGTCTTCACACAGATCACAGTCATGCTTTGCAACAAATTCTTGAATCGGTTGACCTTTGCAAAAATTACGCGGAGCCTTGTGTTTGCAAGATGATTATATCAATCTTGCTTGCCTTTCTTTGGTGGAGGGTTCAGGAGTCACAGCAATAAAATCAGGAAAACCAGTAGGTTTTCATACTATTGAAAGTTATTTGTGAGACATCTCAAGACTGGGAGTGTAAAATTATGATACAAAATCAGTGAACGTGTCTAAAAGTGAGGATGGATGTACTGGAACATTCTTGTTTCTCCTTGCCTCTTTCAGACCGTTAGAATTAGCTAATGCAGGTCTGTTCCTAGTCCTTGCATTTAGTAACGGCAAAATAGCAGAGATCTTTCTTACTCCAAGAGCTAAACCGTAGGATACAGCTCCTAGGGGATGACAATCGCATACATGAAAACCTTTCTCAGCTACTGTAGAGAGGAATTAAAAATACAGTAGCATGTCTCCTTATTTTGTGTTAAACATGAATTTATTTTTAACTTTAGCAGAATTTTCCCAGCTGCTAGATGCTTTGGTGCTCACTAGCAGCTACTTACCTTAACTTCCAACGCTAACAGCGTACCCCTCCTCAGAGCACTGAACACACCAACACGATTAGACCAGGTCCAATTGCTCTCACCCACCTGTGTCCACCCTCCTCCATAATTCTCCTTTGCGATCCCTTCCACCTCACTCCTGTCTTCAGCTGTCAGCATCCCAGACGAGCACTAATATGGCCCAGCTGTACAGCTCTTGTGAAAACAGGTAAGCGGTGAGAAAATTCCGGCCTCTGCAGCTTCTGCCCCCACCAGGCAAGGAGCTGGTCATGGGCTCAGGTCCCTGCCCTCGCTCCTTCCTTCGTCCTTGCCCGAGAGCTCTGGTGGGTCGGCTGCATCCAGCCTCGCAGATCACGGCCTCTCCTCGCTGCCCTGTCTTGACTTTCAACCTGCCTCGTTACCATAGGCCTGATTGCTAATTACCAGGCTGTTAACTGAACTCTGCAACCTCCACTGGACCTGCTCAGCTCTTGTTTGGGTGCTGTGGGACGGCACCCTGATGGGTGATGTCACTGGCCCTGCTTGATGTCACCTTTAGCTCCTGGCTTGCAGAATTAAGGTCTGTACTTAACTTTCATGCACTGGAAGATGCTCAGTCATTTTACAGAATTATTTTGTATAATTAAGCAATGTATTTAGCATATATTTCTCAAGTTGTGCTGTTCATCATTATCTTTGCTAATAAAATCAAAGCAGTGCCTCCCTCAGCTGCTATCAAGACAGTCCAAGGTGATGATCGTAATTCTCCTGTACATAAAAGCAGAGAAAAGCAGAACAAGCCTGATGAATGAGGATTTTTGTACTTTGAAGACGCTGTCCTCATATTTCAAAAGCCCTATAAATTGCTGTTAACAGGGTCAAAAGCAGCACTGAACACAACTCTGTCAGGAATGAATCAAGACAGTACTCGGAGAACAAGCACAGATAACGGGATTCTACTTCAGTTAGCCAGGCATTACTCTACAAGAGTTTTTACTTAAGAAGGAAGGTGGTAAGTAGTGAATATAAAGAGTTTGCTTCAATGGCTAGTAATCAAGAGAGTGAACTGGATTAATCCCAGGCAGATAATAAAAAAATGGGTCAGTACTGAGACCATCCTTCTTCTTTCCACCGTACATAAATCAGTTATATGAATCCATGGCTATATATAAATTAGGATTTTATTTTTTTAAACTGTGCTTTGTGGGTCTTCAGTTGTTCTGCACGTCTTGAACATTTCTGCTTTCTCTGTGAATGGATACTTCCTTCTGACCTCAGGTGGGACTCAGGAATGCATTCAGAAGTCATGATAGGACTAAAAAACAGATCTTCTTTGTTAGCAGTCATCTTGATTGCTCCAATAACCCATCAGCAATGGGTAAGATGACTCTTTTCTAGACTAGAAAGTGCAGCTCTTGTACAGCATTAAGACTTTATCACTTAAACTCCCTAGCGCAGACCCTCAAATCCTGTAGCAGCAGTGTTCTTTTGCCACACCACACAATGCACACTCTCAGTAGAAAACACAAAATTAAGTTGGGACTTCTAGTTGGGACTCTCTGGGCACCCCCTTTCCCTGGGAGCTCTGGATAAGAAGAAAACAGTTTCTTCTATTTGTTCACCATTTTCCCCATCACTGTGCACTTGGAAGGAAAGTTTTCCTAATCTAGTTTATGGAGTGTTTCATCTCCTAGCAATCACAGCTCCTAACCAGCCTGAATTTGGAGTCTCGTTTTTCTGCTTCCTATGTACTCGGGGAGGAGACAGAATTCAGATCGTGAGCCTCTTCTGTCTCCTTTGGCTTGGCGTGAGTTAAACTCTTAAAATAAACAATGTGAACCCCTCTGTATCAGATGTTTTGACAGCAAATGAGAATCACTGTGTAGACACAAGCCCGCATTCCACCTTTGTAAGAAGCTGAAAGCACTATGTGCTGCTGAAAAACAAAACTCAGTGGTTTGCTTTGTTAATGTGTTTTTATTGTTTATACATTAAAAACTTTAATAACTCACATCATCACGTCTATTCCAAATGGAACACAAGAAGCAAAAGCATCACATGGTTATTAAGAACCGCATTCACTCCATGTTTTAGAATACAAAGATTTATTGTTTCGATTGTAATCCAATTTAATCTCTTTAATGGACCAGGAAATAACTTGCATATCTTGTGAAGGATCTCGAAGACTACTCTATAGATAGCTTATGCAGTTACTATGCTTAAAGTAATCTCCTCTGAGACACAGATTGACTTGCTGAGCAGTATGTATGTACTCTTGCTGCCTGTGCCCTAGCTGTTGACAAGACAAACTACAATGACCATAGCTTTAATAAGCATTAACCTACTCATCATCTTTGATCCTGACAGCAATTTCAATATATATACACATTGATTAATATTTCCATGTTTTGGGATGGGACCTGAATAAGTGATCTGTTATGACATTTATACAGGAAAAGGGAAGAGAAAATACCAACAATGTTAAGCAGAATAACCGTTGTAATAACTGTGTCAGTCTAATACATATTACAATCACAGTTAAATATTTCATTTCTTTGCCTCCACCTTAAAAGAAGGGCAGAAATGTTGAAAGTGTCACTGAAGGACTAATTATCTTCTAATGCTATAAATACTGCTGCTGACAATTACATTTAATTAAATTATTAACTAGGTGATGACTAATTAACTAGGGCTTTGTAAGTGTGAAGCACTCTGAATAGCTGTTATTATTGTACTGCTTGTAACTAAATATCTTTGCTAGAGCACGTGTACACAAGATTCTGCTGCAATCTCTGTGAACTGATATCCCAATTATGCCATTGCCACTCATTGCTCATAAAATGCGCAAAGTCATATGCAATGTTATTTCCCTCACGGAACTGTAAGAAAGATAAATGATATCCAATTACTAGCCGAGAACTTGACATCAAATCCAGTTGTTTGATTCCCCCAGTAGGTAATTGCATACATTCCCATGCTAGTGAATATTTATTTTATCCAATTTCTTTTAAGTCTATGTGGAAATTGAGACCTTCATACAGCAATAATAGCATGAAATGGAATATTTTGATGGCTCTCTGTTCTTACAAGCTGCTTGATATGGACCAAATCCCAAACTGCTGAAGTCAACAGAACATTGACTTTAGACTGTTGGAAAGATGTCACATTCAAAAGAATGTAAAGTGTTGAGATCTCATTTCCAATGGAAATACTTTCATTTGATATCCAGGAAACAAGTGTACATAAACAATTCAGAAATATAATTTTAGGACTAGGACATATTGGGCTTTATTTTTACCCTCTTAATGTAAGCCTTGAGAATAATTCTTGGCTTCTATTTTTCCTTAAGGGTTGACCAGGTTTTATGCAATTCACTAGGACTGCATAGGAATAATATTTTAGAATATCATTGGAATTAAAGAGCTTTCATCGGATAGCTTTTTCTCATACATATTATAGGATATTAGCAATTTTATCTGGATCTATCTGTTGTATCACCAGTAGAGTATCTGAATTTCCTGACAATGTTTAACTTCAAAAATTAATTCTAAGATACTGACTCCATGTAAGTTCTGTATTCATTTCCTACATAACATAAAGGAATAGACTATATTATCATCTATCACCAATGTCAGCTCAACTTAGTTCCATTAGCCTGGTAATGACTTTGAATAGATTCAGGACAAAAGTAAACCACCTGTGTATACCATTACTCATATCACATACTTGAATTCCATCAGGGAAAACACTTACTATGATCATCCAACTTTTACCTAATAGTTGCAGCATCAAGATTAAAAAGCATTATTGAGAGATGCAGTTTTAGGCAAAGTAGGATAAAGTTGGCAAAACTGAGTCCATAAGATCCTTCCCAAGCAACTAAGAGTCAAAATGAACCTTTTGGCTCAAGTACAAGGTAGGCACCATTTATTGACTGCCTTCACAGCCTCTCTGCGGCTGCCTCCAGGCTCAGCCTCCACCCGTTCTGTGCGTACGACAAGGTATGGAGGCAGAGACCTGCCCTAGCAGCAAGGTGACAATCGCGGAGGGCTGCAGCCTGCCCACAGTCACCTTCCTGCTTCACGTAGTGCACATCTTTGCAAGGCCACGGGCCTTTTCTTTTTTGTTCTCACTCATAGGTCAGTAAAAAATGCAGTCTCAGTGATGGAACTATAGATTCTAAGTGCTCCCAATGACTTATGATTGCAGGCAATTAAAAAATGCCTGTCTTTGATAACTTGCTCAATAACAACTCACATTTCCATTAGTCACATCTATATAGTTTGAGTTTTAATTTGTCCTGCTCAGACTTCCATCCTTTCCTTATCACACCTGCTGTATTAGAGACCCTTATGGTAGCAGGAATTTGTTCATGTAGACAGACATTAATACTGCTCTTAAACTTCTGTTTAAGTAGGCTAACTACAGTGAGCTCCTCCAGTGTAAATCAGAAACCTCAGTAACGAAGCCTTGCTTCCCCCAGGAGTTCATAATAAACCCCGTCTCTTCAATTCAGTGAGAGAGTTTCACCTTATTGATTTTATTGAGACAGGATTTCACTCTGCATCTTTTAATCTTTTAAGAGGGATTAGGGGTTGCAATGCCACATCATATACATACAGGCAATAATAAATAGTAGTGATCAGGATTTTGCCCCGTCTAAATCCTTGCAGTGGGCACACAGCATAGCACACATAGAGCAGAAATAAGTAACCTTATTTCAGAGCAGAAGTTAGTTGGGTTTTGTTTTTTTTTTCTGGGATGCAGGGGTCCTTTACTAAGGACATATATATATATATATATATCACATCACTCTGGATATAGGACCTCTTGGAGCATTATTAAAAATATTTTTTGATTGGTGTCCCATAGATTTCAGCCAGATTGCTTTGAAATGTGTAGTTTTACAGAAAAATACTGGGATTTTTCCATAAACCAAAAACTGGCGCTGCAGTGTTTTCTCTGTTGATAACAGTTGACACAGACTCCTGTTTCAAAGACTACTTATCACAATAAATGCAGCAGAAATGGAGCCAGAATATTCCGTGAATGCTAATAAGCAAAAGCAGATATCAAAGCCTCTTCTCTTTCAACAAACTAAAAAAAAACCAACCCAAAACCCGTTTTCATTCATTTTTGTTCAAATCAGCTCAATGCAATATAATAAAAAGAACTCTTCCCCAAGGTTAAGACACAGCCCACCACATCTCAGGTCATGTTGTAACCTGAGGAAAGCCTAGACCACCACCTTCTAACCTGTATCTTGAAGAAGGCTAGTAAGCTAATATAATTGAAGCCTACCCTAAAGTGATGGGTCAGGATATTGAAGTTATGGGGAAAACCTTTTATTTGGAGTATCAATTTCTATACTAAGGGTTCAACATGCATGTCTATCACAAAGGAAATCTCTCTGTTAGAAATCCAAGCATACGCTGAGCTAGCAGTTAAGCAGAAAACAAAACACAAAACAAAGTCCTATTATACAACAACTTGAAAAGAAAGGATACACGGATATTTAGATGGTAAAATCTCCCAGCTTCCCCACACAAAACCTTCCTATTTTTATGACATTCATTGTTCCACACAAGAAGTCTTTAATATTGTAATTAGCAACATTCTTGGTTTGTATAGTTGGGTTACAATGTCATTTAATACATTACAATACCTGCTCAAATAAGGCAAGGCTGGTCTTTAAGCATATCATACCGTTATCTTGCTGAAACAAGACTTCTATTGTCACAACCTGCTAAAACATCACTTTTAAGCAAAAGGGGAAAACTTTAGTAAGAAACAAAGTGGATACTAAAGTGCGAAGTCAGATATCACATCTTTTTTTTCCCCTTATGAAAATACGCCTCTTAATATTTTCTGTGGACTTTTGACATGCATATTACTGAGAAAGTACATATTACAGCTTTAGTTTCAAGTATATTCATTATATTGAACATTACTTGCCCAAACAGAGGGAAATCTAATGCTATTTTAGATGCCTCAAATAGTTTGTATATTCTACAACTTTGAATAAACTTTTGGCTGAATCCCTTCTACCCTTCCCTTTCATTAAGTCCCTAGAGACTGGAATACTATTGGCATGAAATGTGTTAAATAACATGCTGATTTATGGAAAGACAGGTCTCATTCTGGCAGTATAGAACGTCCCCCGCCCTAAGACAGGTATAATACACCAAGCAGGTTTCTTAATGCATTAAGTCGTATCTAATTGATCCTTCCAAGTATCTAAGAAACAGATTGAACTGGTTCTCCAAAACAGGTGTTCTTCTCTTTTCTAGTCCTTTGACTACTAAAACCTTCCATTAAAAAGCTGGATCCTTAGATAGAATTTTTTTGAGAAAGAAATATGTATTGCATTAATCCCTGTGTTTCATAATCCCAGAGAGAGGGAGATGTTCACTAGACAACACTGGTAAAGCTTCCTTGGAAATTTATTTCCTGTTTGAGATGCTACACTTTAAGAAAAAATGTGGCCTGTTCAGAGAGTCTTCAGTGGAAATGAAAAAGAATGTTCAGAGGCATGGAAAAGACCTATGAAGAAAGAATGGAAAAATTAAAGTTACTTATTTCAAACAAGTCAATTAAAAAATAAAAGTTAGATAGTAATGTTGACCCACAAACAGGGTTTGTTAACCCGGCATGCAAGCCAATAACACACGTAGTCGAGGTATTTTCAAACTATTTTCATTGATGCGCATGAACAGGTGCCTGTCTCAAGACAGCACACCCTTGTCTCAAATATTTTTATATTTATACACTCAACTAATAAATATTCATTGTTATTTTCCTTAATGATTGGTTCTTTCTTCTTTGCCCCTCACGTAAATTAGTACGCAGACTCTGTTTTCTTCCTTGTCTTCTTTTGAGTAGGTGGTATCATTTGAGTGGTGGTGGTGAATGAGTCGGTGGTCCCGATCTTCCCCTGTAGGAATTACCTTTTACCTACTTCTTCCCTAATCTTGGCAGTTCCAGGTGGTTCTTCAAGGTTTATTGACTAGATCACAATCCATTACCTCTTCTGACAAAAAACATAAAGCCCCATTGTCTAGTAGTTAGTTCCTAAACCCTAAATCATGTCTAGTTATTGTTTCCCTATTCTAAGTATTAACTGATGGGGGCCGTACACAGGACTTTAGCAGCTCCCTGGTTATTTCAATCATATTATACATATTAATTGATAACAGTAAGTCCACAAAAAAATCCATTAAAAACTTTGCATGAATAAAGGCAACAATTCTTCTATCTCTCTCGTAATGTAAGAGATAGGAGTCCACAAGGGAAATCAGTTTCCAAGTTCAAAATAAAAAGGAGATAAACTTTCCCAAAGCAGGCAGTTAACCTATGGATCTTATTGGCCCCAGTTGTTATAAATTAAACAATGAAAAAAGGTTACCCAAAATTATATATACCAGTTATTACCAGTCTAATCCAGTAAGAGCCTTCCAGTATTTCTAAAGGGATAACCTGTTCTGTAGATTGACTGGATAAAACAAGAACAAATTTGCATTTCATTGCAAAACCCCCTCACATTTTTAACTTTAGAAAAACCTTTTTTGAAAGTTTTGAGAATAAGAAGCATTGAGGTGGATTGTCTGGGAAGATTTTAGAGAGGTCTTTTAAGAGTCAGGAGTGCTGCAGGTCTACAAGAACCTGCCTGGAAGAGCTCACGTTATATGTTCTCTTGAGTGTTTCCTTTTCAGCAAGCACCTGGTACAATAATGCTTGCATTGTTCAAGGATTGTCCCAGATTGTAGCTATTGCATGTAACAAGGCAGTACATTTAGCCAGGTATTCACTGTACTAACTGGCCATTAGTCAAGCAAATTGTCCAATCTTCGGTGAACAATAAAGAGCTCCATAGTTTTGTTTGGTGTGTTCAGTGACTAAAGAGGGGTTTAGGAAGACCCTGCCACCACAAAGGTTTGGTAGAGACACCTACCCATCTCTAAAGAGACAGAACTAAATTACATTTGTGTCCTTTTGCTTATAATGCACAAGACTGTTTCACTCTTTTGTTCAATGGGCTAGAAATTCCTATTCCAAATTAAAAAAATTGTTTCCAGGATTCATGTCCTTATAAGCCGAACAGAATTTTCTACCTGTCACAAGGCATGCTGTAAAGTCGCAGTAACCACGCAGTGTTTCCTAACAGTTGTTGCATTGTAATTTAGCTAGCAGAAGCAGCAAAGAAATAGGTGTTTTGCAGAAAAAAGAACATATGACAAAGTTTACTTTTATGTTGTTCTTACGAAGGCCAAACAATGCTGTATCTAACATGAGCATAGGAGAATGTTTTTTTTTGTAGTCCCATCTTCTGCTGGCAGTTTTCTACTTTAACAGGGAAGACACAACATAGGAATGGCTATGTTAACAAGTAACGTAGTGGCTCAATGGCCCATCTTCAGGGTGAAACAGTGCTGAGGCCCTAGCACCCGCACCATATGCGATTCAAGGGGTTTAATTTCACAGTAGCTTTAATTTGCTGCCACAGCCCAAATGCCCTTAAACGGCTAGAATATATTTCATGTATCGGTAGCTTATGCTTTTCCAAGTCTTATCCAAATGAAATATTCAGTTCATATGCTCTGTAACTGCTCGAATATGCGAGCCAAAAGACTTAAGCAGGTGAGATCAGGAGATTCCACTCAAAAAGCACGTTTCTGGTCTAAACTAAAACCCTGACATTAGTAGTGTGTTTTCTGATTCTCTTCCTGGGTCTTTGCTCTTTACTGCTATCCTGCCCCAGGAGAAGTCTCATTCCAGGACTCCACTCAAATAAGGACGGATGAGGAAGAAACATGCATCTAGCCTGTTTATAATTTACTCAGATACAATGAATACTAGCAACAGTACAAATGGTTCCAAAGGTAACTTCAAAACAAGCCGAAGAGACAAAGTGCTATAATAGCGAGACTAAACGCAGCTAGCTAGAGGACAGATAGCCAAAGATCTTCTATACATTAATTTGCTATACCACACACGACTGTATTTTGTTCATATGGTTTGTGTTTGCAGTATCGCATTCCAGCCCGTAACATTATTTAGTCTTTTTGCAAGATTAGAAAGAAGGGGAAAAATAATCCAACCAGATCTACTATTTGGCTCAACGTCTCGGGACTGCTTAATCAAAGCACAACGGTTCTTTTATATTCCTGTTCACGACCACGCCAGCGGTACAACCCATGACCCACAGATTCTCACGCAACCTGGTTTCATGCTCCCAGGCTCCCACCCGTAGGCACACGCCTGATGCAACTCCTGGCCAGCCCCGCTCCTTCGGTTTGCTCCAAGCTTCCACAGCGCTATTTCCTAAACAAAGAGCTTTTCAGGCATCAAAAAGTCAAAACCTGGCTACAAGAACCGTATCAAATCCTATTTCTGATAACTAAATTCCATTTAATCTAGTCATAATCCCTCAAATACTGCAAATATTTATCTTTGATTAAGAAAAAAACCCCAAACCCCCGGGTTTTGCTTTTAGTCCTTTAAAGGACTCTCCCACCGACTGACTGCCTGGAGATGCACACACGTTCCACACCTCCCCTTTAACGGGCCCTTCAAGCCCGAGACTGCATCGACTCCTTCCTCAGGGAAGGCTGGACACCGAGCAGGCACGAGCCACGGGAGCCGCTGGCAGGGCTCTCCCGGCAGGGCGGGCCGGCAGCCCCCGGGACAGAGCCTCCGCGGCGGCCGGGGACGCCGAGCAGCCCAACGCCAGGGCTAGCGCGACACCCGGCTGCGGAAGAGGCGCGGCGCGGCCCCGGCCCGGCTGCGAGGAGGCTGGAGGCGGCCGCGGCCCGGCCCAGCGCGTCCAGCCGCTGCCCCAGGCCGCCCGCGGCCGCGGTCCCGGGCATCGATGACTCGGCGCTCCAGCACCCTGACTTCCCTGAGAAACGCCGCCGCAGCGCTAGCGCGGAACCCATCGAGGAGTCGACGTTCGACTTCCAGCGGGCTCTCCGTGCCCGCGGCGCCATCTTGGCGTAGAGGCGGGGCGATACCGGCCGGGGCGAGCTACGCCGGCGGGGCGCCCCGGGGCCTCGCCGCCGGCGGGAGGGGGCGGAGGACCGATCCGCTCCCGTCCCCGCTCCCTACGCCCGCTTTGTCGGCGGCTCGCGGTGCTGTCCCGGTAAGGAGCGCATGCGCCCACCTGCCGTTCCCTCCCGCCGGGTTGCGTCACGGCGCGCGTGCCCCGCGGCCGTTGCGGCGCCGGGTCCGGGCAGCGGCGCCGGGCATGGGCAGGCAGCCGCAGACCGTTGCTCGCCGTGGCGCATGCGCGCCCGCTCCCCCGCCACTCTCCTCCCCCCCCCCCCCCCCCTCCCCGGTGCCGTGCCGCTCCATGGGCCACGCGCTGTTGTTTTCTCCCTGCAGCCGGGGGGAGGCGGAGGAAGATGCCGGGGAAGCTGAAGGTCAAAATCGTGGCAGGGCGCCATTTGCCGGTGATGGACCGCGCCAGTGACCTGACCGACGCCTTTGTGGAGGTTTGCGGGAGGGGAGGGGCGCCGTGCCCCGGGGCGGCGGGAGGAGGAGGGCGGCTCGCGCCTCGGGCCCGCGCACCTGCCGCCGGGCCCGCGCGCCTCGGGCACCTGCCGGGCCCCGCCGCGGCGGCCACGGGCGGGGGGGTGGGTGGGTTGAGGGAGCGCCTACCGCCGCCGCCCGGGACGGCCCGGCCCGGCCCCGCGCTGTCCGCCCGCCCTGCGGTGACAAGTGCCGCCGCGGTCACGTAGGCTGCCGCGGAGCGCTGTCCGGGACGCTGCCGGCCGCGGCCCGCCTCAGCAGCCCCGCCCCGAGACGCGTTTCGTGTCTCCGGGCCCGGCCGGAGAGGTGCTGCGTGGGTTGCAGCCCCCCCCCCCCCCCCCCCCCCGCCCCGCGTGGGGAGGGTGAGCCAGCCCCGGCCGGGGCCCGGGTGGGCCAGCACGGCCCGCCGGGGGGGGCTGCGGAAATGGCAGGGAGCGCCCCGAGACCGTGCCCGTGTCCGCGGGGGTGTTTCTGAAGGGGCTTCTGGTTTAGCCCTGGGTGTCATTTTTAGCGGACAGCTGCGCAGAATTTGAGTGGCGTTTCGGAAGCGCTCTGCTCCTTTCCAGCCTCTCTCGGCTGAGGGTTGTTGCTGAATGGCTCTTGTTGGTACGGCAGCCAAATGGAATCCATGTCGGGGTTCGACAGACGTGTTGTAAGCAGGATGGCGAAGTAGTAAAAGAGCGTTTGAGTCATTGGTGTCTCCGCATATGTGAAGTGCAGAGCGGTTGTGCAGGCTTTACTTTTAAGGCCGATATTCCTACTGTTTAAAAGTACTTGAAACGCTAAAATATTTTTGAAGAGTATTTTTACTGGACAAATATTAAATATGGTTTACATGTTTAAATCACTTTATTGCACCAAAAGTAGCTAACCTCAACCTTCTTTACGATCATACAGTTAACAGGCAATATGTAGGGTGTTTCCCTACAGGGAAGGGATTGTAGAACAAATTGACGCCATCCTTCTGTTTTATGATTCATTACTTCCAATATGAATAACTTAGAACGTTTCAGTAACATTCCATAGATTCAGAAATCATACTCTCAGAAAAAGAGATGTTTAAAAATGGAATGCTATCTAAATGCATGCTTGTACCACAAAAAGTAATTGAGGTTGGCGCCATACTGGAATTGAGGTAGGAAGACAGAATGTCTTTCTAGAACTGTATAAATTGAAAAGTCTGATAAGATCAAAATAGATTTTGGGTATATAAGTCCTAGTTTGGTTGGGTGCTTGAAAATTTGATTGACATTAGACACTAAGTGCATCGCTTAGTGGCACAGTAAATTGGTAATAAAGTGAAAATGTATTTCTCGTGTGCTTTTCAACGCAGCTGAAATAGTACACAGTTCTGTTTTATTAGATGAATGACAGTCATTTAGCTTAACATTTCAGTGTATGGTTTCAGACGTTTCATCAGGCAGTTTTTAATTTACAAACATTTCTCTTGTAATTTTAAATTTGATTAATAGGCAGCCTACAGCAACTTGATGTGTGCTACTAGGAGACAGGGAAAACAGGAGTAGCAAATACAGTTCTCTAATGAGTTTCATTTGGCCTGTTTTTATGCTGCCTTGAGGAGAAACAGCTCTCTTCTACTGTTGGTCACTCGTTCCCAACCCAGCTCCATCTGTGCCAAGCCCACTGTCTGAGTAGCTGTGTAGCAAAATAGATTTGGAAATTCATCTGGTTAAAGACTAGCTTAGCAAGAAAGGAAAATAAAATTTGTCAGAGCCATTCAGAAAGATCAATTTGCTTAGTTGGGTTAATGTGCAGTCTTAGCACAAATAAGGCTGAAGAAATATGTAGATGGGGCCTTGGTTTTAGGACTGTTGCTTAGAAAGACTGTGGGAACTACTCTTTCCGTATGTGGAGTAGGCAAAGCAGCAGGTGAGACTTATGTTTTTATTTTTCCGTGCAAGGTTGCTGAAAACCTTTACAAAACATTTTCACTTAAAAAGGAAAGGCTGAAGTAATGTTAAGATACTAGTTGATTCACTAGTCTTTCATTTCCTTTAAATTTTCTAATATAAATCTGGAATTAGAAAAGAAAATGAGAAAAGACTTTAGAGCTCTTACTTGGCTCAGGTTATGCATAACTCGGATTTTGCCAGCATATGTGATCTGGAGCAAATTAGCACAATTTCTTCTGTAATTGTACTTCTGAATTTGTACAGCAGACAACAGTGTAGTGCTTGGTTATCTCTACTAGCTTTAAGGAACTAGTTTGACTACTGGAGAAGTTCAGTTATAGCTGCCTGGGGCTCCAAGGGAACTAATTTACTCCCTAGATAACATGTAAAAATAGGTTGGGTGGAGCTCTGGGGTGTGTTGTGTTTGGCAGCTTCTGGTGTATAAGGTAGCTCACTTGAAACTAGTGTCAGTATCACTTTATTATACTGTTTTGTGAGATGAATACACCTTCGAAGTAGCAGTGCTGTTAATTTTCTGTATGCACATAGGTTGCTTCCACCTTTTGATAGCTAGATGATTTTTTTACGCTGAGGTTGCTTAGTCCTGAATTTTCATACCACTCTGGCTTTTAACTGTAAAGCAACTTCTTTTTGAAAAGCATTACAGTTCATTGAATAAGATAGGGAGCCCCACCGTTTTTTTGTTTCTTTGGTCACAAATGCTGTACAGAGTTCTGTTGACTGAGATACGTACGGTTATATATGCAGAGCTCACTGTGAACTCCAGTTCTGCAGTGCTTTAGGCTTTTTAAATTACCTGGGTGTACTTAAGCAAACATAGAATCTCTTTAGAGTTGGGGTGTGCACCTATGCAGAATGATCACCATATTACTGAAACGTGCAAAGTGTTTATTTAATACTTTATTGAGCAAAAGTCTTTAAAAAAAATGCTATACAGTTTTCTAAAGCTAAGCCTAAAGTTAGTCTCCCAAATCCAATTTAGACTTTTAAAAATAAAATGGCATTCAAAATCCACAACTGTATTTAACTGCAGCATTTTTTTATATCAGCACACTCATTATTTTCTTAAGAATCTTGAATGAATTAAAAACCATAACTTTGGGTATTCGTAAGATACTTGATATGAGTTGAAGTACTAATTACTTTGAGAGGCAACATTCAGAGAACTACAAGCATTGGTAGATGGTTTGGAATGAAAGCTGCAGCGAAATAAAGGCTCTTGCATTGTACAGCATGGTTTCTTGATGTATGCAGCATTACAGAAATTCAGTTTCACTTAAAACAAACAAACAAACAAACCCCAAACCAAACCCCCCCCCCCCCCCCCCCAAACCCAACCAACCAACCAAAACCCCACCACCAAATGGGGTCATCCTGAAACAGACTCCTGTGGAGACCAAATGGAGATTCCTGAAATAGGCTATTATGTGATTGAAGGTGCATTAATAGAAGTATGGAGAATATTTAGTCTTCAGTAACTGGAGGTTACAGGGATAAATACAGAGCCATGTATATAGATATGTAGTCCCTCTAACTTTTTTGCCTATATGCTTCCTGGAATTTCCTATATTTTAAGAAAAAAAAATAGAAACTGATAAGGTGCTTCCTCCTTGCTGCTCTGAACTTACGGATATGTGTCCAGCACACCAACATTGCAGTTAATGGAGATGGTTTCGGTTATTTTCTGGTGTGTATCTGGGGAGATTTCTTAAACTGAAGAAATAAATTTACCATTGTTACCATTT
Source organism: Astur gentilis (assembly GCF_929443795.1). Classification (NCBI taxonomy): domain Eukaryota; kingdom Metazoa; phylum Chordata; class Aves; order Accipitriformes; family Accipitridae; genus Astur; species Astur gentilis. Next base: position 10,745,347 of record NC_064897.1, on the reverse strand, counting down.
ATTTCTTTATTTCTTTAATAAATTGTCAATAAAGCTGATTTAGAAACCCTAGAAAGAATAGTAATAGGACATAAACTAAATATTTAGATGGAATACTTTTGCTTACAGTACTTCTAAGCAGAAGGCAAAGAGAGTATGCCAAGTGACTTTGAATAGCCAATATAAGTGATATTTTTACCTCTCAAGTGATTGAGGAGGAAAAGAAACAATTTTAACAGTAGGAGAGGGAGATTTATTGGAAGTGTTGTTGATACATGGAAGGTTACTTACTGATATATATGAATTGATTAAAAAACTCACTCTCACTGAAAAGAGGAGGATTTGTTGATATTATTGAAATCTGTATTTGAATTTATTTGCATGTGTAGATTTAATGAGAGTTTCTAAATTTATTTATTATTAATAATCGAATGCTTGTATTTTTAGGTAAAATTTGGAAATACAACATTTAAGACAGATGTGTATCCCAAATCACTTAATCCTCAGTGGAATTCTGAGTGGTTCAAGTTTGAAGTAAGTATTTTTTAAGAGTTTGCCTATATCTATGTAGACACTCTGGTTTAGATACCCTTGATGAAATAATTTCATTTAAGGCAGAAAATGAGTTTTGAGGAGTGAATTGTAGTTCTGTTTAAATACATGTGAAGCCTTTTCAGCAAACCTATCTACAGTTAGTCCTTGTTTGCTAAAGGTGTTTCATTGGCTTTTTGGGACTGTTTGAAAAGATAAAATCTTGCCAGATTGGATTCAGCTCAAATGTTATTCTGAGTAATACTAAGAAAGACAAGACAGAGGTGAAAGTGGGGGCGAGAACAGCATTATGGATTAGGCTTTCAGATGTCAGTTAAGGGTGCAGTTCTGTTTTTTTAAAGGGGTAATTATGAGTAAGGAAAGTTAATTGGTATTTGAAATGTTACTTTGGGTTGCAAAAATAATGCACTTGACAAAGAAGAAAATGGAGAATTCCTATGAGAAAATTACAAAATAATGAGCTTGGACAACATTTATCGGACACTTTCTTTTCCCATTTCCTTATGTAATAATGAGGAGACTCAGCTTTTTCCTGTAATTGCTTGTGCTTTCCTGCATCTAATTTGCTGATGTCTTGACATTATGCCATGAACAAGTTTTTACATATTCTTATTTTTTGTTACTGCATTTTTTTATTAGCTTAAAAAATAATACTGTAATAGTATTTAGAATAAATTAATTGTTAAAACATTTGAATATATAGTACTGGTTCATTTATAGTGTTCTAAGATAATATCACAGTATAAACATGCTTGTAAATATATGTATGTGTCATGAGTGATGTAATAGCTGGTAGTGTTAGAACTATTTTAAAGCAAATATAAAATAGTAAGGTTGGGCAGATTATTATTCAACAAGGAAAGCTTGATTAAGAGCATCTCTTAATGAGCAATCCATGTTGATTAAGAAAGTAGTACTGTGGTGTTGAAATTCAATCAGTTTGTTTTTTTATCTTTCAGTTCCTAGGGTCATTTTTGGGGGGAGGGGAAAGAGCTGATCTGTGTGGAAGGTTAACTCTGTTCATACAGAAAGGTTTTTTTGACAGTAACAGAAATCTCAAAATTATCTTTTTGCATGGAAAAATGGATTTGGGAAAGAAAAGAGCCAAACAGCATCATTGGTGGAGGCGGGGAGGGGGGAAGAATTCCACATTTCAAAGAGTGGAAAAACGCTTAACTGCTTAAGACGTTGTAAGTGTGTGCGTGTGTGTGTAGTTTGATCTTTTTGCAAGATTAGATGTTATAATTCTGCAAACACGTGAGTCATCCCATTGCATTTAGCAAACCTGATTCTTGGTTTGTGATGTTCAACACAAAAAGTTGTAGGATGTCTGTCTTTGTTTGTCCTAAAAAATAGGTGAGGTATCCGTAGATGGATTATTGCATTTATTTGGAAAAGTGCATGTCTGAAATAGTGAATTTTTAGAGTGGGTTGTATGAAATGTCTTGTCTTCTTTTAAGCCACTGACCAGTTTGGAAGGGTGAGAGCGCCAATTGTCATAACTTTATAACTCTTATAGGAGTATAATAGTACTCTGAGATGCTTTATCTTAATTTATTTTTTTTTATGAAAATGTGTATTCTGGAGATGGGTAGACAATCTAGGGAATGTGACTTAAATCACGTGTAATCACTGTAATCTCACTCTTTTGTTGTTCTCCCAGTGATAACGCTGGTTCCAGGATCTCACCAGTCTGTGAAAGGGAAAATCAAAATAATTGAATGCATTGCTTAGATGCAGGAAATTGAACTTACAGATTTATCTGTGTCAGGTCACTGTACATAACTAACTCTCCTCTTTTTTGCACTTGTTTTTCAGCAGTGTTTCCTAACATTTTTTTAAAATACTCAGATAACATTTTTTTAAAATACTCAGATTCCATTTTAATATTTGTTTCTAGGTGGATGATGAGGAGCTACAAGATGAGCCTCTCCAGATCACAGTTCTTGATCATGATACCTACAGTGCTAACGATGCCATTGGCAAAGTGTACATAGATATTGATCCTTTGCTCTATAGTGAAGCAGCTACAGTTATTTCAGGATGGTTCCCAATTTATGATACTATTCATGGTAAGACTTGCTAATGTAAAACAATGTTGTTTGAGATGTAGTCTGCTTCTTAAAAGCTTAATTTCTGTTCTCTGTCTTAAGAATTTTATAATAATTTTAGCCTTGGGAGCTGGAAAGCTACTTTTCTGGTGTTTTTTTCCTTGTTTCTGGCATGAGAAAATTTTTGGCTTATTAGTTCAGACTAGTGCTTGGCAGAATGCCTTCCATAGATCTTGTGACAAGTGGAAAAAAAAACCTTCACAGGGTATTTAAAATAGTTCCTGCAAAATTCAGATTAAAAAAAAGACACAAACATACTTTTACCACGTGTTTACTAAAATAATATACTTTTGCCGAAGTCGCTTGGGGTGTGCCTTCCTGGGATGTTGGATAAACTTCACTTGAGTTGGAGGGACAGGATGTGACAGATCTTCAACATAAAGTACAGGATGAAATTCCTTTTCCCTGCAGAAAGTATTCTCAGTGCTAGGTACATTTCATCAGAATATCTTGAAGGTATGAGAAAATGAGGTTAATGACATTTTTGCCTTTGATTTTAATGCAACATAGCTTTTGTCCCAGAAAGTCAAGGTCGTTTACAGCAATTAGCTTTCTACTTGAATACCTTATTGCAGAGCATCTGTGCAGTTGTCATTACCACCCTTGTTCATTATCCAGTGTGAATTAAATGACGTAACTATGTTAAAAGCTAATTATAAATCATTGTTGGGAAATCGTGGTATTTAGTAGATGATCATTGTAACTGATGCAAAGTATTTTTTTATATTTAAAACAGGTTTATTGAAGAGTGTTTTTTTAAAAAAATATTGCATGTATTTCTGTTACTTATCCTTTTGTTCTATTCACATTTTCCTATTGTACATTTTATTTTGAAGTTAAATTAGGTGAACAGTTGTCTCAGGATGTGTACAACTTGTATGTCAGAGAGAATTAGATTTCTATATATTTTTCTAGATATGTTACTATTTCACAACTTTTTCCTGTTAAGTAAAATCAGAATTCTTACATTTTCATGCTCATAGCAGTAGATGCTAATTATCTTCGTCCTTGGCAAACAGTAATTGATGCTTCCTTAAAAAAGTAATATGAACCTGAGGCACTTCCTGTTATAGTAACTGAAGACTTCTTTCTGTTGGCATCTTGGAAGATAGATCTAGGTGACTTTAATGCAATAATGTCGGAGTAAATCTACAAATCTAATGCGTTTGAGTGTCATATACTTACGTAATAAAGGCTTCTGAAGACACTAGAGATCAGACTCATCAAGAAGTTTAGTCCTCAATGTGTCAGAACCTATAATATGTGAAATGATTCTGTTGTTGGGTGGGCAAAAAGAAGAAAAAGTTCAGAATAGGTGAGTGGAAAAAAAGAATGGCTGTATGTTGAGGAAATAGTCTGTTATTTAATTGTGGCCAAAAATTAAGCTTTTTCCAAAGAGTCTGTAATACCTTATTTTTTATATATTTATTCTCATAGTCAAATGTTTTACAAACATTTACTGTGCCACTTTGTGGTTCTAGAAAGAACCATAAATTTTCTCATTGGTTTAAACTTCAGAGAGTGGCTTTACTGTGATTTTTGAAACCATTTCAAGGAGAAAATTTAGAGCTTTTTGATGTTGGTCAGAGCTTTTTCATGTGGGCAGGACCATAGTTTCAAGGCATTTATACTCAAAGTTAGTACTGCCAACCTTTTGTGTTAAGGATATCTTGGGACAGTCATGGTGCTTAGATACTGATTTTATACCCTTCATACGTTGATGGTCCAGGGCGAAGGAGCAGAGAGCACTTGCACACTGCAGCAGCGGCGGCTACTGTCGTATCAGGAGGCTGATGGCTTCTGTTTTCCCCATCCCATCTTTCTTCTAAAAGTCCTCTTTGTTGCAGCAGGTACTTGAGGACTGTTGCTTGCATAACTTCAGCCTCAAAGGCTTGGCAGAACTAGAAACTTCCTCTGAGATGTCTCTGCAGCAGACCTAAGAGGCAAGGAAATCTCTTCCTGCTCCTCTGGCCCAGGCTAGAATTGACATGTGAACTGCCAGTTGAACCGAGCGGTTCTAGCAGGGTTACAGTACATTCTTTGCAGAAAAACTAACTCATTGGTAATAGAAAGTGTATTAATTACTAATAATAGGGAGTAATTAATAGGGCTAGTATCGTATTAATTTCAGACACAGCTTTTCATTTTTCATGTTCTTTTGTTGATAGGTATACGTGGAGAGATAAATGTGGTGGTGAAAGTAGATCTCTTCAATGATTTAAACAGATTTAGGCAGTCATCCTGTGGAGTCAAGTTTTTTTGCAGTAAGTAGAGGAAAAAAGTTTATTTGAACAGAAAACCTTTTTCCCCCCTTCTTTTCTTTCTTCACCTGTTCTGTCAGTTTCCCTTCTTTCACCAGCTCATTGCATAAGCCCAGTGGAGATTATATTGAAGCCAGTAGCAAATGCAGAAAATTGTTTTGGTTTTTTTGCTTTTTTAAAATGAATTTTTAGTGTTCATATTTCAAGACAATGTAAATAACTGATTTTTTTTTCCCCTGTTATCTTTTTTAAGTTGCATTTCAGTGCATGTGCATTCGCACATTATGTTATTTTTGTGTGCATATCCTGTTAGAGGCACAAAGTGAAAAGGTTTCAATGGTACCTGTTGTAACTGATGCACTGGACAGTTACCTTATCAGTGTTCCTGGGTCTCCCAGAACAAAACTGCTTTGGTATGTCCATGTTTTAATAGAAAATCTTGTGGATTACTTTTTGCAATCATTCACATCACTTCTTATGTGTAATTTTGTTTTTCTTGGAATTCTTGGCTCAGACTCATGCCTCACATCTTTCATATATATATATTTTTTTTTTTAATTTTTTTTTTAACAGCTACATCTATTCCGAAGTGTTACAGAGCAGTAATAATTCATGGATTTGTGGAAGAACTTGTAGTTAATGAAGACCCGGAATACCAGTGGATAGACCGAATTCGTACACCAAGGGCATCGAATGAGGCTAGACAAAGACTTATTTCACTCATGTCAGGTATTTAGCATGTAGGCTGTAGTGGTGATTGCTGCCTTTAAAAATATTCACCATCTAAATACGTGACTTGCTTAAGTCAATATTGTATCTGATTTTTTTTGTATTAATTATGTTTATTTTTTCAGTTCACAGTGTCTTCTGTTTCCAAAGGTTCTATTGTCCTAACTGATGGCCAGTATGGCTGACTTTTTTTTTTTTCTTTTTTCTCCTTCTTGATGATGCCATGCGGCTGTCTAATTTGTTGGTTGTTTTTAGGAAGGTCAGAGAAACCTGTGGAACTTCCTTGAAGATGTTCTTAACCCATATGAGGAGTATTACTAGAATTTTGACTCAAACAATTAAAATAACAAACTACTCCACTGTCTTTGAACTACTTTGTGTATATTTGTTCATATACTTCAATCTCAGATACTGTGTGTATTAATACTTATCATACTCATCCCATCTTTTCAAAGTCAAGATAGGTTCATTGTTTCTCAAGCATACTTCTGTATTGCCTTGCATTGTTTCTGCAGGACATACCTGCAGTTCCTGGAGAGACCAGTGGTTAGAGTCAGTTGATATCTTCACAGTTGTTTTTTTTTTTAATGTGTGTGTATTACTGATGCTTATGAACAGCAGTTGTGAGCCAAGATCTTCCTGTTTCAGTGCCAATAGAACGGAACAAAACATCCCTACTGTAGAGTACTTGCACATGAAGACAAGAGGCAATTAATAGATAGAGGTGGACAATATTGAAGGTGTAAGGAATACAAAGAAATGATGAAAAACAGCCACTAGAATGATAGGCAGTGGTTTCAGTTCTCTAATGGGCTCTTAATGTTGTTAGATTTCTTGTAGCTATAGCTGTGTTTTAAGGAAGATACTAAAAGACAAAGCGAGTAGGGTTTTGCAAGCATGTATGGAGATCTTTAGTAAGTGGGGCAAGAGATCATGGAGATGTTACTCAGTATCTTCATTAGGAAAGCCAGCACGTTTCGAGGAAAAATGTGAAAAAACAATAGTCATAACTGACATGAATTCACTTTTTATGAGGTTTTTAATATAGCTCCCCTAGTATATCAGTTGCATATCTCTTGCCTTGCATAAGTAGTGCAAGTGGATAAAGTAGCACATGTGGAAGTATTCTGCTAGATTTTATTAATATTTTTATTCATGGCAGTGGTTAAGAGGAAAACACCCAGAAGACCTCATAGCAGTACTGTTTTTTGTCACGTAATATAATGCTTCACATTGCAATCATTGTTACTGCTGGCCACACCTACAGAATCCTGAAGAAATCTGTAATTTCTGAGAATGACCCAGACTGTTTCATAGACCTCTGTCATATTATGTGTTGAGTATGTAAAAAAGAATTCAGTCTCACCTTGGCTTGAATGGAATCCATAGCAGTTTTCACTCAGCTGGAAACTTTCATACTCTACCTCAATCTTGGAGATCTTTCAAGACCAGTACAGGCATAATTTCAGACTCTGTTAAGAAGTTTACAATAGGAACCTATTCTGGTAATTTTAAATCCAAGCTTCTAGAAAGCAGTAGTGATCGCTTCATTCCACTTGGATTTCTTAACATCATTGACATTGTGACTGTTAGGTTACCCTCTGTGACAGTGAAGCTTTTTCAGCTTGTTAACAGGATTTTGGACATCTTTCATTTTCATCAGAAGAGAGATTATATTTTCCACCTAGTATTACCAAGAAATCTAGCTACATAGATCAAGTAACTTTTTTTTTTTAAAAAAAAACAACATCCTGCTAAGTAAGCATCTATGGCAGATCGTTGTCTTATAGTTACAGCTTTTCAGTCCTTGTGTGCAGCTAATAGAGGAGAAATTGCAGTTTTTTGTTTGCAGTGAGAGCGCCGTATTTGGTATTCTATTTTGTTTGTTTGGCATTACGTTTTGTAGATGAGGCTGCCATATTAAACACTATTAATTTAAAAAGAGCAAAGAGTATGAATTAGGTTGAAATATGCTTAAATAAGTGTAAATAAAAAATTGTAGATGCCTATCCATATGGATTTCAAAGATGTTGCATAGTTGTGAACTGTATCAAGGACTGCTTAGAAACTTGTGCGTTTCAGCACACATCTTGATCATCTCTTTCTCTAGATAAGTAAAAAAGGGAAAAACAATGAAAATAAAAAGAAAAATATTTCTGAAATAACCTGTTGTTTTGGAAATCAGAATAGATTTGGAGAAAAAAGGAAAAAAGCTGTGCGAATCGTGAATATCACATGTTATGGGAGGCAGAGATTGTGACCAACTGCTTGGCATAATTATGTAAGCTTGGATCTATTACCTGTTTTAACTGACTGGGTTGGCACAAAAGCAGAGGCCAAAGACCACAAAAGAGAATAGGGAAAGTTCACTGCAATTATGAGCTTTTTACCTTTTGTTTTGTAGGTGAATTGCAAAGGAAGATTGGCTTGAAGGTGCTTGAAATGAGAGGAAATGCTGTTGTTGGTTATTTGCAGTGTTTTGATTTGGAGGGAGAGTCTGGACTAGTAGTGCGAGCCATAGGAACAGCCTGCACATTGGATAAATTAAGTAACACATCAGCATTTTTACCTGCATGTAACTCCCCATCCAAAGAAATGAAGGAGTAAGTATGAATTAATAGTTTGTAGGGAAACAAGTTTCATCTCTCCTTTTCATACTCATTCAGTTTTACATAACTGGTGTGATTTCTTTTTTTCCCCAGAATTTGTTTTTCTTTCGTAGTTTTATTTGTCTGCAACTCAGTTGATATTCCACAATTTTGAAGTGTTTTAGGTTGGATTACTTATGTTATTTCTTTAGAAGTTGAAGTGGTAATCCTTACTTAATATGACTTTTTTGAATTTACATAGCAACGGTATTATGTATCCTTGGGTCGTGATCCACCAATTTCCTAACTAATAATTAATTCTTTGACTCTGTGTTTGTACAGTAAACATTTTTGTGAGGGTTTCATATGATATATCTTCTGTTCAAGATTTTCCAAGTTCAGTACAATCAGGTTGGAGCATTTATGCTGAGCATGTAAGAAAAGATAAATTTTGAATTCAGACAGTTGTGTCAGTGATTTAGAGAATGACCCTGAAGTAGTCTCGTCTTCTCTTGTGTGCTTTGCTTTTTACTGTTGCAAAACAAGTAGGGCTATTGCAAAATAGGTGGAGTTAAACAGTGTACTTGCAGAGAAGACTTTTTATGATGGGAGGTAGAATTTCTTGATCTTTGTTATATCTACTGCAGCACCAAACACAGTTTGAATAGAATTTTTTAATGTGCATACAAATTAAGAGAAAAATACTTACCGTCTTCTTCAAATTGTTACTACTTTGTTGCTTGGGTAAGTTAGTTACTTTCTGTTTGGTAGAGCTATCCAATTTCTGGAAGGAAAAAATGGCAGCAAAAGGTTTACTACTTGTGCTGTGTTTCCAGATGCATTAATTGAATTAACCATTTTCATTAACTTGAACTGTTGTGTCATTACAATAGCAGTTAGGCATTTTTGTTGTGCAGGCATCGGTGTGCTCTGACTTCTCAAAATTACTGGTTTCTATTTCAAATCTTAGCTTGTTTAACTTGTCTTAATTTTAAAAATTTGCCATCAAAAGAGCTTCTGGATACAATGCAGCATAAAATAACAGTGGTGATTTAAAAAAAAAAAAAAAAAAAAAAAGGGGGTAGACATGGTAACTACCAACTTAAGAAGCATTCATAAATAAATCAGTAGCTTTCACCCTGGAGCAAAATGTGGAAATTCCACCCCGCAAATAATCCACATTCAGCTTGGTGGTGGTTATTGTCAGAATCATTGTCCCTCAGTCCAAAAAACCAGAATGTTTCTCAAAGCCAGCAAAACCAACTAATACTTCTTATTCTTGGCTTTACTAACTTGATGCCCTGTTGCCAAAGAATCAATTATGCATTCACAAGCTAGTGCTTAAGCTGTTCCTTTCTCTCTTTTTATTTCATCTGGACTCTTGCATGCTAGGAATTTAAATTCTTAGAGTCTGCTTAAAGTAAGAGATCTCCTCTAGCTAAACTTCCCTGAAATCATTTATAACATAACTTTGCAACCTGTTTGTATGTATTGTTTTCTTTTCTTCCACCTTGGCTGCAAATTCTCTCAGGTCTCCGCTGGTTCATCCGCCAAGCCATGGATGCCGCTCGACTCACAACAGCCCAATTCACACTGCTACTGGCTCACGACTTACTCAGAACTTCTCTGTGTCTGTTCCCACTCTCATCTACACTGGTACGAGACTGCTCAGACTCAAGAGCTGGGGAGAGGCAGGCCACAGGCACAGTGGTCGCAAAGTGCAGGCAGGCAGGCAGTGTAGGCAGGTACCACCCATCTTTTCTCCCTCATTTTCTCATGGAGACACCTTCTATTGTCAGTGAAGAACTACTCTGTGTGCAGCTGCTGAAACAAAGGCAATAGTTTCTTGAAAATGCATTGGAGTCTCTTCCACAAAGCCACACTCTTCATTTCTTTTTAACATGCTTACTTCCTAAGAAATTAAGTAAAAATAAGTTGATGTGGGAACACACATGTTTTGATTGGAGTTCATAATTGCTTTCAAGCATAATTCAGATATGGTATTCAGGTTTTAAAATGGTTCTAGGAAGGGTATGTGCCATTTGTGGAAGAGATGGTTTTAGAGAGCAGGTAAGTCAATCTGTGCATAAGTGAACTGTTTGTCAATATAGTTGTTCCCATAAAGATTCTCCTCTTTGCTCTGTTTTTAGCTGTGGCATGCTGCTGATGCTATAGGATAAGGAAACATTTTTTTTTTTTTCCCCTTAAAATGCATATGTGTGTGTATACATAGATGTATGAATATGTATAAACACAAATATAATTTGAAATCATTTTTTCTTTATTAAACTAACTCAAAGCATTGTGTATTTGACCAGATTTTTAAGCCATAAACTGTTCTCAGTTTTTCTTTTGCATATATATAATTTTTTTGTCACATCTCATGCCTTTCATTTGGCTTAATTGTTTTGTTGTAGATTATCAGCATCTATCTGTAGAATGCTGAATGGGTAAAACAGCATTTCTTTGCCTCTGGCCTCATCCCCAGTCTCGCACCTAAGGAATAGCTGCTGGCCCTGCCCCAATCCCATCCTGGTGTTTGGATCATGCTGCTGTCAGCCAGGTCCTTTGGCACAGGATTACTGAATATGTTTCCACCTTCTTCTGGCAGGATTCCCTTCAATGAAGATCCCAATCCCAATACTCATTCATCAGGACCCTCCACCCCTCTGAAAAACCAAACCTATTCCTTTTCACCTTCCAAGTCCTACAGTCGACAGTCCTCTTCTTCTGACACAGATTTGAGTTTGACACCCAAAACTGGTAAGGCGCTTCCACCCACTTTTTGTTTTAATTTGTATTTCTCTTTTTATATTTTCATTCAACCCCTTTTTGCTTTTTGGCATTTAAGTTATCAAAATGATGTGGAAATTGGAGACTTTCGATAGCACCCCTCAAGCTTGAAAGGGTTTCTGTAGGGTGAAAATTTAAATCCTGCCTATATTTCCACTATTCTGGATAACATTAAAATGACATTTGTAACACAACTGTATTCAAGTTGAAATAAAACATCTGAGAGCATTAAGGGAGTCCTAAGTAATTGCCTTTTTCTTATTTCCTCCATTTCATATTACAAATCATGGGAGTACATTTCTCACCACAGTATGTTAAGGACAGTGTTACTAAAACTATGTAGTCATCAAGCCTAATGTGTTGTGCTATAAGTATATTGTATACATTTCTCTGATTTTTAATTCCTTTTTGCAAATGCGATACTAGAAATGTAGCAGCTGCTGTCTTTTTATTCTCCTTGGTATATGAAAATGGCTTTACACACACGGTATACATTTTGAAAGTAACTTAAGTTATACTCCAGCCATCTTCAAAAGCATTTTTCTTTCTCCATTGGACTATCATAATTTCTTCAGCTTGTTTCCTTCCTCATTTTTTAGTCTGTGGTTAGAATTATGTCAGTAGTAATGTCAGCACAACTCAAAGAATTATTGTTTGTTTATTCTCCATTATGTGACCTATGCCTTGAATTTTACTACCATAGGGCAAATTATTTTGCAGAATTGTTTATAGTTGCGTTTTAAATGGTATTTTAAATTGTGGTATTTGAAGCTCAGAACATTCTTGTCTCCGTCTAATCTAGTCAATTTTTAAGCATATTAAAGCAGTTGATTCAGCTTTACTTCTTGATAGTACCCCTTTCAAGAATTTTTCCAAGCAGATAAGTTAAATGTTGCATTTGAATGTAGTTATATTAAATATTTTACCCAGTTTATTCCCTAGATACCTGTTAAAAAATGTTCCCAATTAGGAAGCTGTCTTTTTTAGTACTATCTTCTCTGTCCTGTTTTTTTAAAAACAGCAAACAAAAGCACGCTTTTTTTTTTGTCCTTTTGTGCAAATGATAACTGTTTTGTGGATAACCTATGGTGGTCACTTGGTTAAAGGACCTACAAATATAACTGTTTATTACATAGGAGAACCACAAATTAATGTATTTGGTTTACTGAATATTTGGAAACCTGTTTCTTTTGATCAGTTTTTCCGTGGTAAGAATCATGCCGAATAAAGGATTTAAATATTACATGGATGGTCATCTTTATAGATGTAAACGTTCTGAATTCATGAAGGTGGCAGCTCATTGTGAATTTGTCCAGTTTTTAAAGCGGCAACCTTGTATCATCTCTGGCAATGTTACCTAGGTGGATGGGCCTTCTCTTTAGTTCATTCAGAACTGAAACAGATTGGGTCATCAGTACCTCTTATTTGGGGGGATTTTTCAAGTATATAAAGATATTTTTTAGCTATCTTTTTAGTATTAAAGCTGACAGCGGGCATACTTTTGCTTACTAGCACTGTCTTTTTAGCAGCTTTTAACTCTGCTACTGAAACTTGCCTTAAGAGGATTTGCTGGTTGCATTTAAAAATTCTGTATCTTAGTGTTACAGGCTAGATTTTGAATCTTAATAGCTTAAAAGCACAGTATCTCGAGTCATTTGTTTCACCTGTTACCAAAAATTTGATGATGTGCAGAAGATACTTCCATAACGTACTAAATTCAGTATGTTGTTTTCAGCAATCACTGTATATGTTTAGACCTCTGTTTTCATTTCCTAAGACTGTTATTAAGTTGGAATATTTCGGTGTGAAAGTTGGTGATGTTAGTGTTTAAAAAAAAGGCAAACAAGTAACACATTAAACATTACCAAATTTGAGATACCCATTACTCAATTGGCTGATGTGAAAAATTAAGTATTTTCTGATATTTCTGCAGTACATTATATTCCTCTATTTCTCAGTCAGGTAGCTAGTGTGTTTGTGTGTTTGAGATGGAGACTAACCTGGAAAAAGAGTGCAGATACCACAATTTCACAGTTTGAATAATTAAATAGCAGAGACTGAAACTTGGATCTACTTAAGCATCTAGTTTTCAGTAGCTTCAAACCAGGAGAATATTACCTTAATGTCTTTTATAAAATACAATTGTGATTGTGTTATCCATTCTGGTCTATACCTGGTCTAAATATGAGGGGAAATTTTTCTGTGCTGAGAAAGCTTGTTTTGGTTTGAAGTTCGATGACTTCTGTGAATAGTGATATATTTTATGCCACTGCAAACTAACAGAATATCAGGCTGCTGAAAAGCATGACATATTTTAATCAGGTAATACATTTTGATGTGACATAGTATATGTTTGGAGGAAATTGAGAAGGTGGGAACTCCTTTTCTTTGTGGGAACTCTACAAGATTCATGACTCTAAAAATCATAAACAAATCCATGACTTCTCTGGAAAATAACTTTTTGTACCTAAGTAATGACAGTAATCAAATTAAATGTGTGAGAAGACTGTGTTATTTAGCCTTTACTCCATAGTATTTTTTATGAAATTTTGTATAAAATTTAAAATAGATGTTAGATTGCCATGGCTTTTAAAAAAAGTATTTCAAAATTTAATCAGGTCATGATTTTTGAGAACATGCTTCTCATTCACATTGTGGAGCCGTATTGTCATTCCGTTTGTTTGTTGAGAAATAATTCAGCAGTAAGTGCTGGTTCATTTGGAGAAAAAAAAAAATGCTTCATTTTGATTTCTTCCGTCTGTTTTTTTTAGTCATCTTCTGAATCTACATCTCTTTGTCTCTATTACTTTCCTCCACAGCACCTTCCCCACAGGGACCTAGGATTTTCCTGTTTCCCAGCTCCCCTACACTCTCTTGTGATTCCCCACATCTTAAAAAGTCCTGTCTCCTCCTCTCGGGGTCTAGCCTTAACCCTCTACACTCTAGCCATGTCAGCCCAGTTGTTCTGAGGAAAAGTGTTTCTTTCACTGAAGAGCTGCTTCTGGCTGCTTCTGGTAGGATCAATCTATTATGGCCTTTTAAACAAACTTCTAAGAAAATGTTGTTGTTATTTGATACGGGGGCATTTAACACACAGCCTTCTATAACCCTATGTTTTTGTTCAATTAGCCTCTGAAAACTGCTGGCTACATGACTATTCATACCATCTCTCACCTCTGCCCCAGAAGCTTGAAATGGCTTCAGAACTTCTTATAGGATTTGAAACATGTAGTTTATGCTACAGAACTTTCTCATTTTCCCTCGCAAAATTTCCTTTGGCAATTGGACTAAAATAATTTACTTTTTTTTTTTAATCCCTCTCATTCCCTTCACTTTGTTGTTCCTATATTTTGCATGGAACAAGCACTTGCTCATTAATTTATTCATAATTTATTGAAATAATGGCTATCAGATGGCTAGCAACTTTGCTCTTTAAATTAATGTTCTAAACAAAGCCTGTACAAAGTTTTTATTTGTACTGCTTCCTTTTCCATTTCACTGACATGCATTATTTTCATAGATTTAAATTAAATAGTTGATATTATTGCTTTTTTCTGTAGAAACTATTTTGATTAGTTTACATTTTTTGAGTTTGTTTCATGTCCAGTATTTATGCTATGTTTGTCTGTATTTACTATTGTATAGTCCCTGACAATGATGTTTAGAATCAATGCCAAATAGTAAAAGCAATTTAATCTTGTTTAATGGGACTATACAGATACTAATATTTTTGTTTCCTTATCCAAGAACAGCTAAAAATATTTTTTTAAAAATTATAGTATTTTATATATAATTATATGGTAATGATAGCCTAGTAATTTTAGAAAATGTTAGGAATTAATTAACATACATTATTAAGTCCAGTATTATTTCCAGATCTCCCAGTCTTTGGTTAAAACAAATAACTGCACTATGATATATATGTACAATCTCATTCATGTTTATTAGATGCTTGATCAGAAGAAAAAAAAACTAGCAAGGAACTGTTAACGTTAAATTAGTTATAAATTCTGTAAAGAAACGTTGGCTTCATTCATAACTGTTTGCACTGTAGTGTTTGTATTTCATCCTGCTCCTGACACTTTTTTTTTGTTCTTTATCTTGTGCTTTCCTATACAACTTAGGTGTTTATTTTTGCTTTGTCAAGTTAGCACTGATGATTTTAGATACGAGAAATACCAATGATAGTATGTTTTTAGGCATGAAGTATTACTAAGAAAATCTGATTCACCAGCATTGTGTTTACTTTAGGAAAAACACAATCTTGGTATGTGTTTATTTTTTACTTTTGTGATTTCTAACTGTAGAGGAGATAACTTACTGTCATACATATAACCTGCATCTTGACAGACTCAGTTAAGGGTACAGTTCCTTGATAACAGATAATTCAATAGCAAAGATATTTGTGTATCTGATAAACTTTGATCTCTTCAGAAAAGCTCCTGTATTGGGGGGTAGGAGTGAGAGTAAAATATGTGAAGGAAGGAAAGAGAGAATTACTTGTATTATGCAAAACTGGAGTTAATTTCTTATTTTTATTTACAGATAATCTGCAGGTTATGTGTGTGCATATATAGTAATCAAATAAGTGTGGCAGTTTTAAATGCTGAGCAGTAGTCCTTAGCTTGTTTGAATGAATCAGATGAGTGAATATTTCATTGCATAGATATTAAAGAAAATAAAAATAATTGGTAATTTTTTTTCAGAGTTTATATTTCAAATCAAAGGATGTGCATTGCCTTTGCAATTTTCTTTTTGGTCCCAATCATGCATTATATGGCTACTGCTGTAATTGTGTGTACAGTCTCCTCTCAGTTAGGAAAAGTGATTTAGTTACTCTGAAACTCTCAGAAAGCCAGGTTTTTATTACTTTTGTTTTGTTTGTTGGTTTTGTTTTTTTTTTTAACTGATAATGATAGTAGAGAGAGAGAGACTGTAAAGTCATCTGGCAGAGAGGCATTGTTCAACAGTCTGGAATTAATGGTGACATTTCAGCCCTTTTTGATAAGGCCTGAAAATCTGATTATGTAGAAACTTTCTGTTAAAGGCAGAGAAGGTAGATCTATATTGAAGGCATAGGCAAAACTCCCAACAGTAACAAGAAAAAACCAAAAAGGTAGTTATAAATCATAGGAAAAAATTGCAAGCCCAGATCTTTAAGTCTTTGTATTTTGAAGTTTTTTTTTTAAATTCAGGTTGACAGCAGAAAAAGATCTTAGATCAGGGGGGTTTTGTCTAAATGCTAAAAAAACCAGTGCTAGTCATGAGAAAACCAAATCCCAAACAGCCCTTCCCCCCCCCCCCCCAAGCCCAAATTAAACTGTGGTGCTCAGCATTTCTTTTCTGAAAGTTTAAATTATGGGGATAATTTGACTGTTTTCAATGATTATTATGTATATTTTAAAATCAAAGTTTGATTACAAATTATAATATATGTTTCTTTGAATGTCGTTTGTACTGATACTCTTCAGGAATGGGCAGTGGGAGTGCTGGAAAAGAAGGGGGGCCATTTAAAACTCTTTTAAGACAACAGACTCAGTCAGCTCTGGAACAAAGGGTAAGGCATTTTATACTTACATTGCTGCTCTACTAAAGTGAAAACTTAGCTTGTAGTAAGAGTTTCCTGTTACTTTCTGTTTAAAAATACGTGTAACTTTTAGGTCAGAAAATGTACTGAAAGTATTGAACATTTAATAGCCATTTTATATACAAATTATTTAAATTTTAATGTTACTAAAGCATTAAAAAAAGTGGAGTAACTAACTGTAATGTGCACAGCACTCAAGTGATTACAGTTGGTGGTGTAAGAAACAGCAAAAATTAACTGCTGTTTAGTCTCTTGAAATTATTGATACATGTGTAAGTGTACTATTTTACCATCATGTATTAAGTTTTTACAGAAGCCAAGTTCAGAAACATTGGAATAGCTTTAAACAAGGAGAAAAATCCCATTTATAATTGTGAAAACTTTCAGGTTTGAAAAAATTGGTGCATAATTTGGCCTTCGTTCCACTACATGAAAAGGTGTGCGTGTAGCCTTTAAAAAATGGTAACTTACACAAACCTAAATCCTAAATCACTTCCCAAGCAATAAAAGGGCTTTATAGATTTACAGCCTTTTGAAGAACCTCTATAGGACTAAAAATGTGATCTGTTGTTATGCCGAATAGACTGTATAATAAAAATAGTGGTTATAATTCTTTGTTTAAACTTTGGAATGAGTGCTTGGAACTTTTTTTAAATAGGTTATATACTGCTTTTGTCAAAATGTTATTAGTGAGGTGTCTTGAAGGCAGAAATGTGAATGTTTTCCTATTCAGAAATAACTTCTAGTTTAATTACAATTTCTGGCTACCTGAACTAATTACATAGAACCATATATGTTTGTTGAAAACAAAATCAGCTACCTCTGTGAAATATAAGTGAATAGCTACTATCTTGAGTAAGTGGATGATTCTCTTCTCATTTTTTGTGTTATCGATTGCTAAGGGAGGATCGCCTCATAGGTTCTGTAGAAGGCGGGTATGTTCCAAAACATTGTGTGACTCTTTTTGTAGCCCTTATTTCTTGTATTGAGGATTTCTAAACAATTATTTGAAATATTTTGATTTTCTTTTTTGTGAGGTTTTCAGATTTCTTTGTAATCTTGTCTATGCAGGATTTTAAAATATTTGTTACATTATTTTCAAGAGCATTTATCAGATGGGAATATTTTTGCTTAGTATTTTGCATGTTGATACATTTCCATTAACATTTTAATTTCTCTTTACTTACAAATCCATGGCTTTTTGTTTTTAATGTTTTAGTTTGAAAAAAATGCTTTAAAAAGAGCCTTTTCTCTGTTTACCTTTGTTTTTGCTAGCTTTTCAGATATTTCATGGCTGATCTGTTATTTCCTTAGGAAGCTTTTTAAAAATAATTGAAAATGTAAATTAAGAGCACTTAATGCATTTTTAGAGCTTGAATTATTTGCACATTGTTTTGATAAGGCCTCTCTGTGGTCTAGTGGAAAAAAAATACAGTAAAATGGGATGGAAACAGGTTGAGTCTGTTATTGATGATGATGTAGCATAGCATGCAGACTGTTAATTGGTACAAAAAAATATGTTCCTGCTGTCTTTCTGAAAATTTCATATTGGATGTGTTTTTGCTATGGTTACGTCTTATGGTGACCTTAAGGTTGAGTTACTTAACTAGAATGAATAACACAAGTTGTTTTGTCTGTTTTAATATCGCACACATAAATAGTGCACTCTAGTTACCTGACTGGATTAGTTAGGGTAGCGCTTATTTGGGAAAACAAAGAATAAATTCAATATGTATAATATAGTTCCACATGTATTAGATACATGGTAAGTTCTTTTGATTCTTAGTACAGTTTATTTGGGTATATGGTAGTGCTAAGGCATATTAAAACCCATTCATTTAACTGGATGTCTCCACAGCTTTTTTTTTTTCTCATCAAATGTGTTTTTAATGTGTTAGTTAAATAGCCCTAATTGCAAACGAGGACAGATTTTGTTGGAGCAGTAATATTACTCTATTTCTTCTGGTAAAATACACCAGCTGTGGAAAACTCACATACATGTTACGTTGTACTTTAATATATTTTTAGCAATTCACAGGATGCCTGATGATAGCAAGTGTAACTCTAGCACAGCTATCTTTGTGTATATTTTTATCTATAAAAGTGTATGTTGTGTTCCCATCAGTGGGAAAATTTGAGCTTACTTTACTCATAAAAAAAATTAGCCTACATTTTTGTAGAAATGTCCAAATGCTGCTCTTGATGGTATTTTGTATCTCTGACCTCAGCTTGGACAAATGCTGTTTTATTCCTCCATGTTTGCATTCTGCAAGTGCTTGAGATCTTTACTGCTGCCTTTTCAAAATGGAGATCTGTTGATCTTCATCTCTGAAGAGCACTGCTAGATAACTGTTGTGTTAGAGTGCCGTTCTCTGCGTGATTCTTTTGGCTGAAATGCTGACTCAAGCAACTTTTCTTTCCAGCACCTTCTTGTTACTATCCAGCCCAGAGATGGCACAGTAAATGTGCTTAGAATAAAAATAATTCAACCAGGAAATTGACAGTATATTAATGTGGACCAGTTCCCTACGCTGGTGCAGCCCAAAAAGCTCTATGAACATACCTGAGCATTACGAGCATTATCTGAGGGAATGGCGAAATGATGGGAATGAATCAATGGCTGGAAGGGACTCTTGAGAACTGCTTCAGCTGGCACTAACACCACATGATATGTGTGTGTAGCCCTGTTCCATGTGCTTTTCATTATTTTGTGTGTCTTTGTATGAAATGTAGTTAAAAAAGAATACTAGCAATACATGTATGCATATACACAAACATTTTAAAACATTGTATTAAAAAAATATTTATGAGGATTTTATTGTAACCGTATCAGACTTTCCCCGAATACCAACTATATCATCTTTATGTAGTTGCAAGGATTAAACCAGTGACAGTTCTTTCAGGGTCTATGCAGTCAATGACTGTGAAATGGCATAGTGAATTGGTATTGGTAAAAGGATTGACCATCTTCAGTTGTAGCTTGGAAACTTTAATCTTATTGTGTCTTCTCACATGTGGGAATACTCTGTGCTTGCATCACCTTGATTGCAGTAATAGAGGAGATTTGTAATATAGAAACACTGCGTCTGGTTCTTACAGAATCTCTGTTTTCCATGCAATAAGTATACTTTTATAATTTTTAAGTATTGCAGGTTACCACATGTAATTGAGGCTGGAACTTGTTTGTGTTTGAGTAAGATAATAGTAAAAAACCCAAATCCTCTAAATGAGCTTAAAGGGGAAAAAAAGCCATTGTACGAAGTGATGGCATTCCATCTGTGTCAGAATGAATGAGACATTATTAATGGAATAAGAGTATGTCAGAATGGTTCAGTCAGTTACCCATGTTTGCCTGTCGCTGAAATTAACTGATGGACATAGGTCTAATTTTAGCATGTATCATAATACAGACTTGCAAGTATCGATACATTGATTGAGATAAAGCCATGTTACTATTTTAAAGTTTTATTCCTGGTTTGTAGTGTAGGGAATCAGGCAAACTGGGAGTCTGAACATGTTAAAATTACTTGCAGTACACAGCCTTACAAAAATGAACAAAAAATGAAAGTAATTTCTGAATCTCCATATAGATTAAAGAGCACTGGATGTGCTTATGCTTTAGAGCATGGAGTATCATTCACTTTGTTCACTACATACTACTTTAGCACAATATAAGTGTGAGTATATATGTATATATAAAATACAAATGTAGTATAGGCTTAATGGAATTTCATACAGGTGGCATATGCAGTAGACTTATTGATTTCTATGTTTCTGGGAAAGCTAATTATTTTTAATGTCATTAATGTTGGATAACTATATTCAAGGGACAGAGCAAACGTGTATGTTACATATTTAAATGTAAGTTAGGCAGAATAAGTGTCATGGAATTATACAGGGACAAATATTATCAGTATGCTTGTGAATCACTGAACAGTTGATATTACAGAACCACAGTGAAAGAGGGTTCTAACAAAGTGTTGATATACTGTACTGCATTTTTTCCATTTTTTGTCATGAAAGATGTACAGAAGAGGAGTTCAGACTGTGTTGTAGTCAGAGCTTTCTGACTGTTCTGATAACCTGCAAAGCACTTTGTGATCTGTTAGAACCTTCTGGATGAATCTTGATGTAGCCCTCTCTAGAGATCCATCGGTGATCCTGAAGACAGATTAGTCAAGCAGGTTTGCAGAGTCCTGTGGTGAAATCTTCCTGCTTTTTAATTGCATCATAAGGCACAACTGCAGGTTTTAATGTGTTTTGGGGTTGGTTTGGTTTGGGTTGGTTGGTTTGTTTGTTTTTCCTTCTGGTTGTTGATATTGTGGTTACTGATTTCAAAGTTTGCCTCTTAATTTTGAAAGTCTAAGCCAAACAAAAATCCAGAAAACTTGAAGTTTGCAGGACCTTTTAAAAGTTGTAAGAGTTCTAATAACAAGTGTGGCAAGAATTCTGAAGTATTAATTTTTAAATCTCCATTGGACTTAAGTTTAAGAGGACTTTTCATGCCATGTATTGCTGGAAGAACCGTGATCCTCATTTAATCTGCAGCATGTACACTGTTTAGGTAGAAGCTCAGTTGAACTGTACTTTTGCAAGTGCTTCAAGTATGTGAGAAAGGAATCTATACGGTACTTTCTCTCATATAAAATTATGGTGTTTATTTTTTCCATTTAACCAATCATCATGACTATATAAACCACGATTGCATGATTTTTCTTTTATTTTTCTTTTTTTGCCTCTATGCATTTAGAATTGCTGAACATAAATCTATTGCCTTTCCCCCATAAGTGTGCTATCATGTGTATATTAGACATTCCGTAGAATGTCTCTGTAGAAAATAAAATCTTCCAGTTTTGGGCTCACCTACTTTGAATATGACTGTTTTATTTCATCATGTGTGTCATAAAAAATTACTGCTATCACTTACTTTGCCTCTTGTATGAACCACATTTTTGAGTAGTTGCTGAAACTTATTCTTTGTTTTAATTACAAATTACTAAAAACTAATTTATGCAAATGAATTGGAAGTGAATTTCCTCATTTTAAGAACTTGCAGTTGTATTTGAAAGATTTACGCTTTATTCTAGAAGATGGATATGTATGTACTTGTTACATTTAGTACTTAGAACACTAGCAAAGCAGTCCATTACTATTTTTTAGGTATGTTTTCCTGTAATAAGACATTCATCATTCTTGTGAGACTACGGTTTGTTTTACCCTGTGCTTCAGGATCAAACTGCAGTCAGTTGTAACAATAAGATCTAAAAAATGGAGAAAAATATTCCTTTATTGTTGTATCAGATAATGAAATTAGAATTATGTTACTTAGCTGCCATTCTGAAAGTGGACCAATAGAGGCTTTGTTAACACAAATGTGTAAAGTTTTGATTATTTATTAATATCGTGCCGAGATACAACTCTATGGGGGAAAAGTATTCTTACATTGTATAATACCTCTGCTTTTATTATACTATGTGCATATGAAGACATATGGTAACGTAGTGCTAAGTAAGCCTGAAGGACACGTTTGGCCTAATGTAACTGCTTTGCTTGTATTTCAGGGAAATTATCAATTCACTGCATGTTTATTGGCAATCAGCAGTGGTTGGTAAGCAGTCATTTGATGTTTGTTTTTAATCATAACAGGAATTTCCATTTTTTACCTTGACGACCTTTCCACCAGGCTTTCTTGTCCATGTTGGTGGTGTTGTCAGTGCACGGTCTGTGAAGCTCCTGGATCGCATTCACAATCCTGGTATGTTAATACAAGAACAACTTCCTTGCTCAAGTCCAGTCATAGTCATGTAATGCTGATCTTTATAACTTTATGACATAACAGTGTTTGAATAGATACTAAACTATTCTAACAATGTATATTAAAAGCAGTATTTTTCAGACAATCATTTAAGCTTAAAAAATTAGTCACTCAGGGGGTGTGTTTTTAGTGAGTAACTTTTCAGCAAGTTAATGAAATAATTAAGTACTTTGAATCCAGTAACTTTGCACTAAAAACTGTCTTTCAATTACCAAGGGTTTAATTATTTTTTTACCACTTTTTAATATCAAAACTTGATGCACGTTTTCCTTTCAAACAAAATAAGATGAAATACTTGATCTTAACTATGAATGTTTTCTAATTTTCAGCTCCTTCAAATCCTTAAGGACTAATGACTACAATTTAGCTCAATACATGTTTTTAACCTCTTTTGATAAAACCTTTACAGCTTTGTTTCTGTTCTTAAAAACATAGACTGAACAGTACTTTAAGATTTTTATTTAATAATTACCTGGTAACCCCAGTACTAGAACATGTGTATTTTGCATGTCCTAGTTCTGACATCAGAATTAAATGACTTTTGATTCTGAAGACTTTGTTGTTACATTCACTGAGACAAACTGAGGAATACTGTGTAAAAACTTGGAGTTAAGAGCTCACTTAAAAATGCAGACAGAGGAGAGGAAGAAATAGCACCTGTAGTGGTTTTGCATGCACTAGTCAGGAGTAATTAAGTTTGTGCAAATGCACCTTTAAAAGTAATTTAAAATTAAAAAAAAAAAAAAAAAGTCTTTTTCCTTTTCTTCTTCCTGTGGCCTAAGGCAGGTAATTCTGTAAGCAGGTAGATTGTTGCTGATCTAAAGATTCAGTCAACTGACAACATGAAATAAAATCTGAGACTTAATTTGAATTAAACCCCCCCCTACTTTAAGGGATTTTTAAAAGCATACGAGTACACAATACTGTTCTTTTTTCCCTATTGTTAAGATTTATTTACATGGTGGAGGGAAGATTAAGAGAAATGTTGAAGTATTATTTATATGCGAGTCCTCCCTTTCTTTGCCACAGAGTTGTCTTAGGCGTCTGTATTTTCAACAGCTTTCTGATATAGGTGATTTTTGTGCAAAATCTACTGTGTGATAAATTTACTTAAGACAAAGTGAAAAAAAAAAAACCCCAGATTTGCTCAAAAGTTTTTTTTAAAACTGATTTCTTGCATTATGCACCCCTTTCTTTTTACCAGCTGACTGAAAGCAGGATAAGAATTAAGAGAAGATAGGGATGCATATTTGCACAACTAAGTGGCTCTTTGCAGTGTTTTTATGGGACTTGTAGATTGCTCCTGACGAGTGAATGTAAGATGCATGATACTTTGAACTCAGTATATTGCAAAACAATGAAAACAAAAAGGGGAGTGAAGGCACATGGCTATGGGAGGGGAGGTGAAGAAGTAGAAAAAAAAAATTTCTGATATAGTGATAATTGTATTAAGCATTTGAGTCAAGTCTAAAATATTGAAGGAAACAAACTGGCGAGTGAATAAACAGGAAAATGTAGAAGAGGAAAGAACATTTGAAGGCGTATTGAGAATTTATCAATAAGAGAATAATTGCTATATACTGTACACTTTGATCACGCCTAGTGCTAGATTGCTATAGCATGCTCCTTTTTTCCCTTTCTATTTCAGCCTCTTATTAACTCTGCTGTCTGTGTCTTTCCAGTTCCTGTGGAGTGGTGTTGTCAATTGTGTTCTTGTTGGTAGTTTTTTTTCACTATTCTGCTCCTATAACTGATCTACTAATTTGCTGTTTTGAACTCAGCCTTTGTCGGAATTATGGGTAACACAAGATCATACAAACTGCTAGACTGGAATAGTTTCAATTCAGGTATTTTACTAGTCATTCAGTACTACATATGCTGACAGAAATTATGGCAGCTCAGTGAAGTTCTTAGAAATGCTGTAGGATATTTAGGTTAATGCTTCAAATTTAAATCTGTTTAATTATAAAATGCCTAAATGTCTTGTTTTAATGTTGTTAAAGGCTTTCTTTAAAATCTCAAAACATTGTTTTAGTATAAAATAGCATTGCTAAGAATAGTATCAATCTGGAAAGCTGAATGTTCAGATGATTATTTTGTAGTAGCTTTGAGCTCAGTGTCCATGAAGCAAGTAATTTAGGGAAAGAGAATAGATTCTTATTTATACAGTTGGGATCATGTCAGCTGTGAATCAAATTTTTTTTTTAAATCAATTTTTTTTTGTTCTTATTTGGTTTGATTTGGGCGGGGGCTGTTGGTTAGTTTTTTATTTTGTTTTGCATGAGCTTGCACCTCTTCAAGGGTGGCTGTACTTCTGTTAATTTCAGGAAATTGATGAATGTGTTTGTTCTAAATAATAGTTATAAAAACTTGTCTGAGAGAATGGAAAATAGACAAAGAGGACTGTCTGTTTAAAGAGAAGGGTTGTATGTAGCCCGGGATTTGTTGGTTCATAAATCTTGTATTGTAAAATGCAATCAGCTTGCAGGACTTAGGGCATAATTATTTGAACTTTTTAATCACTTTAACACCTAACTTGAAAAAAGCCCCATTATTCTATTTTGTTATGCAGATTTATGGATCAAAGTGTGTAACTTCTTTATACAGCTGCAGAGAGAATGGATGAATTGATGATGCAGTCTACATAGAGTACTGGCATATTAGGGGGAGAAATAAAGACTTCAACCCCCCCCCCCCCCCCCCCCCCGCCTTTCTTCTGGAAATTTAGCATGCTTTGGAAGAAGGCAGGCATAACTTCTCTGCATATAATATTCAAGCCAGCAGGCCTTGCCAAACTTTGTTTTTAAAGCTGGCACAGTAAAAAGGTATAAAGCTGACCTCTGGGGGTTTGTTTCCCCTGGGAAAAAGCTTTTCGTCTTGGTACTTCACTGTTGCAGTGCAGCTCTGTGTCATGCTCTAAATTTCAGGTTAAATTATGTATATACATTTTTCAATTTACAAATAGTTCAATAATAGCTAGTGCCTAAAACTATTGGCTCATTTTTGTATCCTTGTTCCTTGCTAGAGTAAGTGTCCTGTAATACTATGATTATGGGGGTTTCTGGTTTTGTTGCTTTTATTTGCTTGTTCTAAAGTGATAATAATCTAAAACAAATTTCACTTTCTGTATGAAAGCAGTATTATTAAATTCTCAAATCTATTACTGGTATAGCATAGTCTGATCCGAGATGTTAAAAATGTGTCAAAATTTTTCATCTTGTATGCGACCTTGAAAGGTTTGAATCAGTTGTTGCTTCTTCAACATAGTGGTAGGATGTTACCATGGAAGAGTTTTATGAGAATAATAGAGTAATTGAGTTATGTGCAGACACCAAACTTACCTTGAGCTAGGCTATAAAGTGATCCAAAATGTAAGCGTAGGAAGTTAAGGGGAAGTCATTAATTCATTTCTTGACAGTAATTTTAGAGTTAATACCTTGCTGAGAACTGTATTTGTGTTGCCTTGAGATGTGTCAGCAGCTCTGTAGTAACAGTCTTGATTAATCCTACTAGTAGGGACTGAGCAGTTTATGCTTACAGTCCTGGAAGTGTATTTCTTTTGCAGTGCTAGGTGTGTTCCTCAACGAAGAAGAAAGGAGGAAGGGAGTTAAATCAGTTGTTACATATCATGTGTGATGGATAGTAGAGTTGCAGATTACATACAAGTTAACTCTGTTTTAGGAATAATGAATATGCTGTGCAGATCTGTTATCACTGAGAAACCAAAGGAGAAGATTTCTATTCATTTCCACCTTCTAGAGCTTTATTGCCAACACTGTTATTGCTGGCTAATACTTGGTCTGAAGGAGAGCAGGGATTTATACAGCTTAAGGAAAACAATACTACATCTTTACATTACATTCATGTTAGCAAGAGTGTGATCAGAAGCAGAAGTAGGCTAAGATTATTTCCCTTTTTGAAAATGTTCAGGCTTCATTTAAGCCTGCTAGTAACCTGTTTAGTAACTTTTTTTTTTTTTTTTTTTTTGGCCAATGGCAGGGAGGCTTGTTTAATTAAAGTGTGAGATACAACAGGACCATCTGATGGTGGTGAAAAGTCAGAGATTTGAAGATGCTTGAAAATCAAACATGGAAGTAAAGAATGACTTTATTTCATGAATAGAAAAGAAGCTACTTAAATATCTGGGAATTGCATATAGTTTAATGACAAAATCGTTTAAATGCTTGTAAAATTACAAAAAGATGATCAAGATGAATCTGCAAGATAGAAGTAGAGAGACAAGAGCACAAATTCATAGATAAGAGGGGACAATGCAGTGGAAGAAATATTCTGGTGCTGTCTCTGAAAAAGGATGTTAAAGATGTACTATAAATATAAAACATGAAAGTAATCCTGGATCCAGAAGACTGGATCTTTGTTAAAGTTTCTTCTTGAGGTTAAATAGAGGGAAGAAAGGTTCCTTAGGAAATGCAAGAAACTTGTTGAATAAAGACTGCTTTTGCATATGGCTGTTTCACTCCACTAACATAGACAGTGTTCTCCCATAATTATGTTTTTAAACTCATCATTCAGGGAGCTGCTTCAGCAGTGATTCTTCAGTTCCAGTAGTCAGAAACATGGAAGGAGAAAAGATCATCAATAAAATTCCTAAGGGTCTCCTGAGCTCCTTGTGTGATATCCAGACTTGCTGTTGGAATGTGAAATTCTCCAGAACTCTAGTTTTGTATATGAGGAAATGCAGGAGGAAAGCTTGAGTATGTTCTGGTTCTGTAACTGAATGCTTTTCTTTCACAGAAATACAAACATACAGTGAATGTGCAAATGACATTTCATACTGCTATCTGGGGTGTAAATGTGGCATACTTGTAAGAACACAGTAGAAAATGTCAATGTTTTTGTTAGTGTCTGATGTGGCTATCCCTCAGAACTAGTAGAAAACAATATTTTAAGCTTGACCTCTCACCTTTTTCTTGGAGGATTTCCAGGTTGACTTCTTGTACATCAGTGTGTGTTGATATGATAATGGGAGCTTAAGGCAGCTGTCAGAGGCTTTTCTGAACAGAGCGAGGGGTTGCAATGTTTTTCAGTAATATTTACTCTACTTTTCTGCAACCTTTCCAGAGGAGTGAATATTCCTAGATGGTTTTTATGGTTAATGTGAATGGTGTTTGAATATTATTTTTTGAAGCAGATGCACCCTTATATTAATGAAATAATTTTCTTTGGGACTGTTTATTGTTTTTCTTTTGGAGAGTTCTGAGTAGATACTTATGTAACTGAATAAAGGGTGATCACTGTCAGTGAGTATAGAATAGTATTCCTATGTTCTGTTAGAGATTAATTAATTAATAATCTTGGCATTTAAAGTCTTTGCTTTAGAATTCCTTGCCTAATAGTAAGTAATGCTATTTAATCTGTTCATGCTGATTTAAAAGTCTCCCTGAAATTTAGCTAATAGTGTGAAAGCCATCATAGACTTTTCACTGCACAAATGCTCCAATAAAGCTGTTGCTTATTGCACCACTACAGTTTGGTTTTGAATTGATAGTACATGAGAGAGACAACTTTGGTTTTGTGGAAGAGTGTTATTCTTGCACATAACTCTTCCTAATTTCAAAATATGGGGCTTGACTAAAACTATTATCTTCATACAATTTCCTTCATGGATTACAGTGAGGTTTTTCAGCCTTAAAATATGTCACTCTGTGGTTGCAAAGATATAGTTGTAGAACTTCTTGCCTGGCTCAAAACATATTATTGTTAGTAGAAAACTATAATTATACTAGTTGAAAGGAAACCTTCCTAACTACTACATAATTACAGGTAAACAGGTCCTTGTAAAATGTCCACTGGCAGTATTGTAGGAAGATGGCTGATAACACAAGTTCAACTGACCGAAACAGGATTATAGAAATAACTGGTTAAATGTTAATGGATAAGATCATTATCTGAGCTGAATTAGGCACAAGAGATTTTCCTTCTTAGGGCTAAGACTGAAGTTCCTCAGTGTGCTATGTTTCTTACAAAGAAATACCATAGTGTTTTTCTTTTTTCTTTTTTGTTTTTTTTTCCTGGTTCAGTTTATACTTTAGGCTCTGTTAGTGCAATTTTTCTTTGACCTTTTGCACTAATATTTTCAGTGGTTCTTATAAGTTTTGACTTTTTGGTGTCTCTTAATGCAGTCTCATTGAGGTCCTGAACTCACCCCAAAAGGCACTGTAGGAAAGGCTTCCTGGATCTACAAGTTGAGAGGCTTCTCTCGCTAGTTTGTCTTAAAACAAAATAAACAGTTGTGAGTGGATAGAAATAATGAATGCAGAGGTTCTGTGAATGTAACAAGTAAAAGCCTGAGGAGTGTAAAGAATGAATAGGAAATAGAGAGGCAAGTATCATTTTGTGCCAAATAATGCTGTCCCATTTCTGCAGTTGTGCAGTGAGGTAGATAGTTTGCATGGGAGTCAGCAAGAAAGCGTCAGTCCTGTCTGTGAACATATATCTGTATTTATGGAGAGATTAATTTTTTTGTGTATAAAATTCTGTACGTTTCTTTCAAGGACTGTGTTAGATAAACTAGTATTATTGTTGCTTGTTTTAAGGTTCCAGCTACTTTGGCTTGTTTAAAGCTTTAAAATCACACTTGTAGTTCATTTTGTGACACTAGTTACAAAATGGATAAAATGTGGTTTAAGAAGACGTGGCTTGTTATAGCATAGTGTCTCCAGCTTTGGGTAATAGCCCCTTTGTTGCTGACATTTGAAGATCTCCTTTGAAGATTGCTCATGTT
This sequence comes from Astur gentilis, assembly GCF_929443795.1. Taxonomy (NCBI): domain Eukaryota; kingdom Metazoa; phylum Chordata; class Aves; order Accipitriformes; family Accipitridae; genus Astur; species Astur gentilis. Next base: position 10,716,187 of record NC_064897.1, on the reverse strand, counting down.
TTAAAATAGGTTGTGTTTATTGTGCCAAGATGATAAAGCAACAGAGAGATAAAAGATAGAATAACTAGTTTCTTTATTACCTAGCAGCTCTTCAAAGTGGCAGACCTTGCCCTCGTTACTGTAATAGGATCAATTAAAACAGGTCCCTAGACCTTCTTTAGTGTCCCACTTATCTTATGATTAGAGGAACCTTATACAGAGCTGTGAGGACTTCACCATTATAGGATGAATGGCTGATCAAAATAATAACTAAAAGCTGGAATGACAAAGTTACATATTTAGGCCTGGCACACTGATTTTCCAGAGACAAATTAATTTCTGATATTTAACATTTTACGTTCAGACACTACTCTTGAACTTTTATAAGTCTAAGGAAGTATGGTGAAGTTTAAACCTTTATTTTTAAGTGTTATCATAATGGTTTAATTTTAGGTTTAATATTTAATATGTACACATATAAATACTCTGAACATTTTTTTCTTCAAATATTGTATCTTTTTTATTTTATTTTTTAAAATTTTGTTTAAGTTGTATCACATGGTAGTTTCCTTTAGTGATAAATTATTACAGCAGGTTTTTGTATTATTACATGATTTTTTTATTTTTATTTTTTTAAGATGATACTTTTTTGCAGCTTGTGCTGTTCCTATCAGACCTTCATCTATGATTAAAAGCAAAAGTTATAGGATATATTACCATTCTGGCTGTGTAGTTAATGCTCGTTGGTATTTGCAGCAGATTTCGTTGAACCAGTTTATGGAAAACTATTGCTTCAAAGATTACTTTTAATACTTAGAAAAGGTTAAATTATGCTGTAGTTTGTCGAAGTGATTCTTGCATGTTTATTCCTAAGATCAATTAAAAGTATAACTTGCAATATGTGGCTGATAGACAAAGTGTAGAACAGTGGAGGTTCGCTTTTTTCAGTGTGAAGATCCAAGTAGTTGTGCGCCTTTTTTTTTTTTTTTTTTTTTTAAATCTGGGACATTCTGTTTAGATTTACAAAGTTGAATTAGTTTGGATCACAGATGGTATGCCACAGTGGACTGTATAAAATACTTGTGTGTAGTGATGTCAGTCATAAGGCTTACAAGATGCTAATCTTTAGGTATCTCAGCATTTAAACTGTTCCAAGAAATATTTACTTGAGATGAGGAACAAATGCAGGGAGACATCTCAAGGCTTGCTGTTGGGGATGTTGAGAATATAAAGTTGCTCAGGAATATGGCTGAGCAAGCTGATTGGAAGTTAAAGTAGGATTCCAAAAGCCAAACTTTGAAGTAGGATTTTTATAATTCCCTTTTAGGGGTGAGATAGGTAAAAACATCTCTTGATCCATTTTAAAATTCCTTAATGGAAGTATAATTCCATATGTTTCTGTCTAAATTACAAATACATTCACCCATATCAGAGATATAGAAGCTATGGAGATTCTGTTAATTCTGTTTCATACTTAAAGTCTTTTTTTTTTTTTTTTTCTGTTGGTAAGAAAAAAAGAGCATTCTCTAGCTTCGTAGCAGTAATACAGGTATTTTTCTGAAACTCAGAATATACGAAAAGAATTCAGGAGTTTTGATGAGAATGTTACTAAGGGACACTTTGCTGCTTGATATTAAAGCTAACACTCCTCAATAGTGAGCTGCCACTAAAAGGAGTGGTGCTGCTTTTCTGTATGATTCCTGCCATGTGCTCTTGCAGTCTTCTGGTGGTCATGTAGTGATTTGGCCTGACCAACCCAATAGAAAACTAGCCCTGCAAATGAATGGTTTTCTGTTCAGTCAGCCAGCTGAAATATCTCATCCTGTAAATGCATGAAAGCTGGATGCGATTTTAATCCTAAACGTTCTTAAAATTGTTTCTTGAGTAATTTAATTTCTTCAACAACCAGACTTAAACCTGCTGTTTTGCTTATTCAGCAGTTTGGGCTTGAGAATTGAGATACGTGCTCTCTGACCTCATCTGGCAGAACAGCACTGATTCAATATTCTCCAGGCTGGATGCTTTGTCTGTAGTTTAACTTTTGTAGGAGTAAGTGTACCTGTTCTCTTTGGTGGTATGGTTGCACTGCTTTCTGCTGTTTTAGTGTATCTTAGTTTTCATTTGATAAATTCCAATAATCTACTTCCTCAAGTTTTCATTTTCACATCTTAAGGGTGAATATAGAGAGTAATTTTTAAAAAAGGATGGAGTGGCTTTGAAGATCTCTGGAAAGATTTAAGTTGATCTGCTGTAGGCTTAGTTATTTGCTACCCAAATTTTGTGTTTAAACTTTACAGACAAGAGGACTTGGCTTTTTGTACACTCCCTTATGAAATATTTTAGAAAGATGATGGGAATTTCCAATATTTATGGGATAACCAGAGAGGATTAAATTAAACTTCAGGATCCAGGGAAGGGTGCTTGTAAACCTAACAAAGGTGTCTCTTAAAAAAAAACAAAAAACAAAAACTACAGAAAATCCCCACCTTTTTTCTGTATAAGCTGATTAATAGGTTTTAATAAAGAAGATAAAAGAATAAGAGGGTCAGGAAGGTGTGGATTATGGCTCTGCCTAGTGAAAGACTCAGATTTAATTTGAAAGAATATTACTGGTGCCTCTGTTGCCAGTTTGGAGACAACAGAACAATGAGTCATTTCTAGATTGTGAAAACTTTAATAGTATGATTGTCATCCTCATTTCAGAATGTTGCATTATAAATGTAAATATTTACTGAATTATACAATATTGAAATAGGTTGAAATTAATCATACAGTTCCTGTTTCAGAATAATTGTCTCAGGATGTCTAGGGATTCAGCTTTAATTACAGTAACTCTTGAGTATGATCTGTGTAATCAAGGGTCCATTCTTCTTAATATTTCTGCAGTTTTTAAAAATCTGTATGGACCTAGCATAATGCAAATTCTGGCTAATTCTTGAAAGGCCCTGTACAAGTGAACCTCTAGCAAATAACTTTGGACAGGTGTTGCTTCTTCTGAATTAGAAAGAATTGATAGTGTCCAGGGTTGTCTCCTGGTGAAAGATTTGGACAGGATGTTGTCCCATCGACAATACAGCCTCATAGAAGTCAACCTGGTATTTTGAAGGAAAGAGATAGGTGAATTGGTGGTGGATAGAACTGACTCAAACATGTAGGGAACAAAATAAATACAGTGCTGTTTGTATCTTGTAAAGCTGTTTAATAAAATGCTTGGAAAGCTTCAGCTGGAGGAGGTTTGAGTTGGCACGATTTCTATAGAATACTGTACTGTTGACAACATTGTTTCTCAGGTCTTCAGCTCTAGAAACAGTGTGCTTTGCTTCCACTTTGTTATAAATATCATGCCAATTTTGAAACGTTAATAAAAGTAGGTTTAATATTCAGTCTTTGGTTTCTAATAAAGGGCGCATAATAGCAGTGTAATTTTTGCAAATTTTTTTGCTTAAAGTTATAGATAAACCTTGCTATAAACTACTTGGTAGATTTGCTAGAAAAGCTTGTGATTGAGTGCTATGTATGCTTGCCTTTTTGCTTCCACCTAGAATCCAGGGCCATTACTTTCTGTAACCATTTCAGTGAGCTGCCATAGTTTTCAGTCTGTACTGTCACCTGATCCAAGCATGCGCCAAAATACCCACCGTTTCTGGCTACTGTCTGCTGAATCTGCTTTGCAAACCCTTAGTTCTTAAGCTTTTGCCTTAGCAAAAAACAACAACAGACACTCTTATGGAGTGTACTGGACACATGCCATCCTGCTTCCCTAACTCCTCTAATTGTTTATGTAAATCCTTAGCTTACTAAACTTGTAAATGCTACAATGGCATCCCCATGTGAAATTGTGTGGCTCATGTGTCAAAAAAGGCTGCTTGTGAAAATATTTGTCAGAAGAATATGAATGCTACACATTGCACTGCATTCAGTGTTTTGTATCAATTTATTATTGCAATGTCGTGGTGTTTGATTTTAATTGTAGACAATCATTTTGTGTTTTAATATGCAAAGGTAAGTTCAAGTAAACTAAATGTACAGTATTTATATATAAACTTACTGTCATATTTTTGGCCTCTACCTGGAAGAAAAAAATACTTACTTAAATGTCTTAAGCAGAGGACCCAGTCGTCTTTACAAACACTTGTTTATGCATGACTCTTATAGAAATTTTTGAACTTGTGCAATAAGAATTTGTTGGATTTTTTTGAAAGATATTGGGCCTGATCCTGTTAACACTGAAGACAATGGCTGGAAAATTGTTCTTATCTCTAAGAAGAATGAAAATGATCCATTATATTACTGTAGTTAATAGTTTTGTTAATTCTGATGTTGAACAAATTTTCAGAGTAAAGGGTTAAATGTCTTTTAGCAAGATATAGCATTGAGCAACCTAACAACAATATGTGCTTTCCATTATGATAAGGCGTTCTTGTAGGTAAGTTAGGTGAGAAAATTATGTTAACACTCTGAGGAATATGTTTCTAAACTTTAATTTAAACTATAAATTTTTGTGGAGGAAAGTTAGAAGTTTGCATAGAGTTTGGGACCCGTCACTATTTCTACCTTTTCTGTTCCCTTTAAGCCTACATGTTCCCTTTCAGCATTTCATTCTGTTTCAGTTTTACTGTGGCTACATACCTTTTCAGTATCATACTCGTGTTTGTAATCTTACTCTTTATTCCCCTGCTCATCCCCTGTCACTTTACTTGTTGCTCACTTTCAGCTCCTTCATCATGACTTCACATTTTCTTGCACTTCTTGTCATAGAAAGGTCTTTGGTAACAAGTAGGAGCAGTTTTTGCCAAATAGTACCTAAAGGTGTGAAGAGAAAAGTGATAATTTAGTAAAATTGGCTTTTTTGTCTTTGTTTATGTCTGGAAAAAGATTAATTCTCCTTTGTAGGTATTTTTCTGTGAAGTACAAAAATTTGTGTGGCTGTTCAGCCAGCTGTCTGTGATCAAGTCTAATTGAACAAGAATTGTTCTGCATAGTCAGTGAACCACTTTTCTTACTAACACTTTTCTGTTAGAAACGCACATTGGTAAGTGATCTTGTCCATGATTGGGTGGGGAAGGAGGAATTGCTCCCAAGATCCATGTCCATTCCACCATACAGTTAGTGATAACATTTACAGAGTGTGCTTGTGGTCTTGCATCTCCCATACAGCTCCCCATTTTGTCAGATTATGTAGCCATTGCCTTAAGATGGATTTCCAAAGTTGCTCTGTTCATGTACCACTACTGCCATTAACTGGTGGCAGCAATCACAGCCTCTGTTCAGACAGAGATGCACATGCAAAAGAGAAGACGTTTCACCTCCCACTTTCCTTTATGTGTGCCACAAATGGTTCTCATAGCTGAGCTTGGAAACTCCAACGCTATAATGTGATGGATTATTTCTGCATGGTTCTCAGCTTTTGAAAGCTGAAGAGTGTGAGACTTTGCTAATAGGTACTCAACCATCTGAGTCAGGATTACTGTGTGTCATCCTGAGCATTTGATTTTCCAGTTAGTTGAAGTGTTTTAAACGGCATTTTCACGTTGATAGACAGCGAACTGCAGTGCCTTGAGATTCTACTAGTAATTCATTGAAACATGTTGAAGGTGAACTTGGATGTAATGGAACGTGATTGATACAGTCAATGAAAATCCTTAGCCTGTTTTGTGTCTTGATGTGTATATTTTGTCTTGATTATGTAGAACCTTCCTAAGAACTATTAACTGTAGGGTTTTTTCTGTTCAGTGTTAATTTCTTAAAGCAAAGGTTGGATAAACTTCAGTCTGGACACCCAAGGCTAGTCAGTACACAAGCGTTAACATCTAAAGTTAGGTATAGTTGAATATACATACCTCTGTGCTCTTTTTTTTTAATTAGCAAATGATCATAAGTTCGTTTTAGAAAGCTGAAAGCCTACTTCTAAACGAAAAGTTGAGGTAAATTCATGAATGAATACATCTTGCCGTACAATATTTTTGTTTCAGTAAATTTCAAAATCTGTGTATATCTGCATCTTTCATTTTTGTTTGTCATGTTGTCAGAGAACCTAGTGTATGATATAGGGTTATCATACACTATATTTATAAATACCCCTATTAGTACAAAATTGGTTCCCAATGAATCTCAGGTTTTGACATTGATATTCTAAATTATGATTCAGCAAGGAGATCTCAATGGCTAGAAGTTTGTATCTGTGCAAAGTTCAGTTGATTTCAGGGAAATTGTAGAAGAATCTGTCTACTCAGAACCCTTTGTAGCATCTGAGTGCCTATATTGTTTGTTATTGGTTTTCCCCTTATTTTATGTATCAACAATTAACGTAGTTTTCAACTAAGTTCATTGGTACAGGTAAGCCATTTTGAAAGAAGAAACAGTTGACAAACTCTAATTGTAAATGGCAATACTTGTTGACTTCGTATGTAAAAAGCTTGCGAGAAGAGCTTTAGTTCTGGGAAACTAATTGCTGAACAGTTAAAATAAATGGATTGCATAAATGTATTCTAGTAGCACTCTTTTTTTCAGTTTTAATGTAGTATTCAAGAAAAACAGGTAGGATATGTTTCAACATAGAATCTGAAAGACAGTAAAGGTAATTACAATCTATTGGAGGGAGAGGGTGGAGAAGAAAGGTGTGGTTGTGAGGATACTGAAGCAGAAGAGCATTGACAAATACATAGCCAGCATATATCTTGTACTTCTTAATGTTGTTAATGTAGAAGTAGTTTCAAATACCTATGGGTTCTCAAAGTTAGAAGTCTGAAATAAGGACCACAGAGTGGTGGGTTTGGCTAGTGATACGCTCTTGAGCAAATATTTTAAAAATCTGGTTAACAGAGAGAACCGCTTGCAGTAGGAAAAACTGTTGAGGTTATTTCAAAGATGGCCAGTGTATACTGAAGTAAAAATGTTACTTTATTACTACAAATACTGTTTCATTACTACAAGCTTTTCAATATTACAGAGTATTTGTGATGCTTTGTTGCAAGTTACATGTTGTTCTCATGTTGTTGGAAACTGACAGTATGGTCTTCAAGTGGGTAGAGATTGGAACAGTATCTACAGTATTTTGGTGTTATCTGTCATATGGATAACAACAAGAATGCAGTAATTTGTCAGAACCTGTTCACATGGGTGATAAACAAGAAAATTAATGAAAAAGCCCTGTTAGTGTTTGCTTGAAGTGTGATAGCTAGGAAATAAAAAGTGTCCAGATACAGCAAAACACTTGAATATGAAAAATTCAACTTCGCAGATTAATTGCATGAAGCTTTATGTTGACATAGTGCAGAGTAGTGAACTGATTTATACTTTGTCTTTCAGATGAACCAGAGACACGAGATGCATGGTGGGCAGAAATCAGACAAGAAATAAAATCCCATGCCAAGGCATTGGGTTGTCATGCTGTAGTGGGCTACAGTGAATCAACTAGCATTTGGTAAATCATGATGATGATTTAATTTTCAAAATGCCACAGAATATTTATTTCATCTTCAGTGGATTAAAAATGATGAACTGTTTCAACACAGCTGTTGGTACTGTCTAGTATATCTACTTAGGAGAGTTTGTTAAAGTAACTTTCTGAGATTTCAGTCTTGTGTGTTTTATTTTGGTTTGGTTTTTTTAATAGTATGTTTTGGTTTGGGTTTTAAGATTTTTTTTTTTCTAATGAACATTACACTTTTTATTTAACAAAAAAAATTTAAACCTACATATTTCCTTTTGTAGTAACAATATTATTTTATCTCTGAATTTTCTAAACCTAATCTACCTAAATAGTTAAGACTGTTCATAGAAGTATGTGTACTGCAGTTTCATTATTGGGTAACAACTGGCAGACCAGTACTTAAACAGTAAACTTCAAACTCAAGGCACAAGTTCTTTACTAGGAATGAATTAACTGTGAGTTAAAGGAGAATATGCTGCTGATAGATCTAGAATACTTTAGGTGTAAAAATTCTGTATTTCTTTCTGGAAAACGCATGTCATTATTTTTATCTTTCAGTAGTGTTTAACATGGTAAACCACAGCTCTGCAGTAGTCTTTGTGAGGTTGAATTTCCCAGCCCTGCATCCTATTCAGGTCAAAACTCCAGTGTCTTACTGTATTCCATTTGGCTAAGAAAATTCCAATCTTGTGTATTTTGGTGGCTTAATAACAAACTTTGTGAGAGGCTTGGAGATTGGGAGAAATGGTTTGGGATTCATCTAATTACTCATCCTTCTCTCTGGCCCAGGAAAGGTTGTATCTCTTTTTCTAGCTCCAGAAGGGCATCTAGGAAGAGCTCCTCCTGGGGCCAAGTGTGTCTGACTGGTATCAAACAGAAAAGTACTCTGGCTCACTAGTTGTTTTGAAATGTTTTAGGAAAGTAACTGAAGCAAACTCGGACATCTGAATTTATTTTCTGTCAAGCTGGTTTTGCCTAAATACTTTAAAGAAAAAGTGCTAAAGCTTTGCTTTGTTAAAGAGAGAAGTTGGAAACAGAACTTTCCTTTTACTTTGCAATTGATAAGTTGAAGAAAGAAATACAGAGTTATACAGTGCTTTCATAAGTGCACACCATCTGTTGGTAAAGTAGTAAGATAATCAGAAATGATCAGTCTGAAAGCCACAGCATTGATTGCATGACATCTGTTGCTCCTTCACATTTATTGCTTCACTGCAGGTAAAAAACACCACCACCAAATATATTGATCTTTCACAAAACTTGAAAACAATTCTTGGAAGTCAGGTGCTTGTGCTAGTAGAGTAGAAAAACGGGAGAACTAACTTTACAGACAGGGCATGGTTTGTATTCCTTATGCTGTCTTGTCTGGTTATGTCCTGTCTTGCTTGGTGTATTAGAGACCATATTTACTTCAGAATTGCAATGTGCAAGTTTCCATTGCTGAGGGACGAACTTGCACTAAAAATGGAAGATTTATTCCTTCAGCTGTCGGTCTCCTTTTAAGAAGCATTAATATTTTGTATTCTTTTTTTTTCTACTTTAACTATGGGGAAAGAATATACAAGAGTATAGATAGGCAGTCAGTTACTGGGTTATGTCACACTTTCATTTTTCTTAAAGAATTTAATGTGGTAGTATTTGATCATTGATAGAATTTAGATTTCCCATGCTTACTTGCCAGTTCAGCTTCATTCCATGCTTAAAGGGCAAGGCTCTGTCTGTAAGTACTGGTCTGCCAGACATGTTAGATATGAAAAATTATTCTGGAAAGAGAAACAACAAATGAAAAAGGCATATGGGCATATGTATCATTCTAGAAAATGTGGGAAAGCTTTTCTCTGTATTTTTTCCAGTATAGTATTTTAAGTACTGGATGTCAAGAGATTTGTTTCTTATTTAACAATTTCAGAAATATTAAAAGCTCTGTGATCATAATTTGCATTTCTGAGAGCTTTAACTGCTAAATCATGAATATGGTCAGTTACTTTACATGCTATATGTACTATTATTTGTAGTTGTTCATAGTCAAATTATTACTGTTTTGCTACTTTTTATCCTCCAAGAAGCACCCTTGTCAGTGTTGTGTTGTAACTTCATTTTGAGAGTGAATGTTTATAAGATGATGAGGCTCTCAACTTCCATTTTACTTTGGTAAACAATTATGCCTTGGTTTGTTTGTGGTTTTTTTTAAAATGTTTGTTTGTTTTTGTTGGTTGGCTGGATTTCTTTGCATTATTAACCATAGTATTGAAAACCATACTTAAACCTGTTTAGCCTTTGTGATGTTACAGCTTATTATTTATAACATAGGGCATAGCTCTTTAGTCTTTCTGTTCAATCCTTCTGCATCTCTTACTTATACAATGGTTTAAATATCAGAAGAGGATTGTTTGTGAGATTTAACGGATAAAATTGTACAAATGCACAAAATTAGTAGTTACATTGAATTCATTGAGACTTTTGTACCAGCCTTTTAATCTAATAGTTTTAAGCAAAAGTAGCACTAAGTAGTAGGAATTCACTTTGTTGTAATTCTTTTCTCTTATAGTGAAGAGGTCTGTATTTTGTCCGCGTCTGGCACAGCAGCTGTACTGAACCCTAGGTTTCTTCAGGATGGCACCATGGAAGGCTGTTTGGAACAAAGGTTGTCATGGCAGCCTGGCTTCTTTTCCATAGGGTCAGAGAAGGGAGAGGTTGATTTTTTTCCTCAGAGCCAAGATAGTTCTTCTCTATTAGGGTAGGTTACAGTGTTACAGTGCAGGATGCGGGACCAACCACTTTACTGCTTTTCACTAACAACAACAACAACAGAAGTAATGGAACTCTGCACCAAATTAGATATTCTGTTTTTATTTCTAACAGTCTGAATAAGGTAACACATTTGACTACTAACCACAGATCATAACTCAGTTCTTTTTTCCTTTGCTGCTCTTCAGGTATCTTTCTCAACTTTGTATCACACTATAAAAAATGACAGATGTGTGATAAATTACGTAAGCCAAAAACTGCTGTGGTTGTAATATGTGTATATATGCTCTCTATATACTATTTAAGAGCTGTATGGGAGATAAAATAGCTTGGTTGTAAAACAAAGATAGTGCCAGATTTTTACAAAAGATGTATGTTTTAGTTGAAGTTTATGAACAAAATCATGAAACAGAAGGAAAAACATGAAGTTTCCTTTTGTTTTTGCTCTTGCAAATAAAATCTGAAGAATGAGTGTTGACAAACAGTTCTTTTTAGGAAAAGATAATTAGATTAACTAATGCGTATTGGTAATTTATTATGTGTTTGTCAGGATAGTCATCAAATATTTCAGGGGGTTATTGTAGTAGTGAGTAAGGCTATTTATTACACCTTAGCACTTGCTTTACTTTTTCCATAATAACCCTGGCATCATAGTATTATTTATTATTCTTTTACTTTGTTAGCAGGAGGCCATTATCTTCTTGTGTAGATAGACTTTTGAAAACTGTAGCCAGAACAAAAATATTTGTTTCCGTATTCACTATATGATGGAGAGAAAGAAATGTCATATTCATAATATGAAGAAAATTGCATTTTTATCAAAATATGTATTTCGGTGCTACTAAGAGTCTTGGCATAGATGGGAAATGCCAAAGGAAGGTAAAACAACTAAACGGACAAAGCCTAATTTGAGACAATACATTTGCCAAAATCTATGATAACTAATGTTCTAAATCTGTCAGATTTGCTTAGGCATCTCTTCAAAATTCACTGGGAAGAATTGTTTATGTGAAACAGAATAAATTTGCAGTGATGCAGTTAGCCTGTGATTTCCCTGTTCATATTTTTACAGTGGTTATTCCTGGGTATTTCTTATGGGGGAATGGGACTAAGTGTTCTAAGTGAATAACAAGTTTTACGTAATACCTTATCTTAGGAAATAATCTTGCTATTCTTCTTACAATGTTTATATATATTGTGCTGCTTCTCAGTAGGATGGTTGGCTTGTTGTTCATGTTCTGCTCATTAGGTTTGTGTAGGTTTTTGGACACAACCCATGTAAAAGAGGCTTTTCATTGTATTTGGTACAGCAAATTCTCTGTACAACTGTTGTACCATGGACTGCATTTAGAAATCATAGTACCTAAAGCCAGCTCAGTAATGTTTTAGGTTTATATAAATTGTTGGTCATTGTATGTACTTTTTCTTGATCCCTGCATAACAAGTTTCAATGCAAGTTTTATTTATAGCGTTTTAGCTAGTAGTGTGCAGGCTAATTTTATTCTTCTGATTAATAAAATGCAATACTTGTCTCATTGGTATAATGAAGCAGAGTATAGCTGCAGTGTATGATTTAAGTAGCTATCTGTAGGTGTTTATACACATGTGCGTGTATTGATCATTGTTAATAAGATGCAGATGTTTTAAGTATATTCTCCATAATGTATTTTTAGGATCGAAGAAGCTTCACCACCAGGTTGTGGATTTTGCCATATACCATATGATGAATTGAACATGCCATTCCCTGCTCACCTCACTTACTGTTACAACTGCAGGAAGCAAAAAGTTCCTGATGTCCTTTTCACCACAATTGATCTTCCTGTAGAGGCAATAGTTATTGGGAAGGGATGTCTTATTCAAGCCAGGTATCTATCAAAATGTTTTCTTAGTAAAGTTTTGGAGATCTTTGAAAGAATTCCTGTTGCTAAAATCCAGTATGTCATCAAAACTTAAATTTTTATGGTGAATTGCTAGGAGTTAATGACAGTGTATTAGGGTACAGGAGGATGACAGCCTTCTCTTCCCCCTCTGTTATGTGTCATGTCTGTTGATGGACATCTGGTAACTTAACCATGTTGATGGGCATTTGGTAAATGTTCTGCTTTTTTTTTTTTTTTTTTTTTTTTTTTAATGCATGTGGGAATTGCTGTATTTTGTCTGCCTGGATGTAAGAGTTTTCATGTTTTAACTTACTGTTTGGGACTGCTGACGTGGTCAGGTACAGCTATTGCACTGGAAACTCAATGAACTGTTTAAGTCAGTTGTGTTAATTCTGTGCTGATGTCTGTAACTGAACATTATCTCTGTAGAATTGTGTCCAGTTTATGCTGTGGTCTTTGAATTTGAATTTGGAAAAGGGAATAAGGTGGTTTACAGTGGGAAAGAAGGAAGGCTTAGCTATGTACAGTTTGTATGGGTGGCTAACTACATGGATAAATACCTGGTTGGATGGTAGGGCTGAGAGGGTAGTGGTTTATGGTTTGTAACCTACCTGGATGGCTGTCACAAGTATAATACAGTCTGCAGTGGGATCTGTCCTATTGAATATCTTGATGACATGGAGGGAATGATGGTCTGCATTCTTTTCAAGTTTGCCAGTTACACCACAATGAGTGGGACCAGACAATATGATACCCCTCCAGTTCTGTTCTTCTCTGAGAGTAAGACGGACACCAGAAAACTAGAGCAAGTTCAGTGGAGGGCCACCAAGGGAGTAAGGAGCACCTGCCCTTAAGAGGAGCTGCGGGTGCTGGACTTGTTCGATCTGGAGAGAGGAAGGATTCAGGGGGACCTGATAGCAACCTGCCAGTACCTATAAGGAGGTTATGGAGCATATGTAGCCAGGGTCTTCACAGTGCTGCACAGTGGGAGAGTGACACACAATAGGCCTGAGTTGAAGCAAGAGAGATTCAGTGTGGATGTAAGGAAAAACTACTTACCAGTGAGGACAGTCAGGCAGTGGAGCAGATTGTCTAGGAGGTTGTGCAGTCTCCATCTTCGGGGAATTTTCCAGACCTGACTGGATAAAGCTCTGAGTATCCTGCTCTGAGCTTAGAGTTGACCTTGCTTTGTCTGTACAGGAGGTTGGACTGGAGACCACCTGAAGACCTTTCTTACCTGAGTTCTTTTTATGATACTATGATTATCATTCTCTGACTTCTGCTACACCAGAGTTACTTGAGCTACTGTGGAGATGTGTTCTGTGCTCCTCCTTTAGTATTTTCCATATTACTAAGCTCTGTTTTTAGCGCCATTGTGGAAATTGACTTTTAGTGTCACACGGTGGTCCCCGATCTGTCTCTGCACACTTGCAGGTGTCCCGTTTTCTCCAGAGTGATTCCTCAAGCACTCTCACCCCCCAAAAAAGAAGAAAGAAAAAGACCTGAAGCTATAGTTAGAAAGATTTTGAGGTGAACTTGATATGATTGGGTAAATTACTATGTTTCCCGTATGATGTAATAAATGTGGTCTTTAGAAGAAAGTATTGTCTGTTCCTATCATTAAAACATACGCTTGTGCTTTTTTTGAACAAAAATTTGTCACTGAAAGTAAGCAGTCATGACAGTAGTGTGGGGTTTGAATTTCAGCTTATGGGACTAAACCCAAAGCGTGGAATATGACTAACATAATATAGTCAGAGATGGAATTTCTATGTTCTTTCTTCTATTCTTTTAAAATAGGTATTTTTAGCCTGGTTAATTGGTTGAGCTGTGAGGGCACTCATTTTTTTGTTTATTCTTAAGTGTGCCTTGGATAACTGTATTAATAGGAATTTTAGAAGTTCTACCAGTAGATGTAATTTCCTATGGTTGTACCTGAAGTGTTTAAGAGGTTTGCAGCAACAGAAATAGCTGTTTGCATTTGAGGTCTTACTAGAAGAAAAGCTGAAAACACAAATTTTCAGATAAGGCAGTCTCAAGGAGTTCTTTTAAAGAACTGACATTTATTTTACAGTTGCAGCAATCTAGAAGAATTCACCTCGTTAGTTCTGAGGCTTAATTGAAGAGGGCTGCCAGTAACTGTCCCTTGAAATAATCTATTGGGGGTGGGGGAGATGTTTAACAAATACCAGACAACTTGCAATAGCAAAAAAGTTGTGTTTGTCTTCAGGATTTGCTTTGACAAAAGTGAGCAGGGCAAATTTTTAAGTTGCTGCTATTTGATAGGAGTGTTAATATATTTAGCCAAATAGCTAGTAGATGGTTATCTGAAATCTGTAGAAAACTTCTTTACCTTGCATAGTTATTAGGTGCTATCAGACTATTATGACAGAGAGCCTGTGTGATGCAAGTTGTTTCTGATAAGTCCTTAAGCATGTTTTAAGAAAGGAGCCATGACTTCATTCAGTGCTTTACAAAGATACAATATTTGGAATTTTTGTATTCTGCTTTGATAGGGAATATTTTTGAATGTTGCTGAAGGTTATGTATTGTTCTGTTTTATAAATTTACTTTTTATGTTACCTATTTTTATTTTTAATATAAATACACAGATTCCTATTAAAAATGAAAATAAAATGTTACTTACTGAGACTCAGTGTCTCGGTCTGCCTTGATCTTCCTGATGAGACTTTAATATTTTACAGGGTTCTAAAATAAGTTAAAAAGAAACTGATTGTATTAGGTTATACAATGAGGGGAAAAAAAATCAAAATAGCCTTTGATTGCTTTCAGATTTCAACAGTCCATTAAAACTGTTTTATCTGCTGATGTCATGTACTGTTTTGTGTTGTTAGGTTATGCCGACTAAAGAAGAAAGCTCAAGCTGAAGCAAATGCAACATCTATCAGTAATCTCTTGCCATTTATGGAATATGAAGTGCACACCCAACTGATGAATAAACTTAAGCTGAGAGGAATGAATGCTCTGTTTGGGCTGAGAATTCAGATCACTGTGGGTGAAAATATGCTAATGGGATTGGCAGTAAGTACAGTTTTAATCTTGGGATTCTTTTGCTTTCTTAACAGTATTTTTTCAGGACACAAAGACATACAAGTGTTGTGGAATTCAGAGCAACTAGAAATTTTAAAATGTCATTTTAAGAATAAATGAAGTGATGTAAAGGAATGAGGTGTCTAATTGTTGACAAATCAGGACAGACTGTCTTTCAGCACCAGAAAAAGAAGATTCGAATTTCTTGAAACTCTGTTAGAGGACAAGATTATTAGAAAGGGGATGAGAGGAAAAGAAATTTTAAATGGTTTAATGGCATAAATTACAGAAAAATGATTGTGTTCTTTAAAGCTCCTGTCAGAGATCCCTGTTCCTCAGTTACATTGCAGTTCCATGACTAATAAGGTCAATCAACTATCTCAATAAATCTTTTGGTTAGCTACCAACAAGAGGTTTGTTGCCTCTTCTTTGATGGCACTTAAGAAATAAATGATAGATTGGAAGTTTCTTAGAGATAGTAAAGAAACGTTCATTAACAGTATTTTCTAATCTCATTCTGTCACGTGGGGTTAGAGTAGTTGGAAGTATGCTGCTTGTTCTTGCATCAGCTTGAGAGGATGCTTGGGTAATATTGACTGGCTTACATGTTCTTTTGTCTGAACTGATGATCTGTTTTCTGTAAATAGAAATGGGATTGTCACAACTTCAGTGATACTGTAAATGGTTTGGCCAGGTTTTAAATCTTTGCAACCATTATTTGCCTATACAAAATATACTAGGACAGAGGTTTTAATTCATACTTTGTTTGGAACTTTTAGGTAAGTTAAGAGCTCCACCATGGAAAAGACCCATGAGAAGGAGAGAGTTTATTAAAGAATGGTGCTTTTTTCATAAGTGAACAGGAGAGAGATACCCATTTATTATGGGAAGAGATCATGCTGTAATGTGCACATCATAATGCTGTCCATTATAGCATAAGCATTATGGAACATTTTATATGAAAATATTGGAAGTACATGCTTATGTAATTGTCATTTTTCTTAATGACTCTTTAAGTCTGCAACAGGTGTGTATCTAGCAGCTTTGCCAACACCTGGTGGTATTCAGATTGCTGGGAAGACTCCAAATGATGGCACCTATGAGCAGCACATATCTCACATGCAAAAGAAAATAAATGATACGATAGCAAAAAACAAGGAACTTTATGAGATTAATCCTCCAGTAAGTAAAGCTTTTATATTCTTTAAAATAAAGCGTTCTGAGTCAAACAGATACACACCATGTATATCCATGTATTCTTAATGACTGAATCATTCAGAACATAAGTTGTTTTTTTAATAGATACATAGATTCTTCTCGCTATATTTTGGGAACCTACTGGAATTTTCAGATCTCTTAAGCCACATATCCCAATCAGTTTGTACTTATTTAGATTTATTTCTCAGTAAAATTATTTTCAGACTGTTTTGATTCTCAGAACTGTTAACAAATTGCTTATAATTGAAATTATTTCTAAGCTACATAGAACAATTGTTAATTTTTATGTCATTTTTAGGAGCTACCTGAAGAAATCATTGGGTCTCCCATTCCAGAGCCAAGACAACGTTCCAGGTTATTAAGATCTCAATCAGAAAGCTCTGATGAAGTTACAGAGCTAGACCTTTCACATGGGAAGAAGGATGCTTTTGTCTTGGAGGTGATAAATGTTTTCAGTACTCGTTTTCATGCTTTTCCTGAAATATGTATAAAAAAACTGAGAAAAGTTTTCTCACTCATCTCTAAAGACAGTTATTAAATTGTGTTTAAATTTTTCCATTTTATATCAGTAGGAAATGTTAAGTATTGGATTTTTCCATTGTCTCTCTTTCTTACTCTATTTTGCTGTTCTATTTCTATTAAAGCATAGCTAGAATATGCCTATTATGCCAATATCTGAAAAAAAAGATTGCCCAGCTATTCATGAACATGTAGCAATATCCAGAGTAATAACTAAGAGCTGTAAAGAAATGCCCTTCTGCCTACTTCAGGCAGCAGTCATGAGTGATCCAAAACTTAGATGTATTTTTATAAACATTGAGGTTCTGTGTTGTCACACTTTATATTTAGCAAAGAAAAAGCTTGTATATTCTTCCTGTTTCAAAGCTCTTTTTGTTACAGTTGGATATTCAGAATTACTAGTTTCCAGAACTGCTAGTATTCAAAGCATTCAAAAAAATGCATGTGTCAAGAAAGCACATAGAAGACAACTTCCTTTTCTGAATTTCAGCTGATGCTTTTCAGAGTTCAAGAATTTACAACTTCAGAGAATACCTTCCAATTCTTTCTACAGCTACAACTAGAAACAAGAATGCCGCCTATAGACAGAGAACATAGATTTCTTTTACCTCTCTATTCACTAAAATTCACAGACATGATTTTAACATTGTACAGTTTTAAAGGAAAGGAGCCAAGTATTAAAGAAGGCTAGAGTTCTGATCATCATCATGTAGATACAGGTATTACACATACCTGTCTTAGACTAAGAAAAAGAAAACAATTTAATTAAATTACAGCCTGTAATTGCAGCCTAAGGTACATTCAAGACTTTATGTTAATCTTCATAAAACACTACCTTCATAGAAAATAATCTGGAAGAAAGGTTGTAGATAGGGAGAATGAGAACATGCTGTAACAGCAGTTCACTTGAAAACAGAGGTAAGAAAGGAGAGTGAAAAAATAACAGGTTGGGAGAGGTTGGTATAATAAATTGAGATTGGTTGGTGCTTCTACTCTTTGAGTAAATTTTTGCTCTCCAGTCCATTACAGGTATACTAGGATCAAAGTAAGTAAATTGGGAAGGCCCTAAAAGTAACTTTGATGCTAGTTATCTCTCACATTAAAAAGAAATGAAGACAGGTTTCATCAAGTATTTTTTGCAGCTGATCTTAGCAGGTTTTTGTTTTAATATCATCATCTGTGTAGACTGACAGGAGTGGAATTGTATCCTCAAAACAAAAGTCATGATAGATGCTCTCTGAGGCACTGTATTGAAATGGATGAGCCAATCAGAAAATACTTCGATAAATGCAGAAAGGGTCAAATGCCTTTGTAAAAAAAATACAGGATTGTGTAGGGCATTAAAAAAAAACAAACAAACCAACACCAAAAAACCCAAACAAACAAAACAACTCAAACTGTTATACTGCAAGACACCCTTTGGACTGGTTATGGAAAAATACTAGAAAAACATATGCCCAGCCTCCTTTTCACTTATAAAGGCTGTCAAATAGAAGAGAGAGAGCAAGAATAAAAGCTTGACATACTACTTCTGTCCAGTTGCCTCATAAAGAAGCTTGATAGATTTTAAGCAAAGATCAGCTGGCTAAGGACTGCATTATATACCGCAAGTGGAGTTCAACTCTTCTTTTTACAGTTTTGGAGACTTCTTCCTTCTGCCTTACTTATTAACTGTGGTATATGGAATTTGGGGGGGGATAGGAGGAGACCTCCATATAGAAGAGAAAAATTTAAGTATGCTATAGGGTACTATAGAGTACATTACAAATGGTGCTAAAGTTGGCATGGAAAAATCTGAACCATCATTACTGGTTTACATTATGTGAATGTGTTGGTCCTAGAATACGCATCCCTGTGTTTTGGTAGTTCAGTCTTCATTTATAGGAAAAAAGGACCTTTCATCTGTGGAACCACTTTGTCATGGTTTAAACCCGGTCAGCAACTAGGCACCACGCAGCTGCTCACTCTCACACACACACACACACCCCCCCTCATTGGGATGGGGGAGAAAATCGGGAAAAGAAGTAAAACTTGTGGGTTCAGATAGTAATGGTTTAATAGAATATAAAAAGAAGACACTAATAATGATGATAACACTAATAAAGTGACAACAGTAATGATAAAAGGATTGGAATATACAAATGATGCACCATGCAATTGCTCACCACCCACCGATTGATGCCCAGTTAATCCCCCAAGCGGCGATCTCCCCACACCCCCCACCCCCCACCCCCCCCCCACCGCCCCAGTTCCTACACTACATGTGACATCCCATGGTATGGAATACCCTGTTGGCCAGTTTGGGTCAGCTGCCCTGGCTGTGTCCTGTGACAACTTCTTGTGCCCCTTCAGCTTTCTCACTGGCTGGGCATGAGCAGCTGAAAAATCCTTGTCTTGAGACTAAACACTACTTAGCAACAACTGAAAACATCAGTGTGTTATCAACATTCTTCTCATACTGAACTCAAAACATAGCACTGTACCAGCTGCTACGAAGACAGTTAGCTCTATCCCAGCTGAAACCAGGACACACTTGCTAATGTTTTTGTTAAGAAATTGGG
This sequence comes from Astur gentilis, assembly GCF_929443795.1. Classification (NCBI taxonomy): domain Eukaryota; kingdom Metazoa; phylum Chordata; class Aves; order Accipitriformes; family Accipitridae; genus Astur; species Astur gentilis. The sequence goes on along the minus strand of NC_064897.1, from coordinate 10,696,799 downwards.
TATCAGAGACAATATTCCAGGAGCTCCTGACTCTTTCAAGAGTAAAGTCATTGTTCACTGTAACAAAAAGTGGTAAAAAATTCACTGTGATGAGGAAATGCTAAGAGATGCTGGGAAGGCAATTATGAGAGATAAGGCTGTCTGTATTTTTGGGGAGGGAAAAAAAAAAAAGACTCCTCGTCTTACTCTGAGAAGAAGCAGAAGCAACATCTGACAAGGGAACCCCTCCTATACTGGAGTTAAAATAGAAACAATTTCCAGAATGTTTGCTAAGAAAATGTTGGAAGTTAGAGGTAAACTTGGATCTGTTGCAGCTCAATAAGGCAGGATGAACCTAAAGGCACATGACACAGAAATATTTACAGACGGTAGCAGGGCAGATGCGGTCTCAGTCTTTAAAGATTGGATGGAGTAGAGGTTATTTGCATATGAAAAACTAATAATCCCCAAATTTACCTTTTCTTCTTTGATTTTTCTATTGTTCATACTAAGTAAGGGTTTTAAAGTCCTGGAAAGATTTTTATGTGTCATTTCAATAGGCAGAGAATGGTCACATCAGTATAATACAGACCTTATGAGAGCTCTAGTACTCAAAGGTGCTTAGCTGGAAGAAGTTGTCATTTGTTGTGTGGAACCTTGTTCAGCATTTTAAATTAGTTTAAAAGTTCTCTTTATCATTCTTGTCTTTATTTACTGCAGTTTCTTTGTGTTCTGTGCACATTGCTTTATTTTTAATACGATTTAGTTACGGGATCTCTTTTTCAAGTCTTAAGTATACCATAGGCTGGTAGTTAAGATTTAGAGAGAGGTCTGGTTGATGGAATCCTTTTTTAAAATCTCAACTTAGCTGCCAGATATAGATCTCTTAATGACAAAGTTTTTACATCTTTCTGAGACTTCTGACTGGAACACCAACATGATTTTTATCAATTATTTCTTTTTTCAGATTGACGATACTGATGCAATGGAAGACGTACATTCTTTACTGACAGATGTTCCACCACCTTCTGGTACATATTTTTCTAATTTATACTGTAGGCTGCAAAATGACAAAATAGAACTGGTTTTATTTTAAAAAAGTAAAAATTCAAGAGTAACGGTGGAGAGTATTCTTGAAGTGTTTAGCTTCTCAGATACACCTGTGGAAAACAAGTCATTAAACCTTTTACCTTTTATGGGGATTGTTGCTTATTGAAAACTGAAATAAACAAAATATTGTGTGGCATTTTGTAGTTCACTGATTTGTTCTGTTGCTGCACATTTGTTGTTAACTTCATATGGGTGTAAATGTTGGATCTTTTCTACTAGTGTACCAGTTTCTGAAGATTTTTAGACTGAATAGCTAATTTGTAGGTTTGAGGGTCAATGAAATTAGAAATACAGAGAACAGAATGGTCTTTTAAGTTATTTGTAGCCATCTAATATGGCATATTGGTGTTGTATTCCAAGAAGTTATTTAAAGTGAGCAATTTGCCATTCCAGCACTCTTGCTCAACAAGTGCATTTGTATTTTCCTTGCTTTGTGATTGTGCTATACTGTCAATTTAAGTCTCTGTGTTCACTGCATTTGTAGTGCTGTTAAAAAAAGCAAAGTCCAAAATTATTTGGAATTCTGAAATCACCCGCAGCATTTTTATCCAAGTCAGTATTGATCTTTTTCTGTAGAAAGCAGTAAAGTCAAATAATAGAAATTTTAAAATTAGAGTAGTTTCTAATTTCTTCAGTGTTTTTATAGATGTATTTTTAAAAAGTGTTGCAACTCAAGAACATAGAGCTGATTAAAGTGAATAATTTTCAAAATTCAATCATGAGACTTGCAATCAATGTCTTTTTACTTCACAGTAACAAATATGAATGTTGGGCCTGCATTGCTGGCAATAGAACTTTGTGAGGTGTCCATTTAGTTGTCTGGATTTAAAAATTAAGAGCCTAATATAGAGGGAGGTGTACCGAATCACTCAATGTTTGCTAGCTGATAGGGATCATGCAAGAATGTGTATTACATTAATGTAAGAGTGAGGGGGAAAAAAAAAAAATCCCTCAGAATAGCATGCTAACAGTTCATAGTTCAACAGCATCCGGAAAGATGTTTTTGTAAACAGTACCCTTTGACGAACTTTTCTGTGCATTTGGCTCTTTGCATTTTGAACCTGCATGCATCTTCAGTGTTCATAGAATTTTGCATCAGCATCTGTACCCATACAAGAGCTAGTTTCTTATGCTTGGTTTGTATCAGCCACTTTTTCATTTTTCTTATATCAGGAAGAACAGTGAATGATTGCTTTGTATCAGTCGTCTTTATGTTGTTTGTGGTTGTACATCTGTCATATCCTCCTTGGTGGAACTCCTGATCTGGATAAGAGGCTAATGTAGTTGTCTGTTATATGGAAGTTGCTCTGTACGTTTGGTTGTCCTGTCCTCCCTCTCTTGTGAGTTTTCCCATGTTTCTTCTGAGCATGTATCTGTTCCCTTCCTAATAATTGGTATCACTGTTTATTATTTTGAGTAATGGTGAGCTCAGAACTATTCTCGTCATAGTTACCTATTACTACCACCAAACCTTTTATTCCTTATCAATTATCCATTGTTAGGCCCTGCTGCAGTTGATTTCACTACCCTAAAATAAGGCTATCAGCAGTCACCTCATTTTATCCTCTTTTGCAGATAAGTTATGAGTATGTTTGAAGCATACAATTCTGAGTCACAGATGTCTCCACTGTGAAAACTGAGCATTTATTTTGACATTCTCCTTCCAGTTTTATAATAACTGCATTTCTTTCAATGGTACTCTGTTCTTACCTCCAGCATATTTAGTTTCTTAAAGAGTCCTTGGTGAAGGATCTTATCAAATGCTCTTTCATGTCCGAAGTAGACTGTATTAGTCAGATACCTTTTGTCTACATGCTTGTCAACAGCTTGTGAGCTGTGACTGTTACTTAGAAGGTGTCAGTTTCTATGCAGTGTCTTGGTTTTCCATCTCCCCATGAACTTCATTTTCTGGAATAACTTCTACGGGCTGGTAATACAGGTATCTGTATTAGGCAAATTAGTAGGTCCCAGTCACTAAAAGCACCTCACTACCTGAAGATGAAAGAATCTTATCCTCTGGTAGTGGGGTAATTTTAAGTTTTACAGTTCAATGACAATTAGTCACCTATTTAATCTTTTGCCTTTCCTGTTGCTTATATGAATCCTTATTTTTGATTTGCCTGTTTGTTCAGTATGTCCTTTAGACACTTTTGTTTAAGACAGGTTCTCTGATGGAAAATAAACAAGGTACTCGTTTTCCACTTTTATGGAAATCTCCACTAACTTGGTGAACACCGATGTGTGTGGGGGAAATAAAGGCATGTTTTCCACTATCATGTTATCATCTCTGCATATTCTTTCTGTGTCTGTCTTGGCTCTTTAACAGGATTTCTGCTTTTGATGTTCTGAAAGAAAATCTATTAATATTTATACTTTCTGCAAGCTGCTGCACAATTTCTTTTCTATCTTATTTTGTGCATTTACATAGGCCCTAACAGATATTTCTCTTTTGTGCTCATTTAGCGATACCTTTAGATTTTCAACATTGCCTATTTGCTGTGTATAACTTACCCTGTTGTTTAGTCATTATAGTTTTTTTTCTTTTGTTTTGGGTTTTTTTTGGTGTGTTTTCAGGTCTCTGTTAGTAAGTACTACGTATTTGCACTCAGTCTCTAGGTAGTATCTTTAAAGCATCTGTCTGTCAAAGGTTAGCTTTTCAGCTTTTCCTGTCACACCTTTTCAATAAGTTTCCTCGTTTGTACGTAGCTTGTCTATTAGAAACTAGGCAGAGCACTAGTGGATTTTGGGTGTTTGCCCTTTCTACAAGAATGCTTAAGCATATCTTGATGAGAGTTAAAAAACCTCTTTGAACAATTCTCCCTGCTCAGGACCAACTAGTCAGGGTTTTTTTGTTTTGTGGGTTCCGTAAGGAGCAGTTCCGTGAAGCGGTCGGGGAGCTTGCCTCACCAATTAGTCTTAATATCAGATGACATGAGTTACCCAGTCTCTATGGGGAGTAACTGTCACTGTTGCATTTCATGCCTTTGTAGCCTCTCTCAAGTTCCTCAACATAATGACATTTCTGGCCTTGCTTTTTGGGGGTTGAAGAAATACTCAGAATTAAAATTCTGTAGCGAGTTATTGTTTTAGAAGTGGTGAGTTCCATCTTTCCTATCCATTTTTTCACTGCAGTATAAATGACAGAAAGTGTGTGGTTTTGTATGTTATATTGTATTCTTCAGATGCTATGTTTGTTTTTTGAACATTGGTCTTATTTCTGGTATATTATTCCATATTCAAAAACAAATGAGGGAAAATACTTGCAAAACGTCAAGTAAGGTCACATATGTTTCTTTAAACATACATTTATATTACAGTGTGCAGCATAGATTTCCCCCAATTATTTTTTTTTTACAGGTTTTTACAGTTGCAACACAGAAATTATGCCTGGTATAAATAACTGGACACCAGAAATTCAAGTAAGGTCATTCAAAGAAAATTAAAAATTTTCTTCCAAATTGTGTTGAAATATGCTTTAGTAATTTAAATATATATTAGAGACCACTAATTTTGAAAGATTAAGTAAAAGGATGCTGTAAGAAAAATAGGGCATGAGAACCAGTTTCTTTATGGTTTTTCTATGCTATTATGTAATAGAGAACCTGGTACAAAAATACAAAAAAGAGAAAATAGTTACAGTAAATATGAACTTTAAGGGTTTGGGCATTTTTAAGAGCTTGGCTAGATTTTGAAGCCTCTTAAACAAATTGTTGACTGTGTGTCGTGGTTTAACCCCAGCCGGCAACTAAGCACCACGCAGCCGCTCACTCACTCTAATACTGCAGATCACTCACTGAGATACTGCATATGATAACATTAATAGGTTAAGATAAATAAGAATTAGATAAATCCAATCTGGTGAGTAGAGAAAAATTCCATGTATAATTAAGTTTGAACATTTTGGTCATGTTTGTACAACACACCTTAGTCTCATATAGAGAGAGTTAAAACAGATCTAAGTGAACTTTTACGCCTAACTGGCACAATGCAAGACTGGTTTGCAGAGGCACAGCACAAACCTGAAAACAGTATGACTGCACCAGCAGCATGCTCTCAGATAGATGGTATTGCCTGTGTATCTATATATGATATTCCGTTATTGTCTACATTGTTGTACACAATTAACATATTTTAACTGCTGTTGAAAATTATATGTAGCAGGTAGAAGCATGCAAAAGCTTCCTTTATGAAGCATGCAAAAACAACATAGAGTATTTCATATCTTGCTTGATCACTTGTTTCATATATTCGTATACATTAGTTCACAAAAAATTTGCCTTTTGTTTGTAAAATTTCATGAGCAATAAGCACTTTACTTGGCTTACTGTTGCTACATTTTTTTCCTTTTCTCCCTGTCCCTGTTACGCATTATTTGTCGTCTTTATGAATTTGTTTTGGTTTTAATATAACATACAGGCATATATTGGAAAAAAGTGTGTTTTGTTTCTAATTCAGATGTTCACAGCAGTAAGAGTATCCAGATTAAGCAACATTAACCTAACAAATCAAACACTTAATAAGAACTTTAATGATCTCTGTGAGAATCTGTTGAAGGTAAGAATCTTATTTGAAATGTTTTTTGAATTGTTCAAATGGAAGCAAAGTAAAATCAGGCTATACTGAAAATAGCATTTTCTTCATAATTACTTTTCAGCATTAGGCTACAAAGTGTCTGTAATTAGTTTGTAAGCTGCTCTAAAGATAGATTCAGCTGCCTTAGTGTATTAAGAATTTCCAAAGCTTTTTGAATCTGAAGGAGTCCTTTGACTGCTAGTGTACTCTAGAAACAAAAAATAAAAAACTGCATTCTATCCTGACTTTTCACACCTGTAGTTAGTCTTCAAGAAAAAATTACTATGTTTAGATGTTTTCTACTATGAAAAGAGTTTTGATCTCTAATTTCTCTGAAGTAGACCTTACACTTTTTTAGACTAACACAAATAATGTTTTGTCTTCCACAGAGCTTGTATTTTAAACTACGATCTATGGTTCCTTGCTGCCTTTGTCATGTAAATTTTACAGTTGCTCTACCAGAGGATGAATTAGTTCAGGTAAGTAGACTGCCGCTTCTGACTTTTCAGCATGTAGGCATGCCAATTTTGGCCTTTAATTAACATTTGCTGCTCAGAGTACACTAGGCTAGGATTTGATTTACTAGTATGTCTGGTGAATTCTGAAGTAAAACTTAAGGCCATAATGTTTGGTGAAGAAAAAGGATGACCTACTGAGGTCACAGTTTCGAGAATCATGGGACTACGTGGCATTTCGTGAGCACAGTGCCTCTTAATAGCGTGTATCTTTTTAGTTAGGTAGGAAACGAAAAGCCTTGACTAGTTATCCATTAAAAGGTGTTACCACATACACTACAGGAATATGGCACACTAGTTTTCTAAGCATGCTGTCGTTATAATTGTCTAATTTTTTTCTTGCTCTTTCAAGATGATGCGTAGACATCATTATTTTTAAAGAAAATGTTTTCTTTAGAAGTATAGCAGCATTCTTGTGTTCAATTAAAAATATCTTTCTCTCCCTTATAAATATATGAGTTTTTATGATTCTTTTTTATAACACTTCACAAAGAAAGAAGGAAAGAACTGATGAACAAAATCATAAATGTGGAACAAACACTGTCAGGTGTATGTTCTAATAATGGACCTTAGTATTACCTTTTATGCTCTTCTGTGAAGGGTTTTTAATATGTCTACTTAGATGATCCCTCCCCCCCCCCCCCCCCCCCCTTTTTTTTTTTTTCTATGGAAAAAGTGGTCTTGTTTGCAAAATTATTTTTGCAGATTGCATGAGAGATTAAGTTACCTAATATGCCATATATTTCTGATTTGTAGATCGCAGTCACAGCCGTTGCAATTACATTTGACAAAAACCAAGCATTACAAGCTAACAAAGCCCCTACAGAAAAATCACAGCAAAGAGGTAAGTGTTGTGAGGCATGTAAAGATAAGAGATATTTTTCTTTCCTTTTTCTTCCCAAATACCTAATGAGTCTATGTTTTAATTTCAGTTACACATACACATTTTTACAGGGCGGTTCTATAAAATTGTAAAGTCATAACATAGAGTGTTTTAAAGGTCATATATGTGACCTCCAGCAGGATGACTTACTTATCAAGTAGTAGGTATATGCTTTATGTAATAAACAAACTTACAGTAACATGAAAAAATGTTTGGTATTTCCTTATTTCATGTACCATCTTTCTTTGAATATTTTTCTCTAAAGAATTAGTGTAACAGATGATGACATTTCCATTGTATTTGGAAACATGTTGTGCGTTATTAGAGGATACTTGTTCTTATAAGTAGCAAATTTTGTCCTTACTTGAAGAAGGCAGAAAATAAATTATTCATAATACTTCAAAAAACCTCCCCAAAACACTTAAGTAGGTCAGTAATATTTATGGAGATCAGTGAAGCATATAGTGTTATGGAGGGAATAGAAGAGACTACTGCAGTCTACGTACGTCATCTTGCTAATGAAGCACCATCTTATGCTAGAAAAGTATGTATGCAATCTGGGTGTGGGAATTTAGACAGAACTTTGAAGATACTCCATTCTGAAGAATGGAATTAGGTAGTAGAATAGAGCCATATGTTTCTAAAACATTAGTTATACCTTACTTCTTCAATTTGAACAGTAAATTGTTTGTTTTCTTTTACGTGAAATAAATAAAATGTTACTTTTTACTGTAGTGTATAGCTAACTCAGATCCAACTGCAGAATCAAATCTAAAATGCACGAATTGACTTAATATTTTTTTCCTGAAAATACTAAATCAAATCCTGTTCAATGGAACACAGATTCTGTTCAATTTTGCAGCTGCATTTATTGTCAGACACCTAACTGTTTATACAGAACTGCATCAACCATATGTGTATGCTGAAAAGATCTATTCCAGTCAGACCTGACTAAATTGAATTCGTAGTGCTTATTATTACTGGCAGATCTTATTTTGGGGGTTAATTATCAACTGGGTATGTTCTTTTTTGTTGAAGCATCTACAGACAATGAAGACCAGCTACAATTTCCATTGGAACTTTGCTCTGATCCCCTTGCTTCTCAACCATTCCCACCAGCTAAAGGTCAGTTAAATGGAAGAATGCTGAACTATTGTTTTTTACTGATTTTGAGTTCTGTCTTTCATTGTTGCAGTAGCTTTAAAATATCTGTACTTTCACATGCTTAAATATTCTTTGCTACCTAATCATAATGGATATGTTCACTCCTAAAGTAAAATTTTTTGAGAGTCACAGAAAATGGTTTGGCTAATTGTTCTGTATATATTGTTTTGTAGATTTCCCGTAGTTCTTCTATCTTTGCATTTAGAGTATTGAAAATGCTGCAAACCACTGGGTGTTGGGTGTCATTTGACTTAAAGAAGTATAAATTACTTAATAATTAGGCTTGCTTCACACTGCTTTGCTTCTGTAAATGGCCTATATAAAATAACTCCATGTATTGTCAGCCTCAAATAATTAATCTCATAGTTTTAATGGTGGGAAATACTTCAGCAAATACTGGTTGCTGAGCTGAGCAAAATTGCATGCAATTTTTTTTTTAAGTGAAAGGAGCCTAAACTTGCATAGTAAACAATTTGTACAGTGCAGCACACTTTAGCTGTTAAACAGCTGCTTTATTTTACCTGAGGTAGAGCTGCATTTTAAGAATGATTGTCACAATTCTTCTATGACTGTATTAAAAATCCGGTAGTCATTCATTGAAATCAGCTATCTTTATTCTCCATTGTTGGATTACCTACCCACCAAAATGGCTAGTGATAGGAACTTTAGTGTCTGTGAATTACTGTAAATGTTCTTTTTAGTAAAATGTTAGAGCTCCCTTTTTTGCCCATTACATAAATTGTATAAAGGAAGGTGCCTACCACATTTACTTGTATTTTCAGAGGTCAGTTTTAATTTCAGCAATAATATTCTTATTGCTTTGTATTTTTTTTCCTAATTTTTTTGCATTTTTGTGTGCTTAATTTTTAATTGATCATATTATGATACTACTAACCTTTGATTTTCAAAAAGAGGAGCTATCCAGAAATTTCTGATTGGTGTCTTTTTCACAGTTACTTGACTGTGCTACCTGTATAATAAGCACTGACCAGTAGAGGGTAGCCTGTTCACATATATAACTTTTCCTGATGTTCTTCACAGTCTCTATTGTACTGTACATCACTTCAGAGGCTTTCAACTAGATAATTACTTAATCTGTCATTTCTTCACAAGTAGTCTTGAGGTTTCATTGTAGTTATGTTTACTTAGCAGCTTATTTAATATATCGATACCTTTTTTTACATACTTTTCTGTAAGATTGTTATTTTAAAAATACTTGTGTACAACCTTACACAGTAATGACCTTTAATAAATTATCATATAATTTGCAAGACAGATTTAGTAAAGTTAATTATTTATACCAATTTATTATGTGCTATCAAACTATGTAGTTTACTATATATAGCAGATTTTTTTTTCCTCATTGTTGTGGTTTAACCTCAGCCAGTAGCTAAGCACCACGCAGCCACTCGCTCACTCATTCCCCCCACCACCAGTGGGACGGAGGAGAGAATCAGGGAAAAAAGAAGTAAAACTCATGGGTTGAGATAAGAACAGTTTAATAGAACAAAAAGGAAGAAAATAATAATAATGATGATGATAATAACAATAATAAAATTACAATAATAATAGGATTGGAATATACAAAGCAGGTGATGCACAATGCAATTGCTCACCACTCGCTGACCGATGCGCAGTTAGTTCCTGAGTGGCGATCCCTCCGGGCCAACTTCCCCCAGATTATATACTGGGCATGGCATCATATGGTACGGAATACCCCTTTGGCCAGTTTGGATCAGCTGCCCTGGCTGTGTCCCCTCCCAACTTCTTGTGCCCCACCAGCCTTCTTGCTGGCTGGGCATGAGAAGCTGAAAAAATCCTTGACTTAGACTAAACACTACTTAGCAACAACTGAAAACATCAGTGTGTTATCAACATTCTTCTCATGCTGAACCCAAAACATAGCACCATACCAGCTACTAGAAAGAAAATTAACTCTATCCCAGCTGAAACCAGGAGACTCATATTTTACTCTAAAAACTTTTTGTTGTAAGAAGAAAGCTGTTGTCCTCTACTACATGACTCTGCTCATACGTTATCTGAACGGAATTCATTTTGTCTTGTTAGAAGTCCTGGAGGGTGCAAGTTCCCACACAGGTATTCCTGCTGCTCAGAGAGGTGAGTTTACTTAGTTTAGCCATACGCCAGAACAGAATGAGCATTCTTGGGATATTGGTATACTCTTTTTGGATGTGTCTTAATCCAGGAAGTGTTTACTAGTTAACTGAGAATGCATGCTCTGGTGTGGCTTAATGATATCATAATATTTTGATGTGTTGTATAATTACAAAAGTCAGATTTGTTAATAATAACAACAGTGTCTGTCAGATATACTGATATCACTTTATCTGACAGAAAATTAGTTCCCTGAGAGAGAGCTTTTTTGCTTGTCTTAATTTGAAGTTAGCATGTGGTCCTTCCGTTTCTTCAGAAAAACGAAGAAACGGTGTTTGCAAAACATTTTTTTTTTTTTAAGATATGCAAACACTTTTGCAACTAATACCAAAAGTCATAGCAGAAACAACTCTACTTCTTATTGTAATAATAAGGGGGGGGGGGGCGGGGGGTGACTGTTGGAGGGGGGGGTATTGGGGGAAAGAGGACAGCATTTTGTAAGGAAAATTCATTTGTGTTTAAAACTGAGGTGTTGTTTCAGCTTGTGACTCTTATCCTCATCACCAAAGCTTTTTTTCAGTCTGTAGGTTAGCTATTGATAAAGATAGTTAGGAAGTTTAAATCCTGATCAGCAGCTCTTAGTGAGGAAAAGAGTAGCAATGAAAATTAAAATTAAAAAAGGCTTAAATAAAATTAAAGAAGCCAGAACTTAATACCTAAAATGAGATTAAAAAAAAAATAATCTAGCATAAGTCATTAATGACTGTATTTGCATGTTTTTTCAGTGATGAAGTCCCAGTCAGGCAGTTGGTTCACAGCTGGGACATCACCAGAAATCGGTACACTGGTTTGGACAAGTCCAAACCTATACTGTAACTTTTCCTTTAAACAGACCTGGAAAGGGATGTTTGTTCTCTCTCAGACACAGATAATTGCTTCCTCAAAAGGAGCATTGAGATGAGCAAGAGACATCATCCATATTTTTTTCTTTGTTTTTTCTTTTGTTTTTCTGTCTGTGTTTTCAGCAACGTCAATTGATTACAGTTCCTTTGCAGACAGATGCAACAGCTGGATAGAGCTCATTAAACTGAAAGCTCAGACCATAAGGCGCGGATCAATTAAGACAAGTAGGCGGCTGTTTCTACCACGTTATGATAATCTGAGACATATCTCTGATTTCCCAGTGGTGAATAGTGGAGTTTCCTGCCCAGCAATAGTATTACAGATCACGTGTAGAATGAATACCTGAGTGTGAAAACTGCCGACATTGTTACTGTCTTTGTAAGCTAATATAGGGTTTATGAACCAATATCATAAAAAGCAAAGTACAGTATTTCTGTTCACTTAGTAAAAATTAGTTATCAATAAATGTGTACGCCTACTAATTATATAACATACACTGCATGGATGTAGGTGTATGTATGATCTTGGAAAATTTTTGGTGAGAAACAGGAAGCAATCACCAAGGTGACAGTCAAGGCAATGGTCACTAAATTAGCAAGTGGTGAGTTATTTTTCAGTAGTTCTTTGGCCACAGGTCTGACTATCTTGCTTAAATTAGCAGAGATTAATATCTGTTTTAATGGAAAATGCTGCACTGGGGAAACACAACAACTTTCACACTTCCTGTAATTTGTTCCTCCAGCAGAATACGTATTTCAAAATGTTGGCACTTTTTCTTTACCTTCACTTTATAACTGATTGTTGTATGTGCAGCTACTTGCCTCGATGTTTTCCTTTGCAGGAATGCCACTCTTCCAAATAAATTCCATTTCAGCTTTTTGTCTCCTTTTGCATGCATTGCATGATAATTTCCTTTCTCACATGATATGGCTGAGCATCACAGGCAGCTGAATGTTGTCACCAAGCTATTTGGAAACCATAAAGAAGAGTTTTTGTGTTTTGAGAAACAGTAATCGATCTTACTTGATAGTTACTTTCTCTTCTTTTTCCCCATCTTTTTAGCTGCCTCACTTGATAAAGCAAGTCCATTGGCTGAGGGATATTTACGGCACCGTTCTGTTCCGTCATGCACCAATTCTACCGTCTCAGTTGTTAAGATGACACCTCTTTCTTTTCTACCTGGGGCAAAAATAACCAAGTATCTTGGGATAATCAACATGTTTTTTATAAGAGAAACCACTTCTTTGCGTGAGGTGAGCTGTATATCAGGGATTAGCACTTTTTGTTAATTATAATAATCAAATAATGATATCTGAAGAGGTTTGAGTTGAGGTATGGCACAGCAAGGGAATAAGAGTTTTTGTCACTTGAGGGTAGGTGCTGAATTGAGGAGTAAGTCACATTGCACCGTTCTTGTCATAGAGCATATAGAGTTACTTTGTGTTTGGCAATGTTAGGAAGGGGTTACTTAACTGTTGCCATTGCTGTTGAATTTGGATGTAATACTAAACCAATGAGTTCTAAAACAGAACTATATGGAAAAAATGGGTCTTTGACCAAGAGTGGTAGCTGAGATCATTTGAACCCAAAACTGAGATTAGTTTAAATGCTAAAAAAAAAATAATAAATCCATTCTTCTCTCATTTAGCAAACTCAATGATGAACTTTCACAATCTATTTGTATTTTGGAATTCTTTGGTTAATACAAGGTTTCCTGTATCATATATAACTATATTATGCTGAGCGTTCTCAGTAACATAGCTCTGTGTGATGAATGTCTAAAAAGCATGCCACAGAGTATATAACAACACAACCAGCTTAGAGGGTGTAGCTAGTGATACTCAAACACTGATCTCCAGTCTGGATCTAGATAACAGATAGTCCTCTGAGAATGCCAAAATGCAAGACATGTTCCTTATCATTTTCCTGTCCTTTTGGGAAGTAGCTGCATCCTTCTGCTACAATTTCTGGCCACAGAAATAGAATGTACCTCTTGGTGGTTTGTTAATTCTAAAGAGTATGCCATTTATTGGTAATTGCACATTGATAAAATTACAGAGTAGATGTTAATAAAAATGATCAGCTTTCATAAAAATGCGTTGTGAGCTCTCTAGAGAAACTTTGATCAGAAAAACATTTTGTTTGGATCTTGCAAGATACAGCCCCTTTTAACTTCAGAAATCGATGTGGAAAGGACAGCATTTTCAAAAGGATGTGTATGGTATGACCAGGGAAATGGTTACATGACGTTTCTGTACTAACTGCAGCTTCTGTAGATACAAATTAAATAGCTGATAATCTTTGGTATCTATGATAGCAGATCCCAGCAGAGGTAGGTTGCTCAAGTATTTGATTCAACTCCTCCATGAAGTTGGGACAGTTGTACAGTTTCTGTGATACTGTCAGTGTGCTATTTCCAGCACCCAGGGCAGCTAATTTAAATTCATTTCAGCTGCATAGTCTGAGTCACAAACCAGTTTTAATACTAATTGCACAGTAGTATTGCCCTGAGGCTGTAATGGAGTCAAACCAGAGTGGTCATTATATCAGACTCAAGCAATGTGTTTCAGGTTCTACAGGGAAACAGTTAGCGGCATTTGTGTTTGTATTGCTTTGTATTTTGCTTATGGTGGTTTACAGCATATTGAGGCCCTATGAATGCTTTCATAAGCTAAAATACACACCAGTCATTGTGCTTCAAAAGTTAATGATGATTTTTAAGTCCAATTTATGCATTGCTCTTAGGTTTTGCCATTTACAGGTGGATATTTATAATCTTTTGTTACCTGTTGTCATCAAATCTTATCTTTGGTTTATAATATTACAGAATCCATTCCACCTCACCGCCTCCCACCCTGGTCAGTTGCTGTAACTGTTAAAACACTTGGACAAAATCCAAATTTCATGAGGAATTACAAACTTGTGTTGAAATTTTGATGTCTGGCTGCATTTGACTTCATTCATGCTTTATGCTTGGATTGGTGAAATTATACTTGCCCTTTTGTTTGTTAATTTTCATCCAAGATATGTTTTCTTATGTCTTTACGAGTCTGTTTGGGGTAGATTATAGTACCCAGTAGATATGAGGGCAGCCTGTATTTGTTGAAGTTCAGCTTAGCTAGCCTCTTCTTCTACCTGCCTCTTTTATCTTCTCCGGTGGCACACACGCACATTGGAAGTCTAGTGGTCTTGCCTTTCACTTTAATTTTGAAATTTTACAGGTATTTTGAACCAAGAGTGAGCTCTGTTTCATCAGTTTCTTTCCTCATTTTTTTTTCTGTGGATTTTTTTTTTGGTTGGTTGCCTGGTTTTTGTGGTGGGTTTTTCCCCACAATGTGGTTGCTCACATTCTTTCATAAGGATTATTTAGGAAAAAACCCATACTTCACTGTTTTCCTTCTCCTCCTTTCACAGCAATTTAAATTATTCAGCTTGGCACCAAAGAAGTAAAAATCCCCCCCAAGCGCCATCAAGTCAAAAAAACTTAATGAAAAGGGATGGCTAGAAGTTCTTTTAGGTTTGGAGGGGAAGGAGGGGGAAGCTTGAATAGCTTGCTTGTCAAGTCTCTGCTCTGTCCCTTGCTTACTTGTATTTTGAGGGATCATTTCTCTAGTGAATGTTGAGAAATAACGACAGTGATTAGCATACATTAAGTTGCAGCAACCAAAGGTGGTGGCCACTCCTTACCAGTAATTTCCAAGAAGTCTAAATCTCTTTTAATTGTCAATAGAAATTATTCTTTATCTGCTTCCCAGTTATCAAAAAAAATGGGCAGTATCCTTCCTGATGAAAGAAAAAAAGTCATTATTCAACTGTCATTGGAATATTAAATGTTCCTGCAGAGGTGTAGGAATATCTGAAAAGTGTCTGTAATATACTGACTGCAGAGAATACTAGTGACAAATGAATAAGCTACTTATGATTCTTTTCCTCAAACAGTAAGTTCCATTGGTCTGATTTTTTAACTGTGACCCATTAAACAGTGCATGGCTTTTAAGTTCTGTACAACATACCATTTAGGATTCACTGAAATATTCAGCTGATAAAAATGTACAAAAAGTTTTTAGCATCTTGTAGCTATACATAACATAAAATGTAATTTTTGTTTTGTTTTGTTTTCCCAAATTTTAGGAGGGTGGTGTCAGTGGTTTTCTCCACGCGTTTATTGCTGAAGTGTTTGCAATGGTGAGAGCTCATGTTGCAGCTTTAGGGGGGAATGCAGTTGTCTCATACATAATGAAGCAGTGTGTCTTTATGGAGAATCCAAACAAAAATCAGGTAAATTTTGATATGAAATAACAGTGCTATTGTGATTAGTATGACACAAATACACATTTTATATATTTAAAAAACAGCAACCCTGTAGAGCCATGTCTGCATAACACTTCTGGATCTCTCATCGTCATGTTTGTTTAAAGAAGCCAAGAGCATTCTTGGACACCTGAGTTAACACAAAATTACAAATATGCTTCATAAATACCCAAATGGGTAAAAATACTAAGTGTACTAGAATGAAGTAAATTGCAGGAAACAGTTGAACAGTAGTGCTGAACTTACTTACCTTTTATGATGATGTGGTGTTAGGATTTTTATCCTAAATCCACATGAAAATACCTGGAGTTGCTGATATAAAATGCTCTATTTTGGACATAAAGGGACAAAACTTTATTAGTAAAGATGACAACAGAATATGGTTCTTTTGGTACACAAAATATGCTCAAAACAATAGTGAAAGCAAGTACAGCTACCCAGATATTTCATTTGCGGTGGTCTTATGAGAATCTGTCTATATGTTTGATAGCACACAAGTGAGTGGATATAAAAGAAAATATGGCATAGATTGCCTCACTAATAAATTCGAATAATTAGTGCGTTTCCTGATCTCTGTCAATTTTCTTATTATCTGTGTAGTTATATCTTGCTGATATAAGTAAACATAAAATATGTTACTATTTAATGTTTGGTAACTGTGTATTGTTGTTGGTTTTTTGGGTTTTTTTTCAGGCTCAGTGTTTAATAAATGTCAGTGGTGATGCAGTCATCTTTGTACGTGAATCTGAGTTAGAAATGTTACCGGTACAACCTTCTATGGTTGTTTCTCAACCGACAAGTTCTGGAGGAGATGTCACAACATGAAGACAGAAAAAGTGAGATAGTCTCTGCCAAATATAAAGATTATTTGAAACGTGGCAATGTTTAGGTTTGCATCTTCAAAATCAGTATCTCCCTGTAACATTAATAGCCAAAATCCAAGACAATCACTATACTTTGTCCTTAACTTTATGCAATAGTCAGGGCAGCATATTGGCAGGTATGCGCTGATTCTTTTGTTATTATTACAGGCCCCTGTGAAACCTAGACAGTAAGTGAAGCACTGATAGGAGAGTATGGATTAAAGTAGTAGGCATCACATGGAACTATGAAAGGAAACAAATTCTGCTACATTTTTTCAGCTGTTCAACAGGACCATGATCAATTGTAATTCAGAACCATTTCTGAGTTTGCATATTGTATTAGCTGATTCTCAGTTTAAAAAATAAAAGAGGGGTCGGGGTGGGTGGGAGATAACTGAGAAGCCTGTATTAGCAACCTTTGCCGAAGGAGCAAGAGATTTGTCGTGTGTAAGCTAAGAAAATGTGGGCTGAAGTCTCAATTTACCTTAGATCTTAGAGTGTGAAGAGGAAGAAGCAGCACCAAAAAGTCACAGTTTGAGTTTCTGCACACTGAATTTCTGAACTGCCGATCTATTTTTTTTTTTTTTTTTTTTAAAATTACTACTATGCAGCATATGTTTTGGGTAGGTGTTGGGGGGGGAGGGGTTGTTGTTTTTAAAAAGGTGCCAGACCATGATGCTGTGTTCCTAATCATCCCTATGGTAAAAAAAAAAAAAGTACAAAAAGTTGCAAAGTGTGTTTGGTGCTATTATAAGATGTTTGCTTCGATATTGACAAAATGGATCCTTTTTTTATATAAGATTCCATGAAAGAATTGTCCTGAGGCTCATTTTCTTCAGGCATGATCTCCTGCAAGGATTACATAAACAGTCCTCCAGAAGTCAGCTATACCAGCGGTATACTCCAGCCTCCCTTCATTTAACAAGTTGGAAATGCCTGGCTAACTGGAGACTGATGTACGTTTGTGATGCTAATTTCTGCAAGTTGGTTTTGTTTGTCTTGTTTTGTGTTGTTGGGTTTTTTTTTTCCCCCCAGTGCAGTAGCTGGGAATTAGGGTACTGCAAAGAAAGGAAATTTGTCATTTCCAGTAAATGTCATAAAGGCGGTGATATTCTAATGTAAAAAATGCAAAGTTTGATTTCAAGATGCATTCTTATTTAATTCTGACAATACCATATGTGGAACTTGAACAAACATGTAAACTTGAATGTAAATATTCTGCTTAGTGTTGAAATTAAGCAATGGCATGATTATTTGTTAAAACTAATTATTTCATTGTAAATGAGCATGAAAATCATTCTTGCACAATAAATTTCTTTATAAAATTTACTGCGTTTTTGTATGTGTAATAGTTAAATGTGTATGGTGGATACATATTAAAGATGTCCCACCCCCATTCTCCTCAGAGGAATATTTTTTGTATAGAATGTTACAACCTGATTATTTAAAATTTGGAGAGTTAATTATCTTTAAATATAAAGTGTTTGAATTAGGTGCTTACCAGAACACTTTACTCATACAGTTGTCTTCCTGAATTCTGTAGCTGTTGCAACCAAAGCTGCCATAAATTAAGTCGCCTGTAAATAGTTGCAGCTCTCTTGATTATTTTGCAAGGCAAATCTTGTTCCCTTTGAAGCTGATGGCAGAATATTAATAACTTCAGAAGGTCTTGGATGTGCCACAAGAAATTGTTTTCAGTGTATATTCAGCATGGGAATACTCTCTGAAATACAACATTAAAGCAGCTGTTCATGATTTTGTTTGTTTTGTTTGTTTTGGCGGGTTTTTTGGTAGCTTCTATGGAAGTATTAATGCCATCTTTTAATTTCTAGCTGTTTAAAAGGTCACAATTTCTTCTAGTGTGTTTCATTAGACATAGAGGAGGAGCTTTCTCATATGGAAATTTTAATTCTTCTCTAATTACTATTCCAGAAGTGACAAACATGTTTTTTAACTGTTACTAATTGGGATTTAGCTTTTCTTAATTGGTCCAGCTGAATAAATGTAACCTGTAGAAAGTTGTACACTTAAACTGCTTTGATTGTTATTTTATTCTTTCCAGTGTAAAAAAAGGGGGATGCGTGTGCAAATCCATTGTCATTTGGTCCATTAGACCTCATACAGTTCTCGGAGGCAAAAAAAGGGTTATATAAACAGAGAAACTTCAGGGAACTATTTGACTATGTAAGGGAATGAGAACTAAAACACGAGTTAAACATTTAAGTCATTAGTGCACAAAACACCTTTGAGGAGCTGTGTGCTTACAGTGCAAGTTGATTTATGTTCCTTGCTGAGTTCAGAATGGCTGAAAAATCATACAAAGGTACCTTGGTAGTTAACAACTTTTACCCCTTTAGTCATGACATAATAACATAGAGTTTTGTTGTGGGAGAATCATTGAAGTTTCTGCAGAAATGGAGCAGTTATAGCAAGATACCCTACTCTTTATGTAATGGGAATTCCAAATGTGCGGAGAAAAACAGTACCATTTGGGATAGTTGTGAGTCAAACAAACATTACTTTGTCAGGAATTTACTCTGAGAATAGCTGTTTGGGGGTAGGAGCTAATGCAACTTGCTTGTACTAGTTTTGGCTGGGATAGAGTTAATTTTCTTCATAGCAGCCGGTATGGTGCTGTGTTTTGGATTTGTGACCAAAACTTGGTTGTTAACACAGGGATGTTTTAGCTAGTGCTGAGCAGTGCTTGCAGAGAGTCAAAGCTTTCTGTTTATCATGCTATCCCCTCCTCAGCGAGTAGCTGAGGGTGGATGAGACGCTGGGAGGGAATGCAGCCGAAACAGCAGACCCAGACTGACCACAGGGATGTCCCGTACCGTATGGTACCCAGCAGTGCTGGGTTAACCCCCAGCATTGCTGCTTCCTCTTGACTTGAGGTATCCAAATGACAGAGGGTAGAGTGAAAGCAGCCCTGTTCCTATCTGCAGCCCTCAGAAGAACCACTAAGCTTGGGTTTGAAACCTTCAGGTCAATATTGTGAACACATGGGGTGGTATCGCCCTTCGTCACTGCTGTGAAAGACCCCTGCTCCAGGTACTGTTTTACTTGCAGCCCTGAAGCTAGGTCTGGGTCAGGCCTTCAGGTGACTGGGGGATGTTCAGGGCCTAAACAACTGTCCCCTCCTCTGGAGAATTTCAGAAGGGCATCTGCAAGTAATGCTGCTGCTTGCTGGTTCTTTCCCCAGCTTTCTCTTAACCATCGCTATTTCAAGAGGTGCGTGGTGCTTGCTACGTCAGCCAGCCCAAGCTTGAAGGTGGGCAGGAATGAACTTGGAGGGAGTTGTTGGCTTCATGTTGGGAGTCCCAACCAGCTCAGTGCTTTAGGAATGGATCTTCTGGAATAACATCCCACTTCTTTTTCTTTTTTTTTCCTTCTCTTTTTTCAACTAGGAGCTTGTTTTCAGAGCTGGTTGAAAAGTCCTGAGCTTGCCCTTTTTTTTTTTTTTTTTTTTTTTTTTTTCCCCTCTTAACCTTCTAGTTTGTGAACTCTGATATGCACACGTGAAAGGTGCTAAGTGAAAGCAGTGTCCTTTAGTGAATGGTGTGAAGTTATTTGTGGGTCGTCTTTCCCCCATGTGGAATCAAATGTTTTTTTTCTTGGTGTTTAGTTGAAATGAGAATTTCCTTGGAAATGAAACCTGCGGGTTTGGTTCACTTTTGTCAGACTGAAAGACAGCCCTGCCCCTATCTCACTGGCAACTTACTGAGAGGCGGATATGTGAAAATAGAAGCAAGACAGATGCAGGGAATCACAAACGGTTGCGAAGAGAGATGTTGGTGCCTGTGAAGTTTTTCGAGAGCTCTCAGTTCCCTTTCGGTGTTCAGGTAAAGATAGATGGAGGCTTTGATGACGGATCGGAGTCGCGGAGTTTTCTTGGCAAGCGCGTTCTGAACAACTGCCGCTGCAGCATCTGCAGATCTTCTGTTGAGCCTTGGGCTGTGTGGCAAGAAAAGCTTTCTTGCTATGCAGTATTTGTAGTTTTGGTAGGATAGGAGAAAGCTTGGTTTTGACCACTCTACAAAGCAGAAACGAAGCAAAAAAGGATGAAGTGACTTGCCCTGTCTACAGAAGAGTGCCCGGCCCTGGGAGCACCAACAGGTCTTACAGTCCCTGCCTGGCCTCATCCCGCCTGGCCCAGGGCCCCACTTCAGCCCCCCCAGGGCCGCCAGCCCCTGCCCCAGCCATGGTGCGGCAGGGCCGGTCTCCGGCTCCCCACGGCCCTGCCCGGCCCGGCCGTGGGCCCGGCTGAGCTGGGGCCCGTCGCCCCGGGGGGGCCCATCGCCCCGGGGGGGCCTATCGCCCCGGGGGGGCCTGGGCAGCAGTGTAGCGCGGGGCTCGGAACGGGGCATCGAGAGGCAGGCTGGCACAGTAGCTTAAGCATTGCAACACTCGTTTTCAAACCCGCGTCGCTTACCTTAGTCGTGACAAGGCTGACAGACTGAGGGTTTCCAGTGGCAGGAAAGGACTCCGTCTTTCTGCGGCGTTTCCTTCCACGTGCGGGCTAACTTTCTTCCCAGGTTTTGGAGAAGACGGCTGCAGAAACCCTGCCTGGAATGAGAGCAAGCCAGGCCACTGCTCCTCCTCGGTACGAATGACCCCTTCAGGTAACACTTTTCCTTGGTACGGCTCGAGTGTTTCACAAAACTGGCGGGTATCATTTCTCGGCTTTACGGTTGAAGTAACCGAGAGGTGCGAAGCAGCGCGCCAAGGCCACGCTGGGGCAGCGGGAGAAGCAGGGCTCGCTCCAGGCATCAAACCGCCGTGCTTGGGAGTACGGGGCGACAAACGACAGCCGGCCAAAGACCGATTCCTGGGGTGCTGGGTCTGTTGTCCTTGTACCTACGTGATGAACGCGTTGCCTGAAAGATGGACCTTAGTCTGCACCAGTATGGCTGGAGTTAATGATCTTAAGTAAAAATTTACTGTGTGTATCAGTCAGTGGGCAGATTGCCGAGTAGAAGCTGGAGTCTGAAATCGGTGATTTCGTCTTTGGAAAGAGGACTCGTGTTTCAACTGATTTGTAGGTTCTTAGCGTAAACATGCACATACACATTAAATGATGCACGTCTATTTTTGTTGCAAAAGCATTTCCATTAATGCGTATAGAAATATCTCCTTAAATTGCAGGGAGGAGAGGAGCCAGGGTGATTACAATTTTGGTTTTATTTTCCTTAAAATCAGATGTCTATACCATTTCAGTCAAGGAGAATCTTTGCGTGGAAACCTTGTGAGATTTTGGAAACATCAGAGTAATTACAACCTTGCGAGCGGAATATTCACTCCTGAAGAGCTTTTAAATTTTGAGGGAGTGCAGCCGAGCTTGGTAAGCTTTGAAGAGATGCCGTTACCTCCCGGTGTGCGCTCTAAAAGCCAGAGGAGTAAGTGAAAGCACTTGCAGACAGCAACCCCTCGTCTTCCTGCCTCCCTTCTCTGCCCAGGCTTCTTGTGCCCTCTCTGTGGCCGTGTGGCACCTTCCCTTCCTGGGATCCTGCCCTGGGCTGCGCTTTCTTCTTCCTCCTCTCTCTGCCCCTTCTCTGGAGGGTTTGATTAACCACAGGTTAGCAACAGCACAGGCGCTCCTCTGCATGGAGGAGAGGAGACCGCCGTGTTTAAGTTTGGAAATTGCGGATTCTGTTCACGCTTCTCACAGGATAGCAGAGCTATCTGCATTGCAAAGCTGCAATTCAATTTTCAAGCTTTTATTGAAATTGGTGATCTGTTTATACTTTGGTCTCAGTCCAAGGGTTGGTGCCGTTTGCATGAGTGGAAATGGCTGAGAGAAGGTGAAATGGAAAAGTTGATTGTTATTAAATTGTCATAATCTCCCACCTCGGTCTTCCCCAGTGTTCAGATCTTGCCCTCGCGCTGCGTACTACGTGCTTCGTTACCAATTTATTCTGTCAATTGAAGTTTTGTGTGCAGGGTGATCGGAGTACACTGGTCTCGAGGGATCTCTCGTTCATGCCAGGAAGCTGCAAACAGGCTTTTAAATTGTCACTTTAATTTTACATATATCAACTGTTAAACTTACCCAGAGGCCACGTGAAGAGAATGAAACTCGGCAATAATGTGTTCACACCACCATTTCTGTTGACAGTGTTAGAGCACTGTTTGTTGAAGGTGAAATGCTCTTGTGTTTCGAATACCATTGGTGGTTTTGACTCTCTCCACAACTAGCAGCAGAACACATCTGTGGGCAGGCTAACAGCCCAGGAAGAATTTGGCGTCTCCAGACCATTTCCCTATCACCACTGCAGAAGAAGAGGGGCTGAGATAAAGAAGGGAAAGGCAAGACATGGGGTAGATAAAAGAAAGTAACGTGGGCAGGAGAAACAAGGAAAGAGCACAAAATGAAGTTGAGTGTCTACCAACAAAAAAATCACAGGAAGGAAAATAGCTGATTGGAGAGACAGATGGATAAATGATTCCCTAACCAAAATAAACAGGAAATACTGAAAATAAAGTATGATAATGTGTTGTTTCAGCAACCGCTACAGTAATGTCTTGCTCTCATGTGAAACTTTTCATAATTAGGGCTTGAATCACTCTGCAAAGATCTAGATAGTTGTCCAGATTTACAGTGAGGGGCAACAAGACTGACTCACAGGACTCAACCTTTTGAATCCTACTTTGAGAGCTGCTATGTTTTACCACAGCAGAAGACACGGCTGATGGTCTGAGGTGTCCCTACTGCACTTCTGCATGTGGGAATCATGGTCTTGCTGAGTTAAATGTCACAGAGCAGTGTCTAGTTCTTTGTCTTTTTGTCTTGGAGGGGGTCACCGTCAAATATAACTGCACTTCTACTCCTCTTACTTGAAGGAGAACAGTCATATTTTTGTACCTGGCTGGACATCTATGTCCAAAGAAAAATCCCTTATCTGATATAAATCTAGGCATGGTCTGTAGGCTTTGTTTCCGGAAGTCAATGAACAAACCTTTTAGTGTGCGTTTGACATGCATATATTCTCTGTGTGTACACATGCACGTTTCCACCTTCAAGGCAGAAGGTTGTCTGTGCCATTTTTCACACCTCCAGACACACTGCTTTTTGGCTCTACCTGCCAAGACAGTTCCAGCCTCTGCCTACGAAAGGTGCAGTGTGATTAGGCAACCGTTCTTCATGTACACATGTACATAAGGTCCAGGTAAGAAAGCTCCCTTTTTCCTCTTACACCTTCAGGACACAAGAAGTGTTCTTGACAGGGTGTGACCACAGTGTCTTTTCCAGCAAGAAATCTCTATTAGAGGCATGATACCACTAGATTTAGGTAGCAAGCATACCTATGGAAAATAATCTGGAAATTACAGACAGAACGCAAATCAACAATGTTATGCTGTTGACGAGAAGGAAGATGCCACAGGGGAAGGTAGAAGGAGAAGACGTGTGAAATGCTGCTGCTGCTTTGCTCGCAAATCAGCAGGGGTGCTGTGCCTGCTCTTGGCGGCAGCTCTTCAGGAAAGACGTGGGCCCAACAGAGAGGAGAGCTCAGAAGCTTGGTAAACACGATCTGCAAGAAAAGGCTGACTCAACTGGATTGAGTGAAATGGCGAAGTGGCTAACCATCTTCAAGGGCTGTTCCCTACGCCTGCCGAGGGACGTAACGGGCTTGAAGCGGAACAGGACAGGTTCAGGCTACGCGCAGAGGCACAGGTTTGCGGTTGTGAGGAGCGGGAAGCACTGACGCGTTGCCTGGGGAGGTTGGTGTTATCCTCCACCAAATGCCTAGGAGAGCTGGTTAGATGAGCATCTTCCAGGACTCGCGTGTGTGCCTCTGAGCGGGGGATGAAGTGAATGACCTCCTGAGAGCCTTCTTGCTCCTAGGTCTTCACGCTCCGTACGTGGATTCACGTACGTGGATTCAGTTTTCAACTGCGAAAAAGCCTTTTCTTCCCAAGTACTCGGATCAGGCCTGAGCTGCCCCTCCTAACCTGTCTTCCAGTGACTTTCTGGCAGGAAGTAATAAACTTAATTATATATGGGGAGAAACAGACATCGCTTTTTACAGTCGCCTTGCCTACAAATAAACCGACATTATTTTAGTAATGTAATTGGAGTGGTATGAAATCCAATGTAGTTGTTGTTCCTTTCCTAGAAGGAAAGGTTTATTATGATTTGTCTGAACTCATTATGGAGTTTAGACTTAAAAAAACCAACTAGGCCCCTCTGAAATAAAAGGGGGTTGTACTACAGCAATTAGATCAGTGTCCAAAACACTTATGTTAAATTGGAATGTGGAAATAGCCTGGACGGAAGGTTGCTCAGATCTTGGCGATAACGTTATTTCAAATACATGTGCATAAATTTAACCTGATATTCTGCAGTAAAACAATTATATTGTCTCATTTAATTTATTGAACCACAAAGTTGTTACTTCTTGGAATGAAAAGGGTTTATGGGACAAGCAGCTGATCTCTCAAGCGCCCTGGCCGTACTTAAGAGAGAAATTTCTTTGACAGGAAACAATGTGAGACTTTAGCAGTTGCCCAAGCCATTAGGAAGTTTGACATTAGAGGTTTCAAGTGATTAATGACTTAGGTGGGTTAACCATAGATTCGTTTGATATCAAACAGCAAGTCTGTGAAAAATACTAATAGTGTGTCATTAATGTCTCTGCAGCTCATTCTATTAAAAATTTGCACAGCCAACCATTCTCAAATACCTGCTGTAAAGTGAGTCTAGTGCTTAATTTGTATTTCTTTTTAAGTGGTAACAATCAGTTGCTACTGTGATGGGTTTACTTCCTTTGAAGCCCTCGTGTGAGGTTTTTTTGACAGCATTTTTAACTTTGCTGTTAGCAAAGTTCAAGCCCAGTCAATGAAACATCAGTGTAAAAGCACATCGCAGACCTTTTAAGGAAATATGGGAGACACCTTCATTTGGTGGTGGAACACAAGGACATTAAGGTTTGGGCAAAATGGATATCGCAACTGGGCAAATACAAAAGAAGTTGTACATACTCTTTCTAGGGTACCATGCACAAGAAGTACCAGGTTCCTACTTTCCTTGGTTCCAGTACAAGACTGCGTGTTTCACTGCAGCATCTCCTTACCCTGTGCTAGGTGGTGGGGCTTTGCTGCGGGTGCCTCGGCAGTTAAGAGTGGGGCCTGGGGTTTTTCTAGCTTGTCTTGTTCAGAAGTTTGTTCAAAATGAACAGTCACATTTTTCTGTAGGAGCTTCGGGGAAATCAGACTAAATATTTCACGAGAAATAACGTAACAGGAAAGTTAAAAGATGGTATTTAAAAAGGAGAACAGTCTGAGTGTTGGTTTTCCTTTGTGGAGTAATTGTCCATGGGACACAACCACATGGGAGCAATTTTTCTACTGTCTTGTGATGCTACTTGAGGAGGAAAAAACCCATACACTCCAACGACAACCAAAGATATATTTGGCTGGCTAGACACAGATTTAATTTGTGTGATTTGCTTGAATGGTATAATTATGATATTAATTTTCATCATGTTGCCTAAATACAAATGCAAGTGCCAGAAACAGAAGACTGAATTGGCAGCCAATGAAATACATTTAACACACAGGAAATATCTCAGACTAAAGTAATTTACAGATTATGAGAACGAGTGGGAGTGAAGCAACGAGAGAAAAGGAAAATATAATCTATGAAGATGACAGGAAATCAAATTAAATACAAATTTCACTTCTAGTGCATTTTACCAACTAAGCTTGCTTTTCCCTCAAGAAAATCTCATATTATATTAGCCCTGGCTCCCTTAATGACAGGGAATTCAAATATTTCTGACCATTCTCTGGCATAATGTCCAAAAAACATTCCTCAGTTGCTAAAAAATCCTGCTGTCGTAGGGAAGTGGGGGCTGAAGACACCTGAAGGCTCAGAATGGTCTTAAGACCAATGGATTAGTGAAAAGAATGTAGAGTCACGCAGAGGACAGCTAGAAGTGTGGATGGCTGCAATAAAAAGGGGAAATGCCCCTGCCCTGATACAGCTTCTAAGAGCAGCGAGATCTTAGCTGCAAATTTTCAAACACCCAAGGACAAAAAAGATTGGAGAATTAGCATTTGTGGGATTGAGGAAACTTCTGAAAATGTCACTCTTAGTCTTAGATGGATGAGGCAGTAAAATATTCATAAAATGTACTTTCTTCCTTAGCTTTCCAGTTTATCAGTGGCTATCATATCTATAAGTTATTTCTGGATGCATATGATTGTAACATGTGCAAACATAACTGAGCATATGCAAACATATTGTTGCTGTGGGAACTCTTACCTAAAGATGCAAACACATCCATCTGACCTCACTTTTTTTAACTGTTAAAAAAATTTAGCTAATATTTGAAGATTATGCAGCAATCGTTGAGAGGCACAAGTGGGTAGCTTGCAGAGCAGCTGGGACAAAACATGCTGCTCATGAGAACCAGATTACAAAATTTAAAGAAGACATTGCATATTAAACACTGGTCTGATACAGAGGTAACATAGAAGCCAATAAAATAGTGAGTCAGTGATATCATGGCAGTTAATTTATTTGTGAAATGTTTAAACTTATGCTTGGGTTAATTCTTATCCTATTTGAGTGAATAGGTTAGTATACTCTTTTGCAGTGCTTGAGTGCTCCTGAGTTAGCAGTCAGGAGAAAGAAAATCTTAACAGACACATTGAAAATCAATTTAAACTCTATGAGCCCCTCAATTATTTTTTTTTTTCCCACACTATAAGGTAAGTTTCAGTTCCTTATGAAATTAGGTAATACGCTTGGTAGAATTTTGTCTACAAGATCCTTGTTTCATTAGAGGGGTTGGTGGGTAGTCAGTTCAGAAACGTCTTGCTGCGTTTTTCTGGGTTTAATGTATTCCTCCTATGGTTTTATAATGATATTTTAGAGCTGCTGTGAATCATTTGAGTTGTGAGTAATTAACCCCTCTGGAAATCTGACTCCTAAGGATGTCTCATGTTGAGTAATCATAAAATGAGTCACTGGAATTAGACATGTTGGGAATATTTTGAGTTGATCACCCAGAAATTTGGAGTCGCTCTTTGAGAAGATAATGACTCAAGAACCAAGTGTACCTGCTCCTGTCATCTGTGTCATGCAGGAAAATAAACAATAGTTGAATTAATCTAGATGGCACCCAAGGCAGAACAGCAAAGGCTATAGTTAAATCCTAGGAATGAAATTTTGCCACACTGTAGCCCTCATACGTGCTCCAAACTTAGCAGTCATGAAGCCTCTAACCCCAATAAATAGAGCATCCTTTGTTACGTCAGTTCTGTGCTGATGTACAGTGTTACCTGCGGATGTACTTAGCTGTTCTTATGCATTCATTTTCTCTTCAGCCTTCAATAACTAACTTATCTTTGTAAAACTACAAACATATACAAACAAAACTCCCGACTTTTCATCTGAGGAATTATCTGCTTATTCAGCGTTTATGGATTTTGAAAATCTGCAGAAGGGAAAAAATTGCGGTCCTTGCAAGACGTTTGACATTTATAATTATTGCAAGTGCAAAACACAGCACGTTATTTGTTCCAATAATAGGTCTCGGCAGCAATAAAGTGTATGCCTCTCCTCCAGGTTTCAGCTGTGGGAAGTATTTTGACAGTTGGATCCACAGTATGTAACTACATGTGGGCAGAGTTGTGTTTTCTTTTTGCTGCTGAAGACAGACTTTCAAGTTTGCCACAAATCTCGGGCATACGAGCACATTTTCCCCCTGAAAATCCTTCCTTACGCTCTCCTTCCCTTCAGAGGGAAGGAGGTTGTTGATATCCAGATTTGTACTTGGGAGTATCACCCTCTGGAAATGCTTCCTCTGCTATTAGTGGGACGCTGCAATGTCAAATACAGCTTACTGACAGAAAGCTGCGGCAGCTGGGACCGTAAGATAAAATTCCCTTCTAAGCCTCGAGCCGGCGCGCAGCCTGCACACGCCTTCGATTGCTCAGGCCCCTTTGGAGGCTAGCAGCTTAGGCGCTGAGCTTGTCTCAGGCCTTTCCAAGGACAGGTTTCATCCGTTTCTGGCGTTAGCTGGCATAAATCACAGCCACTGGAATGGGGAGAGCACCCTAGCAACGGATAATGTTGGGATAAAACCTCTGGCATGCCTTCCCTCTCTTGCTTGGGAATAGAAAGTAGGTGATGATTGCACCGACATCCAGCACAGACGCCATCAAAACCGCCAGCAAATAACCGCTATAGGAGTTGTGAGAGCTCCCCTTTATACTCATGACCTAGAAACAGAAGTCAAATCTAAAGCCAGTTCAAGCCTAGAAGAAGTCCGAGGCAAGTATCTGGAGAATTCAGCATTAGCTGAGAGGAAACCACCACGGAAGGTTTTTGGTTTGACTCTCCGTTTAATTGGAGTCACAGGCTCCTTCACTTTTATACTCTTCAGAGTACAGGCAGCTACTGTTTAAGGATTCATAGATAATGCTTTAATTTCTATTTCCTTCCCTGAAAAGGCACAATTCTAGAAAGAGAGATCTATCTTTTTTTTCCCCTCAGTTTGTGGTTACGGTAACTGCAATTTAGAGCTTCCTCGTGTCCTGACATCAAAAAGCTTGGTGGTTTCATGCAGTTTGGTTAAGTGGCCTACATTTCAAAGCTTTTCCAAACACTGCTGCTTTGGGAACCTCATGGGCATAGACTTTCCCGTGGTGGTTGAGCAATTGTGCCTGCCCTGCTGCAACCGGGGAACGTGGAGAAGAGGGGAAATGGAAGTTCGCTTAACTTTGTCAGTCAACTTTATCTCTCTGTTGTATTTTTCTACGCTACTTGTGGTAGGTATTAATATGTACACCTTATGGGTAGTCACTTCCCTTCCTTTTTGTACCTCAGGCTGAGTATAGCAGTCGGGGTAAGAGCCACTCTGTATTCATTTATGGAACAGGTTTTATGTGGCACTTCACAATGCCATTTTTTCAAATACTTTTCAGGGATATAAGGTCTGTTTGAATCTTCAAGCCCACAAAAGACATTGTACCATGCAGGTAAGGACTTTGTTTATTTTAATAATTGACTTTTTAATGACACTCAGTAACGTGTTATCTGAATTGCTTGGCATTCAGACTGTATTTTTTTACATGCCAGCCTATATTTTGGCCCTTCCAGTTCAGCAGAGATCTTGTTAATGATGGTACAACTGCGCTTGTCATCTTGGTGTGAGGGGACACATTAACAAATGACTGCTTAATTGCATGTCAAAGATTTTGTTCTTTGCTTCGTTTCTGGTATACAGGCAATTTTCTGTTATTCTCTCTGAGCCCAAAAAATTATTCTTTGTGCAACGATGTTAAAATATAAGTTAAACTGTTTGATGTTGTATTTCACACAGCGAATAGGTAGGTTGAAAAGTATGTTGTGTCTGCAAAAAAAAAAAAAAAAAAAGGTTTATTGATATTTATGTTCCCAGCCAGCTTATGTTATCTATTAGACTCTACACCACCATCTGGTTGAATTAATGACTTGTGAAAGTTGCCTTCTAGATGACAGACATCACAGCGTGACATTTTGTAAGACAAAGTAATCCATCTCCTGTGTTTCTTCTCAAGAGAGAAAACTGTTGTTCCCTTGCCTTTCGAATGTTTTCCAGGACTAACCTCAAAACAGAGTGAAAGCGTGGCCCTTCAATTGTTTTTGAAGGGAATCACATTTGAGTAAGTAATTTGAGAAAAATAAGCATGACAAAGTTCCAGAAATAAAGGTGTCTCTGCGTCCAGCGTCCACGTAACCTGGGTAGCACTGTCGGGATCACATTAATAATTGAGAACGGGGAAAGAGCTGCTGGGGTCTGGGATGCAAAGTACAGCTGAAGTTCAGCAGAGGAACGTGCAGGTTGCACCAGCGATGGTTCCCAAGTCCTTGATCGCTTGAGCTTTTAGTGATGTTGATGTCCTCTTTGGGAGATGCTGCAGATCTCTGTGTGAGGCTGCCTTTCCTCAGAAACCTGATTTAGTCAGAGGATACTTCTGTCTTCCTTCACTAGTGCTCTGTATTCTCACCCAGCACAAAAAATAGCTCTACTTTTTTCAAGTTTCATCTCTGTCCTTCGGTGGACAATCTCTGTGCCGAGCCTTGCTCTTATCTGTTATATTTGTGAAGAAACAGAATAAATTTTCACTATTGTTTGCCCATTAACCAAACTTTAAATTGTCTGCAGGGTCCTGATGAAGTGATGCTGCATAACTTTAGAGGCCTTAAAAACTATATCCATAATAATCTTGAAGCAGGTAGCTCATATTAGCTGTTGGTGCATCCAAGAGTTTGAATTACAGCTGAATTTCTCTGTAAAGTGTGTTCTACAGCACTGCACTAGGCTTGAAGAAGCCTCTGTTTCAAACCTAGCTCAGCCATCAGCCAAATCTTTTCAGGGCTCTGTCTGTTTCCCCTGTTAAATGGAGCTAAGGGTAGTAACTTTCTTCTGGAAGAAAACAAACTTCCGAGACCTACTTAAAAAATGCTAGAGGGGTACTGGTTCTGGTTCCTGTGTATAAATGTTACTGGATGCATATTGCTACTGTACACGAGTATGTTTCAATTAATATATCTGGAGAAATTCCTCTGAGGCCCGCATGTAAATTTTGCCCTGAATAAATGGGCTAATGGAAGACCTGGCTAATGGCAACCTGACGCACAACCCGAAATCTGCACAGAACTCGGCAATTTCTGCACTGGTTCTGCGCATGCAGTCTCATCTAGCCAAGCTGTTTCATTTCCCATCACTGGAGCCTTGCCTTTTGCTCCGTTTTACGTCAGGTTTTGATTTCTACCGTGGATGCTGGATGTGTTTTTTTCCATGATCCTGCACGCTTCAGAGCAATAGGTCATGCTCGGGGTCCAAGCGCTTGGCCGAGGAGGCCACGGACAGCGGGAGTGTTTGTGAGGCTTCCTCTTAGATGCTCGTCTGCCTAGGCCTTGAGGGTTGCAGCCATCCTTGCCGAAACTTGTCTTTGAACACATTTCTGCATCACCTTTTCACTTCATCCATTTCTCCGTCACCTTTTTCAGAGAGGGCAACGGAATACATCACATCATCTAGATCTGCTGTTAATTCTCAGCTAGTCTCAGAAGCAGAGGGGGACTTCTGATGCCTCACAGACATTCACGTTTCTCCCTAATAAGAGCTAAGGATCATTTGTTATAGGAAGAAAAGATATAGCAACATCAAGAAGCCTTTTCCTCTCTGCTTTTCTTCCATATACTTAATCCTAGTCTAGAGGGATTACTTCTTGCGAGACCAAATTTATTTTGTTCCCCTCTGTATCAGACATGACCTTCTCATGGACAGGCATTCTTAAACAATGCTAAATTATGAATGACGGCTTCCTGACAGCAACAGCTCGGATCGAAATTTCAGCAAATGTCAGACATGAGGTCAGAATCTGTTTGAGTCCCCAAGGAAAAGGAACTCCGCTAACAAGGGAAGTGCCTGCTTGCTTAGGAGATGTGCTCGGAGTCTGTGTGCATGTGTGTGTGCGCGTGTTCCATTGTTACTTTTATATGCATTTTATTTCCCTTTTAAATGGTGCATAATAAAATAGGACCCCTCCAGCCACAATATTTTTGGCATGACAGTTCTAATACATAATTGATACTAATCCAGCAAGTCCCTTGCTCTTCCGAGTAGCCCTTTGTGAGTAAACCCCTTAACTTAAGCGCAGCTTGCTCCCATTAGTAGAGACAACTCACAGAGTCGCACAGGGATTCAGGTTCACTGCAGCATGCTCACAGGTGGTTTTCCCTATGGGAGAATTCAGAGAAGCTGCCGAACCCATCTCTCTCCAGTAACGTATGTTCATGTGTGCATTGTAAATTTTTTTCTCTACAGCTTTACAGCTGTTCTTTGTAATTGATTTCTCTGTTTGGAGAAAGTATGCTTTATAAACAGCATTTTTCTGAGCTTTTTCTAGGCTCTGATGCTTTTCAATAATAACCGTTGCAGTGGTCTGGGCCGGAAACAGATTTCTTTCCCTTTGTTGCAACAGGCCAGACCTCCTGGACCCAACTGTGCTGAAGGTCAAACCCTTTAAAGACTGTAATAAACTTACTGTGATTTATGAGTGCGTCTACTTCTATTGGATAAAACTAGGCCAATTATCTGAGTCTGTATTTTGGGTATGAGAGGAAGACTTGGATGTACGCTGTGAAAAGATACGTGTTGATTTTGAAAGGGAGCTTCCTGTAGTGCGCATGGCAGGAATTTCACCCAGAATTTCACTGCACTTCCTTATTTTCAGCATAGTGGAGCTCCTGTCCATCCATGTCTTTCATGGGCACTTTTACATAGATTAAGACACACTGAAGATGTATTCTGAAGCCAGTGCCGTAGAACAGAAGTCTGATCTTCATGGCTTTCCTAAAGATACTGTAATGATATACAGTAGTGATGGCAAAGTTGTTGAAAATTGCCTGTGCTCCTCTGTTTTATGAGAAAAAAATTTCTTTCCATGCAAAACCAAAAAAGCCAAGTGCCTGTGGCCAATGGCTTGATACGTTCCATATTACTTACTCCTGCACACTTTTACTCATTCTCGTTCCACCTTGTTACCAGCTAACATCACTGGTTGCATAAAAAGATGTTTTGAAAGTCCTTTCAACACTACTTGTAAAAGAGGTTCTCTGTTTTAGAGAATTAACTCTTTCATCAGTAAGATCCTTTTTTCCCCATTTTATGCTTCTACCTTGTGCATTCTGACTCCTCTCTGCAGCTGGAAGGATGACTGTAGACGTCGTCACAGTAATGATATTATTACAGCACGACAGCTGAGGGGAAAAAAAATGTGGCAAAATTTGCGATATTTTTTCGAAGGCTAACCGATACAGCCAGGTAAAAACAGATTGGTTTTTTGGACACCGTGACTTTACAGGAATATTAATTCAATATTGTAGTTATAATTCTCCCCCTCCAATAGGATTATATAAAACAGTCTGTCATATCAGGGGCTTAAAATGCTTTATCAGTGAGAATACACATTTGTTGGTGGTTTTAACAGAGCTGCAGAGTAAATCCTGATAGGGAGAAGCATTATGGGAATCTGCCAACAGGTCT
The DNA here is from genome assembly GCF_929443795.1 of Astur gentilis. Classification (NCBI taxonomy): domain Eukaryota; kingdom Metazoa; phylum Chordata; class Aves; order Accipitriformes; family Accipitridae; genus Astur; species Astur gentilis. Next base: position 10,663,339 of record NC_064897.1, on the reverse strand, counting down.
TTGTGCGGGCAACTGTGCGCCCATTCACAAAGGCATTCACCCTGTTGATGTTGTTCTTACAGAGTGAGATTCAGACGCCAGTTTTTCAAACTGTATCAATAGGAGGAATGCAGAGAAATCAGCCTGTTCAATGGTGACACCACACAAAAGCTGACCTACGATATCATCTCAGGCAGGTGACGATTTCTGAACATTTTGCTATTGTACATTTGGTCAAAACACATACCAAGGGAGCACTGAGTATTAATAGCAGTGGGGAACAAGGGCTGCCACTCGACACTCAATAACAATCGGGGTTTTTTTCAGCTCCCTTCTCCTTAGAAAACAAATCCACCCTTCACATAGGCTCTACTAATGGAGCATGAAATACTTGCAGAACTGAGGGCACAGCGTAAAGCAAGGTATTTTAGTCAGGTGGTAACCGAGTGCATTCAGAAGATAACAGATTTACCTTGTAGGTATACGGCACGATAACATTTTCATCAACTGAAAGGATGCCGTAGCCTGAATGCTGATTTTGATGCAACTCCTCTGCTAAATTCTGCCGTGTGGAAAGCGAGTGGGATGCTGAAGTGGAGGGGAAAGCCCTGTTATTCTGGAAGTGAGGGCTTGAAAGGGAGCGAAGACGAGGTACCGAAGGATGTGGGTAGGAATACAGGATTTTCTAAATGAAAGCAGGCAAACCCTGGATTTTTGGAAGGATGCAGCTCCGGTCTCCGTGTGCGTTTTGGGTTGCAGGTAAGGGAAAGAGGAGGTGCCGCTTTTTGACGCTTGGAAAAGGTCTTTGCCCTGCTCTCCCGAGCGGCAGTGCCGGGCAGCTGAGCAGTGTCAGCTCCCCCGCAGGGGCACAGGGGGACACGCAGAGAGCAGGGGGAGAGAGACCGTCCTCCTCGGCGAAGGAAAAGGTCTTTTTGCCCGGCTGTGGTGAATAAACAGGCAGTAGACAACGGGAGAAGAGTTCTGCCGGGGCGTTTTAGAGTGAACCCGGGAAAACCACAACACTCTGCTTTCTTTCTGATCGGTGGATAGTCACGCTATTTCTTCTGAGTGTTTGAAACGCATCTTATTCCATGCTCTCACTCATTGCTTTTCTCCGTGCTGCTTTTTAAAGGCACCTCTCGATAACAATTTCTTTTTTTTTTTTTTTTTAAATTTTTTTTTTTTTTTTGTCCCCCCCCATAGTAGGGCTGCCTATGAACCATGCCCAGAATAGCTAGCCTTTCTGGCTGGGAATCTTACTTGGGACCAAAGTAACGGAGATGAGGTTAAATCTCACCACTCAATTCCCACTAAAATGGAGTACCACAGAGAATCATGCCTGAATTTCAATTTTCTGCTTTGATTTGAAGACATGGGTTGTTGATCACGACATCTCTACATCTTCTCAATGATTGCAAATTGTCACCAACGTACATAAGACTATTTGCTTGTAAGCGAGATTCATGTTCGGCAGCTTATTTTTACCTTCTGTTTATTCTCCACCTGAAGCTGTTATCTGCAGCGGAAAGCATCGGTGCGCTTCTCTTCAGGGCTCACTGATGGAGGGAAAGGACAGAGACTGATAACGCTGCCTAGAAACAGATTTGACTATAGAGTAAAAGACCTGGGTTTGAGCCTGTCCTGGTGTATCTATAATTTCCACCTGCACGAGAGCAGAATGAGGCCAGGCATTTTCAGCTCCTCATGACAAGTCAGTAGCAACATGACGAGCTCTGCTTCATCTCTGTCTTGATCCGCCTGGCTCCTTGCGGGCGGCAGGCAGGACACGGTGATGGAGTTACCGCCATGGCACTAGACAGACCATGGACTGTTATAAATGCGGTGAACGGCCTGGGGGCTTCCTGCTGAAATGTATTCAGAAAAAGAAGAGGAAAGGCTTAGGAATATCTCACAGGTTCACAAATAAAAGACATCCCAGAATCTTGTGTCTCATTGCGCAAGAGTAAAAGCCCTTTATTAAAGAAATAATCCCTCCTTATGTTACTTTGGGAGGGATTATCTTACCGAAGAAATTAACAAACAATTGCCTCGGTTTTATTTCGACTTTCTTACTTCATTGCAAGCAGTTTGGACAGTGAAAGAATAATAGTCATTCCTACTTTCTCTGGTTCTTTTCCACCTTCTGGTTTCCCAAGCAACACCGAGCCTCTGGTTTGTCTCTCTTCTCAGCTAAAGGTGAGCAAAGAGGCAGAATTTAATTTGGGATACAGTTTTGCACATTTCAATCTTTTTTTTTAAAGCTTTTTATGAGTCTAGCCAACTATGTTTTGAATTAGTCTCTAGAGACTGAAGGGTTCTGTTTGTTTTTAACAGAGGTGACTGAATAGGTTTTGGTTTATTTTACTGTTGGTAAATAGCTTCCTCACCAAAATGAAAATATTTATCCTGCTCAAAATATATATTTTTTTTTTTTTGTCAGAGGTTGGCCAAAATGTTTTGCTCAATTTCTTTTCCCATTCTGTCCCGAGAAAACAGCTCTAATGCTCTAGACAGCTCTAGCATATCAGATATGAAAGAAAACAATATTTCCTATGCAATTACAAGTTTCTGGCATTTTTTTTGTTCATTAGACATCGTCATGTTAATATTCTTTTTGTCAGTGTATATTTCTACATGGCAACACACTATGAAAGAGAGAATGTTTTTCCTCCTCTCAAGCACCAAAAGCGCACTGAGATTTCCAAGTTTAGTTTTTACTGAGAACTAAGTAGTATTGGTTTGCGATCTCTAGCTGAAAACGCCGTATAAACAGCCAGCTAGTATTTATGATTATTTTATTGCTACATTACGGTCAGGACATATTAAAACAGATGTGTCAAACTTTCTTCTTGCTTTCCTTCCTTCACCCAAAATTTTTTCAAAGCTTCCTTCAATTATTCATCTAGGGGAAGTTCTGGACGTTTGCAGAAAGCTGTGGAATTTGGGGTTGTCGGTTTCCAAACCCAGGACTTGTTTGACCGAATCTCTAATTGCTACGGTGAGAACCTTAACCCATAGATTTTTCTTTTGCCGCCCTTTGCTACATGACTCATGGTGGCCTTTCATCACTGTCCTTTGGACAATTTTAGCAGATGCGCTCGGTAGTACCTCCCTCCCCATCACCCGCCATGATCGACGCCTCTCTGCAAGATGTGCTGTGCTGACATGCCTTGAGCCAGTGTTGTGGTTTAACCTCAGCCAGCAACTAAGCACCACGCAGCCGCTCGCTCACTTCCCCCATCCCAGTGGGATGGAGAGGAGAGTCGAAAAAAAGAAGTAAAATTCGTAGGTTGAGATAAGAATGGTTTAATAACTAAAGTAAAATAAAATAATAACAATAATAAAGTATAATAATAATGATGAAAAGGAATGTAACAACACCCCTCTCCCAAACAAACAAAGGAAATAAACCCAAGAAAAGACAAGTGATGCACGATGAGACTGCTCGCTACCTGCTGACCGATGCCCAAGCAGCGATCCGCCCCATCTGGCCCGCTCCCCCGGTATATATACTGAGCATGATGTTCTATGGTATGGAATATCCCTGTGGCTAGTTCGGGTCAGCTGTCCTGGCCACGCTCCCTCCCCGCTTCTGGTGTATCTGCTTGCTAGAAGAGCATGGGAAACTGAAAAATCCTTAACTTAGGATAAGCGCTACTTAGCAACAACTAAAACACCAGCGTGTTATCAACAATCTTCTCACGCTAAATCCAAAACGCACTGTACCAGCTACTAGAAAGAAAATTAACTTTATCCCAGCCGAAACCAGGACAGTCAGGCAGCGGCAAATTGTTGTCTGGCAAGGCTGTCAGCGCCTCCTTGCTACCTTGAGTCTCCCAAGTCTGAAGTGCTCGAAGCCATCCTTTAGTTACCGCTCCACTCGGAAGGTGTCAGAAGGAGCCAAGTCTCCGTGTGCTCCTCAAAGTCTGGAAAGCAGCTGGCTACTAACTCACACAAAACTCTCCCTAGGGTTATGTGGGAGTCCGCAGCGATTCTCGGCGGGTCTGACGGGTGCGTCTGGAAACGCTGAGCACAAACCGATGGTACCAGCCCAGGCTGAACCTGCCTTTTATGCCGTAGCCAGGGACTAGAGATTGGGCTCCGTCTGAAAGTGGGGTCTGCCTCTGAGATCCTCACCGAGAGAAGCTGAACCCGTCTCCCGCGTTTCAGCCCACCTGATCACCGCAGAGAGGTGCTTTCTCCTGCCGGAGTCGCTCTGTTGGCGCGAACCGATCGCACTCTCTCTGCTGATTTAGGAGGGCAGCGGGCCGTCCACGTGGCAGCCTCGTCCTGCGGGGCAGGCGCCGGGTTCCCGGCGGGAAGGCCGAGCTGGGCGTTGCCGCCAGCGCGCGCGGCTCAGGCTGCCGCTTCGTGGCTCGTGGGTGGCCTCTCTGTCCCACGCACCGGGCGCTTCGGCGACAACCCCAGCCGGGCTGGCGTGCCCCATCCGCTGCCCGCGTCCCACCCGAGGGTATCACCCCAGCGTGTTTCCTTCAAAGACCCCGCCACACCAGCGGGTACGCGCTGACAGGGAGCCGCCGCTTTGGTAACGGTGCTGCGGGCTGGCGCACGCTCTTCTTCCAGGTCTGCCGGCCCCCCCCTAGCTTGCTGAATTACCCCCAGAACATCTTCACAGGATGTACTTTGAGCGGGCGGGCGGGCGGGCAGGGCGATCCCGGGCTCCTGACTCGAACCCGGGGCGGCCGTCGGGGGACCCGTCAGGCGCGAAGGGCCGCCGCACGCCCCGCACAGAGCGGCGGAGGGCGGCCGGGGCCGGCGGCCGATGTCCGCCAGGGCGCGCTGGAGAGCGGCGCCGCCGCCGCCGGCGGGGCAGCGGGAGGGTCGGGGCGGGGGGGGGTGCGGGCGACGCTGCCCGCAGCGGCCAGCCCGGAGCGGGACACCCGCCCCCGGCGCTGCGCTCCGGCTCGGCCCGCGGGTCAAGCGCGGAGGCCGGGGCGCGGGGCCCCCGCAGCAGCCCGTTCTCCGGCCACCGTTCCCCCTCCCTTCGCTCCCCCCGGCGGCTGGGGGGGGAGGCGGGCGGCGGGGCCGGGGCCCCCCGCGGCCGGGGCGGGGTGGAAATTTACCGGGGCCGTCCGCGGCGCGGCCGCGAGCGAGAGCGAGCGGGCTCGGTGGGAGGCGGAGGGAGGGAGGGAGGGCGGGGAGCGGCGGAGCATCGTCTGGCGGGGAAAGCGAGGGACCAAATGCCTGTGAGGAAGGGCGGCAGCCGCCACCGCCGAGACAGGAGCCAGCCGCGGCGCAGCAGCGGCAGCAGCCCCGGCAGGAGACCCGACGCCCGCGGGGCCCGGCTCCCCCCTTCCACCCCCCCCCGCGGCCGGCTGGGCGGCGATGGCGGCGGGCGGCGGGCGGCGGGCGGGCCGCCGGGCTTAGGGTGCGGGCGGCGGCGGCGGGGCTGAGGCGGCCGCCCCCCCCCCCCCCCCACACCCCGCACCTCCCGCCCGCGGGCGCCGCATGGCGCGGGCCTGATGCCGGAGCGCGGCCCGGCGCCGCGGCGGCGCTGCGGGAGGAGGATGGCGGGGCTGGCGTGGAAGTGGCCGCGCACCCGCCTGCCCGTGGGGGCCAGCGCCCTGGGGGTCTTCGTCCTCTGCTGGCTCTACGTGTTCCCCGTGTACCGGCTGCCCGACGAGAAGGAGATCGTGCAGGGGGTGCTGCTGCAGCAGGGCAAGGCGTGGAGGAGGAACCAGACTGCGGTCGCCCTGTTCAGGTAGCGCCGTGCGCGGCCCAAGGGCGGCCGGGGACGGGCGGGCGGCCCCGCGGAGCGGCGGGCGGGCGGGCGGGCGGAGGCAGCCCGGCCGGGCGCCCTCCCCACCCCGCCGAGCCCCAAACTTTTGGTTTTGTGGTTTGTTTTTTTTTGTTTTTTTTTTTTCTAGCCCACCCTTTGTTTCTTGCCGGCGGGCGAGGGGCGGGCAGGGCCCCCCGCTCGCCCGGCGAAACTTTTTGGGCGCCTCTGTCCGCTGCGGGGAGGAGAAGGGGCTCGGCGCGGGGGACGGGGGGGGCTGCTTCCCCTGCGCGGGGAGAGAAGCCCACCTCGGAGCGCTGTCCGAGGGGGGGCTGAGGGTCGCGGGGCGTGCGGTGTTGCCCGCACAATAGGACGCTTCTGGCTTCCCGGATCGCAGCTGCGCGGGCAGCCCCGCTCTCCGGCTCCGAACAAAGCCGGGGGCTCGGAGCCCCGCTCCGCCGAGGGACCGCGAGTGCCGGCCTGCTGCCGGGGGAGGCTCAGCCTGCGGGTCTCCCCCCGGGATGCGCGAGGGAAGGGCTGCGTGGATGTTCGCTCGCGTCGGCGTCCTCGCTGCCGGGAACACTCTGGGAGCTCCGCGCTGGTCCTTGACTCTCTGCAGTTTATGATGGAAACCACGTGAAAAGGCACCTTTTTCTCTTTTCTTCTCCTCTCTCGGACGCGGCTGGGAAAAGGCACCTTTTCCTCCTCCGCTTCTCTTTTCTTCGCGGCTGGGAAATGGCGATAACCCTTGGAGCCCTTCTCACCTTCCCCAGCTGCACAGGAGAGGAGGAGTGTTGCAGTCAGGGTGCCACATCCGAGAGCGGTGGAGAACTAGGTCCCTGCGGCGGGGAGGATTTTTTTGAATGACCCTGGCTGAGAAGCGCGTGCGGTGGAGATCTGCATCCCCTTGAAAATTTCCTAACGCCTCTAGGTAGAATACAGACAATTGGAAGAGAAGCCGATTTCCCTCCCTTTCCTGAAGGGAAGCTGGGCTTTTTCCCTGTCCTCTAAGCAGCAAATGAAAGATCAGGGTGAGGGATAATCAAACTGCCTGCAAAAAGGCCCTCTTTCTTTAGCAGATGCTGGAATGCATCAGATCCAAATTCCAAGGGACATCTTTTCCTTTTTAAAGTGGCGTACAGCTTTTATTGATGTTCTTCAGTAATTTTTGAATGCAACTCGACTCGCGTTTGGAGCTAGCGAACTGGAGCTAGCATGTGATCGCTTAGTATCTTCTCTGTTGGGATAACAGAAACTTTACAGTTCTTCAGAAGCACCTTCTTCCTTTAGCCCCCGAAGCTTGCAGGAAATAGAAGCGATGAGAGGTGCTAAGTGGGCGTGGGGTAATACCATCTCATTGGGTAGGCCTGGAAGAAGTCCTTCCTTTAATACAGAGCCAACAGTACGGTACGGGTGCAGGATCCTTTTCCTAAAACACGAACTAACACTAGAAATTAGGCTGATCTGCTCAGGTACTAGTTCATCTTAAGCCTGTTGTGCCACAGACTCCCCTTTTTGGGCCTAGATGAATCCAGATTTTTTTTTTTTTTTTTTTTTTTTTTTTTGAAAATTACCCTGATAGATGATGTAGGAAAGAGTTTGATGTATTGTCTTTCATGTTTGTAAACCAAAACGTTGTTTGAAGATTGATAATGCTGCTGCACCTTCAGTTTAAAACCCCAGACCATTTCCACCACGTGATTTAGAAACAAAAACTCTGCGTGGGTCGTCAACTTGCCCATATGTTTTTCTACTCCCTAAGCATAGTGATTATCTCGGAGATGCTATTGAAGAGAGTCTCTTGCAATAAAAGGAGCTATTGTTTCTTGTCTGTGTCTCTTGATGAGTTGGCACAGTGCTAAATACAATGAGCTTTAAATCAATCTGCTTCAAAAATAAAATTTTTAGGAGGAAGCATACACTGGAGATACGTAGTGAGTACACCGTAATATTCAAATAATTATGAATGACGTAGAACTCTCAACTGTGCTGCACAAATTTGCTTCTTTTAGTATTGGTAGAAGATGATGAAATTGAAGTCCTTGTCAGGTAAGCTGCTGTATATTGTAAGGTGATTAACAGAAACAATATCCCACTCTTTGCTACAGTTCTGCTCTCTCTATGCAAGAGCACTGTAAAAGCTCCAAGTTTCGGTTTCCGCTCGAAACTGCCTATGAACGCGAGTCTTGGTTTTAATTGGGGAGTAGATATAGAGCTTCACAGAAATCCTGCCTGCGGACTTTGGAGTAATGCAGCTTTCTATACTAGCCTAATATTAAGTGGGTTTTAATGTATTATTAATATTTTATTATTTAAGAATGGCATTAATTGCCATTCTCTCTAGTCTTCCTGCCACACAGTCTGGTTACCAAACAATTTTGGTTTTACTCAGTTTTGAAGAATAAATTTGAATTTATCTGTGCTAAAAATCTATATGAGAGAGTGCAAAGTTTCACATTATGATTTTGTATAATACAGTATTTGTGGTACTGTACAGGTGTTTGAACAGCCAGGTTCTTGCTACGCAGAGAAAATGTCTGATGGTTTTGTATCTTTCTCCTCCTATAAACTCACTGGAGTCCTGTTGCTGAGGTAGATTATCATCCTCGAGTGATTATTAAATTGATCAAAACGTAGTTTTCAAAGGTTGCAAGTGCTATTCCCCCTTTGCCTTCTGTACCTGGATCAAGACAACCTCAGTTAAGTAACTTAGCAGGGTCAATGAAAACGTCTGTGGTAACTTGGGTTGAACCCTGGGCAGCCGAGTGCCAGTAACTCTTCAATCTCCACTGCTCCTTCCTCCTCCTCTCTGTACAGCCAGAAACCTCCTGTAAAGATCTGACCCGTGTCAACTCTTGCTTACGCAAGAACCCAGACTGTCCTGGTGCTTGTGGGATGGCTTACATGAGGGTTTTGTGTTTGAATATAGATTTGCAGAATCGGTTTTCAAATAGGAATTCCTGTGCAAATAGCCACAAATTGCTGCTTTTGAGGTGTGTGTTGCCTTACTGCAGCTGTAAGGACAGTTTGTGGGAGAAACAAAATGAGCAGGTTTAAGCCTTTGACTCCGGCCTGAGTCTGTGTTTAAAGCGCGCTCGCAGCCTTGACTCCGCACACAGGACTTCTGTGAGTGATCCTGGCATGATGAGGGTGTGGAGACCCGCTGCCAGCAGCGCAGTGGGTGTCTGTGCAAGAGCTGCCTGGATTCTTAGATGGAAGGACAGATCCCCAAAAGCCTGAAGATACAATTACGGCTATTAAAAGAGCTCTTGGTCCAAATCCTTTCCTCAGTTGAACGTAGCTCCCTTTAAAGTCTTCAAATTCTGGCCGTTCGAAACTCAGCACAGCCCAATGGCAAGCTATCGCTATTTGCATCCTTTAAATTTCAAGACACTAGTGACTGAGGGTAGTCGACCTCTCTGCTGTGGAAACATCTCATCTCTTTACAAATACTGAATAATAGTCTGTCAGTCAGATGGTAAACTGCTTGATCTTGAACTACAAAGTGGTCAGAATAGGAATGAGACCGTCATTAGAGTCACTAATGGCTAACGCGTCTAATTTACCTACAATATAATGGCTTGTCATCCTCTGTGGTGGTTAATGTTATTGCACCCTAATTGTTTTTACAGATTGCTTAGGGTTTTTTTAAGGGCCTAGCGCTGCTTAAATTATTTGGGCAAAAATGTTGTTAATTGCTGTTTGTTATTAGCAAAGTAAATGACGTACAATAATACCTTTAGGATTATTTTATTTAAAAAGATTGCAGTCGAATAAAGGCAGAACTGGATCTTTTCATCTGCCTTAAGAGCTCCGTACAACCACAAATCCCAAGCGCCGTATGTTTATCTGACACTTCTGCTTTGTTTGTTGCCCGGCGTGGGCCTCCTCTGGGGATTGAGTACACTTGTGGGGGGCAGTGGGCCTTTGACTGTCAGGGCTCCCACCTAAAAGGCTGGATGGCAATTAGAGTTTAGAGGTTCTTTGGGAAGAGATGGGACAATCTTCTCTGCAAGGCAACAGAAAGGCTACCCTTGAGATTCAGATTGCTTTCTTGGCTTCTGCTGCAGCAGCTTTGTGTGATGCTGAAAGGTCACCCTGGGTTTATTCTGGGGGTGGCTCGGTTGAGTTGGTGGCAGATGTCTCCTGTGACCTCGCTGTTTGTGACCTGCCTCCAGTCCAGAGCATCTGCTACAACTTGGCTCTGCTCCCCAGTGCTGTCCTCTCTGTCCCTAGAGCCAAACTGGCCATGCTTTTCTTAGCAGGTGGCTTCTCCACTGCTTTTTTGTTGGGTTTGGCCTCTTGTCCATTTTCCAGAGAGGAGAAGCTATGGGCCTGAAACCACACACCAGGGTCAGTGGCTGAACTGGACAGACTATCCGGATGTGGTGCACTCCGGTCCTTGCAGCGTGGACGTGGACAGACTGTGTGAAGCCTCTTCTACTGTTAGCTTTCATGTGCCTTGCAAAAAGAGTGCTCTGGTGCCGTTACGCGCCGCGCCGGAGGGGGTCTTCCCACTGTAACCTTCTCTGCCAGCTGCTCTCTGCCAGCTGTTAATGTCTGTGCCTAGAGTGCAGTCACAACAGGCGCTGAAGAACACCCCCTTGTGCAAATCGTTTTTCATTTTAGATTGTATTAATGCAGAACTGGAATTCCAGGTCACTTCTCTGTCTGCGTAAGACAAATGCTATTGCCAAGTCAACGAGAGGTTGTTTAGTTTCAATCGCTTTTTTTTCCTTCTCTTTTGAGGTAAGCATTGCAAATTATGTGAGTGGTGCGATCTACCGGGATATTTCAAGGCAAATCTGAGATGAAACTTCATAGTGCTCAGGTTGACTAGGTAAAAGTTTTGCCCTACTTAAACAGCCTTATCAGATACTGAATTATTCCTGCTTCTTTCACTGAGACAAATGAAGAATAGATTTGGGATTAGAGCTGGGAGATGCTGCATTAGATGAGTCTACCTCTGTGGCTCATGAAGCCCTACCCTAAAACCATCAGATATGCTCAAATGTTGTGCATTGGCAGTGGCCAAATCCAGCTTATTTTGCTCTCCTGAGTAGGTGTCACTACTGCCTGGCTGTGTTTTTAACTCGGTTGTTAACATTTTGAATGACTTTTTTGCGGCTGTATTTGCTGCATTGGTGGTAATTGGGTATTTGTAATTTGTAGTTTCTTGGTGTCTCCAGCTGAGACGGGAAGTTGTTTTGGTGGAGAGGTACAATTTGAAGAGCACGTTAAAGGTGAGAGAAAAAAAGTGTTCTTATCCCATTTTATTATTTGGAGGCTGTGGTGAAGGCAGCAAGCTCCAGAGAGATCTGGCATCTATATCTTCAAGGGCTTTCGGTGTCTTTGCTAAATTACATGAAAACAATGAGAGTTAGTTATCTGAGTTAGTTCATGGCGTCTTTGCAGACGAGGGGTGTGGTGGCAAGATAGGAATTGACTTAAATTCCTGAGTTCCAGGTCACGGTATCCTCCCTCCTTACCCCAAAGCAGCATTTTGTTACAGACTTCCATTCTGCCTTCCTTACGAAACAGACAGTGGAGATCCCTGTTTCTAGTATCTGCTCTTGCAGAGTTTGGATTGCTGCTTTACTTTGAATTTGTAAAAACTCCAGTGCTGCCAGCATTTACGGGAGGGTGTAGCCAACTCCCCGAGGCTCTTTTCCTGTTAGCTGGGAGCATCCGAAGGCCCAGAGCCAGGCACTGGGGAACAGGAGGAACAGAGACTTTACCAGAATTTAGGTTACCCATCTAGGGCCCCGAAAGTCTGGTATGTGCATACACAGACACTGCTGGATGTATGTATTTTCACATCTGTGCTTTCCCTTTTTCTACCTTACAGTGGATGGAATGGGCACTGAATCATCCACACAATATAGTAACTGGTGATTTATTCCTCTACTTGTAATTTTCATCTTCAGAGCAGCCAAGAGTGTTGCTCCCATTTGCTGTGTGTTCAATGACATGTATAAAAAGACCTATTTTTGAGGCTAGTTCCTACTAGGTAAATGCATGGAAAATGAATTGTCTTTCCCGCTTCAGTATTTATCCTCCCACAGTGAGGATGAACCTCACTGAACTGAGGAGGCTGTTTGGACTGCAGTCTTCTGTTGTTCCAGTTTTCTAAGCACCAAAAAATACTTAATTTTAAATCTTTGTATATATATTAATCTTTTTTTGTACTCTGCATGCGGTTCCCAAAATGTAAGAAAATTGCTCGTAACGTTAAATCATTTTAAATAACTGCATGCAGTTAAATTCATACTGAAGCACGTTAACCTGTATTATGTAGTATTTGCAAACCTCAGTGGAGATTCAGGTTTTGTCCTGTCACAACTTTTACGTACAGAAGACCAGAGACAATTCTTCTCCCAGGTCTTGGAATCTAAACTGATTAGATAAACAGAGCGTGGGGTGGGACGTGGCAGGTGGCACTGATAAGTCATTTAACCCTAGGAAAGTCTTTGTCTGTAAAGTAATTATTATGGAAGCTCTGAGCTTCATGAAGACGCTGCGCCTGTTCCCTTGACCTTAGTGGTATTTGGAATTTTTAACAAGGTGAATTACACAGTGGAGAACAACATCCTGGCTTTACCCAGGATTCTGGAGGTCCCTTTCCCACTGCTCCATTCAGGAAAAGGGTGAAGGCTGTGAAATTAAATTGTTGTGAAATATTTTCTGGCCAGCAGAGTAGTGGTTTTTTTGTTGTTGTATTAAATCAACAGACTGAATTATTTTGACTTTTCCTATTCTCTCTGCCTGGAAAATGCCCTCCTGAATTTCTTGGTTTAGAGATTCTCTTTTCAAGTGGAGATGTGGCTACCATCAGGCTTTTAAAGCTGCTGGGAACATTCCGTGCTCTGAATGGTTTTCAGTCCAAGAATGTGTGCGGTGAGATTTATCCCAGCTATGCAGATTAGGAATTTTGATTAATGGAGTGGGTTTTCCCTCCGTTAATACCAGTTTTAATATGAAGAAATACCTGGGCTATTTACTAGTGATAGGCCGCCTGAATGTTTGCTGGAAGAAATGATCCAAATACTTGTGCTGAGGGTTTGATGGGTATTGGTCCTTTTTGCTACTGGTACCTGGAGGTAACAGCTTAATACCTGTCAAGTGCTTAATGCTTTTGTGTAAGTTTTGGTCTTCTTTCTGTGGCTTCCACTGAAGCATTAGTCTATTTAAAAGGGAATAGAATAGGTCTTTATTCCATATATAGTATTCACCTGAGAAATGAATCCCTGTTCCTGGATAGTAACGCACCGTTTTACTTCATTTTCCCTAATGAGTTGCAGTGTTAGCAATGTTTGCAGGGTCTTCTTTTTCTAAATGTCGATAAACTTTTAATTAGTGATGGGTAAGTATTTTCATTACATTTCACACTCTTATATTTGTCACAAGTCCTCACCAGTATTTCAATGATGGTATGTTACCATTTGTCATAGGTTGTATGCTCTGTCTGGCTCAGTATTTAAAAGCATGTATGTGGAATCAGACACGTGCCTTTGTGGGGAAAAACACGGGAAAGGATTAGTCAGAGGCTAAGGTTAATAAAGAAGCCAAAGAATGCATCTTCAGCTGCTGCTGAAACTCAGATTCTCTGCTTTTGACTCTACTTTTTCATTCTTTGGGCTAAGCAACTGCTTGTTTTAACCATTGTCCTTCTCTTTTAGCTGTTCGTCTTTGTTCTCTGTTCCTTCCATTTATCTTTTCTTCTATCAAAGTCCCATCCTGGGAGAAAAAACACATAGAGCTTGTGTGCTGTTTGCTGCCATTGGCCTGCTCAGCTGCCTTGTTACGTGCATTTTTCCCCCTCCCCAGATCTGTCTGGAGTGTTCGGTCTCTGTCATCTCTTGCTTACTGAGTGACACTGCCGGCCAGCAGCGCACCCCTCAGCTTCATGCTGTCACGTCGCGTTTGCTGGCAGCCCCCGAGCAGCGGTGTTCCCTAATGCCTCGTGTGGTGCCTTACGTGGCGTTGTGCGTTGGGCCCTACAGCACTGCCCGGTGTCTCAGACCCACTCGCCCCACAGCACAGGCGTCGTTCGGTCCCCTACACGCTGGCCCCATGGGAGCACCTTCGTGCCATCCTCAGGTGCTCCTCAAGACTTCTGCTGCAGTCGTGGGAGTCGGAGGGTGAAATGGTATTTGGCGAGTAGCAACGTGGAGCACAGTGAGAGCTGCTTGTGTGGAATGGGAGGAAATTAGGACCTGAAGAAAGGCCAGGAGGCAAAGAAGGGAAGGAGGTATAAGGCTAGTTGGGGAGTTGAGCATGAGTATTTGTTACTCTTTCTTCTTGAAGCATCCTTTCAGTTGGTCTTCGTGTTCTCTCATGGTGAACCTGACCCATGGGAGTCACGGACTTAGCGTGTTCCGTCTCCGGGTCATGTGAAAGCTTGGTGGGAGCCCCAAGAAAGGTGGGAGCTGAAAGATCTGTGGGCTCTGTCACTGGACTGCAGCAGCGAGTGCTGCAGTAGACATCCCTAAGTAGCTGGAAGTGCAATGTCTAGGTTGTAATCTTTAGATTACCTTACTTGTTTATGGGTGATTTTACTGTCCATCCGCTCAGGCAACATTAGGTTCTTATTTGTCTGAGCAAGGTTCAGACTGTTTGCCGTCTCCTGCATTGTGCCATTTACTACTTAATGGCAATGTAAAAGGCATGGGAATAAATCCATATAGGGTATGGCCATAATACGGGATAGAAAGGAAATGCAATATTCATGAGGCAATAGCGGAGGAGTGCTGTTGGATCGGATGAGAATGGGAATGATGGGGAGAAATCTCTTGCTACAGCTTGCTTGAAGATAGATTGCTTGCGCAACCATGTGCTCTTTGCGTTTCCTGGCCTCCCTCAGATGGCTGCTCTAGGAGGGCAAATAGTGACAGAGCAACTTGTGCAATTGTTAACCCTGAAAACAAGTGAACAAGGAGCAGACACAAAGGGCTGTGAAGCGGGAAAGTGTTGGCTTGTTTCTTCTCACAGCCTTTAAGCACAGGAATGGGTAGGAGCAATGCAGTGAGATGAGTGAGGTGGTGCAGTTCTCAAGCACAGAGGATGCTTCTGTGTTATATTATGTAGGATTCTTTGTGATGCACACTACTGCCTGACACGGGTTAAGACTTTCCAAATTTTTTTTCCAATGTTTGCTGCAAGTGCAGAGTCTAGGTTAGTATGCGTATGTGTGTTTGATGGGTACGATGAGGATAGCCATTTCTGGAGTGAGTGAACTATCAAGGTGCCTGGAGTTCATGCTAATGCTTGAATAAGCCTGTGTGGGGAAATACAGAGCTAAAGAGCTTGCATCAGTGGAAGGCTGTATGTTTCTGTGTGATCCAGATGTTTCTGCAGAGCAACAAGATTTCCAGAAAAGTCAGAACAAAGAAAGTTTTAAAAGGGAGGTGAACAAATAGGGAGAATCTTCAATAAAAGTAAGTCATGTCTTGGGCAGGAAAAAGAGGGGGAAAATACTCTTCCGGGAAGGAGGGGAAAAAAACTGCAGAAGGGTTGTGAGGTGCACAGAAAGATCATGGGCCATGCTAGAGCAGTTGATTGCAACCCAGGTTGAGTGAAAAATACCTTTGAAAGAAATACATGCTGGATTTAATTTTTATTTGCTTTTTACTAGACCTCTGTAATTTTTATGATATTAATTAAGAAATACTGATGGCATGAGAAACTTAAGTCTGTCTACATATGTCTGTCCCACACTTCTGAAGAGCTATCTGTAAACCAGATGGCTCACCTGTAAGTTCTCAGAATGTTTATGTTTCATCCACAACTATTCTTTGGTTACGTGGAGAGGAGTTTAAAATTTATCACTGTGAGGGTCTTAATTCAGGAGTATTAGGAAGCCTTTTGCCAAGGGCCATGACCCTGGCTGTTTTCAGGCTCTGGAGTTCTGAGGCTCAGCAGTCCAGGGGATGTCCACCTGCAAAATTTCGCCTGGCTTGGTGGTGGTTACTCCTCTCGCCGAGCAAAGCAGGAAGAGATGCTGAACTATGTATGCTTGCAGTTAGGGGCAGTTAATAGGACCTGGGGAATGCTACAATGTCTGCTATTGCCCACCCTTGTAATAGTTGTGCCAGCTCCTGCAATCAAGTGAATGTGTGATGGTCTTGATTTCATGGAATAAAAATGAAGAAGGAATTTTTTAGTCCTCATGGCTAAAGTGAAGGGCTTGAAAACATGAATGGCAGCTTGTGCCCCAAAAGGCAGATAAAAATCCATTGTGGGCTCTTGTTTTTCAGATGCCTAATTTTTGTGCCTTAATCATAATTTTGGGGGCCTGACTCATGACTTTTAAATGTTAGGAATTGCTATAATGAGAATTACGTATCAGCCTATAATTAGATGCATTTTTTTTAACTAAGGAAACTGCAACAGTGAAGGGAATAGGAGAAACAAAGCCAATCTGGGCATTCCTTTTTAGGTCATATTATTAATTGAACATTTTGTCTTGGCACCCAGCAAGCATCTAGCACAAACACACTTGCTGAGCCTTATGGACAAATGCTGAAAATCTCCACGGTTTAGGATGCCCACTTGAATGAAGCAGTAAAAATGTACGAGATATTTATTCTTTCTAACCCACTCCAGTCATTGCCTTTAAATGTTTAAGCATATCCAGAAGGGAACAGCAGAGTGTGGAACTTGAGCTAGCTGATCCAAAAATGGTAACAACAACAAAAAGTAAACCTATCATTAGAGAAATCATGTGTTTTGATAGTTCTGTTTAGACAACAGAACAAGTGAAAACACTTATCTTGTGTAGTTCAGTAAATGCTAATGGGTCCAGCATGTGATAACATGTTTATTTTTGCCTTGGGTCTTTGATGAGTGAACATAGTGCTTTTTCTCATTTTGTTTTAAAAAAATCTGTTTTGTGCTTCACTTGTCAAACAGGCCATTGCTAGTGAAAGTCTTGTGCTAAGAGGGTTCAAGTTGTTGTTCTTCCCCACCTAATTTGTGGAAAAATGTATTCGCTGGCCTGAGTAGTTATACTGTCGGTTAGTTTTATAAGTTTAGTACAAATTCTGCTTTCTCTTCTGCTGTGGAACAGCAGCTGTACATCACGGAGAAAAGCAAAGTTACCTCTGCTGGCATGAGGCAAATGGGCTGGTGGGGTTTCCAGTGGGGTGCAGCCTCTCTTCTTTGTACCATAACCAGGAGCACGTGTGTAGTGTGCTTTCACTTGAAATCACAGGTCAGCCTAGATGAATATGAGCTTGCTCAGGAGTGTAGAGCTTCAGTTCTTTCCCAAAAATTTGACTTAATCATTTGGTTTCAGGTGGTGTCCTGTGTGGCTGTTCAGTCTGTCCTGTTGTTGTGGTTTAAGCCCAGCTGGCAACAAAGCACCATGAAGCCACTCTCTCACACCACTGCTGGTGGGATGAGGAGGAGAAAATACGGGTCGAGACCAGGACAGGGAGGGGTCACTCACCAGTTATGGTCACGGGCAAAAGACAGACTCAACTTGGGGAAAAACAAAATCAATTTAATTGACTACCAATCAAATCAAAACAAGGATAACGAGAAGTAAACCCAAATTTTAAAGCACCTTCCCCTTGCCCCTCCCTCCTTCCCAGGCTTAACTTTACTCCCAGTTTCTCTGCCTCCTCCCGCCCCAGCGGCGCAGGGGGACAGGGAATGGGGGTTGGGGTCAGTTCATCACATGTTGTCTCTGCCGCTCCTTCCTCCTCACTCCTCCCCTGCTCCAGTGTGGGGTCGGTCCCTCCCACAGGAGACAGTTCTCCACAAACTGCTCTGGCATGGGTCCTTTCCACGCGCCGTAGTCCTTCAGTCACAGCCTGCTCCAGCGCGGGCTTTCCCACAGAGCCCCGGCCATGTTGGGGGGCATCCATCCCCCTGCTCTGGCATGGGCTCCTCCCCGGGCTGCAGGGGCATCCCCTCCTCCTCCTTCTTCACTGACCTTGGGGTCTGCACAGGGGTTCCTCTCACATTCCAATCCCCCTGCTCACTGCACCTTCCCCTTCTGAAATCTGTTCTCCCAGAGGCACTACCGCCATTGCTGATGGGCTCGGCCTGGGCCAGTGGCGGGTCCGACTTGGAGCCAGGGAAGCTTCGAGAAGCTTCTCACAGGAGCTGGCCCTCTAGCCCCTCACCTGCTACTAAAACCCAGCCACACAAACCCAAAACACCTATGAGACTCTTACTCGTTTCCATTTAAGATCAACAACAGATTTTGCCTTAGAGAAGTTAAAAAGAAGTCCTAAAAGTCCTGATAAGTAAGTTGTTTCTACTCATGAAATGCCCCTGGTCTACAGGTATTTCTTAAACAGTTTGGTAACCGCTAAGAACAGGTTAGCTTTCAACAAGTTTAATGAATAAATAGCTAGGCTTTGTAATTTCATTATCACCTTTTTGGGTCTAAACTAAATGGGCTGAATGTATCAGGGAGGAGAATCTCCCCAAACACGCTGGCTCTGGACCAGGCATCAAGCACATGAACATAATTTAAAAGTATTTTTAAACTAACTTTCAGGCAGTATTCCTATCTCAAGATGCCTAGTTGAAGGACTAAGTAGGTTGAATGATTTATTTAATGAAATTTTGCTTTTATCCTCATACTTAGCAGATTTCTTGCATTAATTGCTTGAAGGTTTGTTTAGGATTTTTGCTTGTTCTTTTTAGTAGCATCTTTTAAATATTGATACCATAAAACTTAAGAAAGT
Organism: Astur gentilis; assembly: GCF_929443795.1. Lineage (NCBI taxonomy): Eukaryota > Metazoa > Chordata > Aves > Accipitriformes > Accipitridae > Astur > Astur gentilis. Next base: position 10,644,922 of record NC_064897.1, on the reverse strand, counting down.
TGATTCACAGTGAAAAGTACTTTGGGTACTCTGGGCTTGTCCTTCTCCTGAGGAAGCTGGTACTCCTCCTCTCAAAAGAATACTAACATTTCTTACTTTGTTTATCAATGTTTGTATGACATTGAGTGTTTTGATAGCAGACCTGCGCTGGCCCACTCATCCATTTATTTTAAACTGAAGCAGTTCATGAAGGCTCTACTCAAAGTTAAACTCTACGGCCAGCATTGCTGTAATGTCCTCTCTGCTTACCAGAGCATCCTCTGAACACCGGTGTCTGTTGCTGTTTTAGCAGCTCTTTGCTGGAGGGATCCATTGCTGTCTTAAGCCGTAATATCTGGACGCTCCCAGTATTAGAAAGGGAAAGAAATGTTAAAAGTGTGCTGGTGGGGAGGTACCCTTAGGGTTTCTTCCTTTCCCTCATCAGGCCTTGGCATCCCTCCCTGCCCAGAGGCCGGCTGGCAGCTGTGGATGCTGTCCCTGGAGAGCTTACTCACAGGTGACATTGCAGGCGCAGGCTCAAGAATAACATGTGCCCCCGTGTTTTTGAAGCAGATTACCTTAATGCTTTGGATCAACTCTACCTCAGTTGTCACCGGCATCCCTTCCCGCTTTAAAGAGCGAGTTGTTCTATAAATAGCAGTGCTAATTAGGCTCCGTTTGTGTCCCGGTTCCCTCAACTCCCTTTGTCCCCTGTGAGATGACCGTGTGGAGTGAGAGGCAGTGGGTGCTGACCGAGCAGCCGGCTGCGCTCAGGCAGGGTGCGCAGCTCTGCTGGTGTGGGGCTCATAAATTTGGGTCTCCCTTCTACCCAGGTTTTCATAAAACTTGTAGGATCTTCATCATATTCGATACTTCCCCTCTTCCCTGTTCAAATGTTGCTGAAGTTAACCAACAAATTCAGAAATCTGTGAGGTGGACAGGACGGGGGTATCGGCCAGTGCCCTCACGTAAGCTTTGTTTGCTATGCCTATTTAAAATACATCCTTTTCTCCCAGGTGCCCTCAGAATTGCTTGCCGGCTGCCAGAGCCCTGCCTCTCTGGCTGCTTCAGCCTTTCTGGGCCAGGCCAGCCCAGCCTCTGCTCAGCCGGGAACAGCCTCCTCTTTGCGATGAAGGGCAGGCAGTTTCCTGCAGCAGCCAGGCCTCTGTCCTCCTCCCAGCATGCCTCCCCTGCTGGGAGCACAGCTCGGACCAAGCCATAAACCATAGCAAGCCGTCAAGCTGGGAGCAGATAAATTCACGTATTCTCAAGGACAAGAGTGTGGTCTTTCCTGCCTGCAACGAACCCCATATGATATTCCTTCTCCCCTCCCTGTGGTAGTCTTGTCCTGGTTGCTGGCCATTCTCAGGGACAGGATGTCTTCCTTCATATATTCTTATTCTTACTTAAAAACTGAGTTTTCTACTGGGAAACTTGTCAGAACCCTCTTGTCGGGTGAGAGGAAGGGATTGGGGAGTGGGGTGCTCCAGAAGGAAAGAAAATATACGTGCTTGGCAGGCAGGGAGGGAGGGGGTGACGGTAAGGTGGTGAGATGGAGGTGCCTTGGGAGGTTGGAAGGGAGGTGGAAGGTTGGTAGGGTTTAACACAATGGAGGCAAGTGTTTTGTAATAGGGGCGCTGAAGAAGAATAATCATTAAAAGCAGAGAATAAAGTAAAGAAACATCTATGTGAAGCAATATATCAGAGAAAGACAGACTGTAGTTAGGAAATTTGAGAACAAATATGTGGATAAATCAGAAGGGCAATTAATTAAGAATGAAACATTCAGTGAAGTGGACAATTTACAAACAGCTCAGTTAGTTAGGCAAGATAACCCGAGGAGGTAACAATTAATTAAAACAACACAGGTTAAATTATAATCTCAGTTAAGAAGGTCAAGTGTCAGATGGAAGCAGATCACTTGAGTAAATTGAGGGTCCAGTTTCAATGGCCTATGTGAAGTATGAGAGACCATGAAACTGTAATAGGAGAGGGCATTTTCCTGCCACAAGATAGGAGGAATGGGAATCATTTTGCTCTAGAGATGACTGTTAAAGTGGTGAGATTTGGAAGTAGAGTGATGAAATACGTGGAGTACAGCCCACTCACTGCAGCTATCTCTGGTACCTGTCCTACTTAAGAGCTGTGGCAGGAAAAATGTCCATATGGTTAGCAGTAAGACAGGAAAACAACATTTGTTGCTCTGTTTTTTTTCATTCTGTGATTGCATGTTGCCAACTAGACAATCCACAGACTTGGCATCTAGTGAACTTTATGTTTGCTGAGGTTTAGACTGTCCTCTGGGACACCGGCAGCTCACGCTTGGGGATGATGAATTGCAATGGACAATTCTTTGACTTCTCGTATCTAAAACTGGGGTTGGTTACTATGGTTTGGGGGTGAGACTTTAAAACAAAGGCACTTTGTTCTCTCTGGGTGCTACCCGTAGCATTTCTGCTGAGATGACTCCTCACTTGGTGTTCTAGTAGGGCTATACACATGGTTGGCATTAAATTGATGCATAGGTAATGTGTATTTTGAAACAGGGACTCAAAATTGCGCTGTGCTGGGGATATTCGGCTACTCCAGAATTCCTTGGCCGCCTGCACTTGGCTAGTTTTGGTTCCAAACTGTGGAACAGGTCTGAGAAGATGACGGTTTTGTGGGGGCAGACATGGAGCTTCTATGCTTCTTGTTGTCAAATGCCAGCACCTTCTCCAGACTGATCTCACTGGGCAGGAGGCAGAGTGGAAAGTGGTGAAATTCTGTCTCAGGTGTTCTCTCTCTCCCCCTCTTTCTTGTATTGCAACATTTTCATCATCTAGCTTCTGCCCCAAATATACCTGCTTTCCTGTGGCTGTGAAAATACACCCTTTGGGGATCTGCAGGGCAGATTTGTGAGAAGTGTGCATCATAAATCAATTGGTAACGGACTTCTATTACAGTGCATAAGAACACAGAAATGTCTTTAGTAGGCCAGATTACTAGATCAGGTCCATTTCGTTTGGTTTCCTAACTCTTTCAAGGGCTGGCACCAAATGTTGCAAAGTCATGCAATAGATAGGGATATGTAGTATAATCTCCCAAATAAATCAATGTCTCAGATTCTTATAGTTAGGAGTCTTACCCTTCAGTAACTTGGTTTAATACTTCATTCAAAATTACTGTTGTTAATTATAACCACCTTTCATATTCTTGATGCATACATAAACAATCAATCCCTTCTTAACCTTAATTATGCTTAATTTAGGCAATGCAGGTGTTCTCAGAATGGTTAGTTCTTAAATATATATGTCTCGGTCTCATTCTTAGATTGCTGCTTAATCACTTTAAAAAATATATTTCCTCTCTGGCTAGTATACTTTTTTTGTACTAATTTGCTTATTTATCTGGTTTATTTTTAGACTGTAACATTGTACCAGAAAACAAAATGTCACCATGCTGTTGAAAACTAAATAGCTCATCTTCAGTCCTGTAGTAAACAATTTAATTACCGTGGAAGCTGAATTATTGCTCTTTAGAATTGTTCAGTTATTACTTCTGAAATATGATTCTTCTTTCTAAATTATTAACTGCTTGAATTTCTTGAGATGAGTAGCATAGACCAACTGAAGGACATTCCCTTGATTAAATATAGGTCTATAACTTGTCATGCATTCTTGAGCTGCAAGGTGATTTTTCAAGATGAGTTTGAGACCTAAAAAGCTGGGAATTGGACTGCCCAATTGCTGGATGCTCTCAAACGCTGTGTGAATTTTCACCAGCTAGTTTCAGGCCTGGGAGCTCTGAATGTAATGAAAGGCTCACTCAAAAGTGTTTCTAGAAAGCAAATGTTGGGTTAACTTTGGTGCAGTGCACATCCTGTGGGTGTGAACATGGAGGTCTTCTCATGCTGGTCACGGAGACTAACATTTATCTGCCTGACAGGACACATTTCTCATGTTCACTCAGTAGCAGGAAGAAAAACCACAAACCCAGCAACCATACTGGAGTCTATTGTCGGTTCATCATGAAATCAGTCCAGTGCTGCCCCAGCAAGCTGGGGAGGAAGGGGTCAGAAAGAGAGAGCGTCCTGGGTGACTGTCTCCTTGGGCCAGGGACTGCCTCCGCTCCATGGCTCTGCTATGGGACCCTTGTTTTTGACATGTAGTTTCCACAATACTCATAAATGATTATGAGCTACTTCCAGTCCGGACTGATGAGTTCACGATCAATCAATATTAAGTACACAATCTGCTACTCTTCCTCCTCACTCCCCTCAGGGTCTTGAATGCCGCTGTTTCATGGGCCAGGGTTCCTGTTGATTATCACATCCCCGACCAGTGCTTCCTTGTTAGTGAATAGTAGATTCAGCTGTAAGTTGACCCATCAATACCTGCATCAAAAATTATCCCCGACGCAGTCCAGAAGTCTCCCAGGTTGCTTGCATTACTCTGTGTTGCCCTTCCTGTAGATGTCAGGGAGATGGAAATCTGCTAGTGGACCCAGAGTTTGTGATCTAGGGACTTCCTCAAATTGTTTGAAGGAGTCTTCTGTTACCAGCACGATGCCTCACTTCTGGAACTGACAGCATGGATGCCTGGGTAAAAGTAAACTCAGGTTACTGATCTGTTTGTAGGAGAGATGGAGTGTTGCCCAAGAGCACCTACAGCTGGAGGTGAAGCAATAGAGTATGAGAGGCAGAAGGTGATGTGAAACAAGAAGATGGCTCCTCCCTTGGGCAGAAGAGTGCTAGCTGACAGTGGTTAAAGGATGTCTCTGTTGTCTTGAAATAGTTTGTTCCCCATGGTGATTACCTAGTGTGAGATGAAGGCAAAAGGTCTGAGTAGATGCACTACACTTCAGCTTGCTGCCTGTTTGCTATGGAGAAGGGCCCTGGTTGTTGGAGCTTCAGCTGTGCAGAGTTTGCATAATTCTTTAGGAGTGGTACAGCTTCTCTTCCCTTTCCCGTTCAGTGGGATCACTTGGATATGCTAGCCTGAGAGACTTTGCATGGCTGTGAGTTTTATGTCTTTCTCCTAACTGCTGGTTTATAAATTCCCCTTTCAGCTCTTTCCAGAACCTAGTTCCAGTAGTTTTTATTATTTAGATTTCTTTGGATTATGGGTAGTCTTTGAAAACTAGAGCGTGGCAGCTAATTAATGTAGGATTTCAACAGTCCTTAAAGCAAAAATAGTTTCCTGTGATATGTGTGGCTGTATATGTCAAACGCTTCAGGTTTCACTTTTATTTAGAATTTCATAATGTTGCACTATATATAATTCTTGCAGGCATTACAAGGTAGCATGTTTTGCATTGCTGTAGCATGCCACACAGCTATCTAAACAGCAACAGTTCACCTATTTACTACCTTAACTCTAATGAATGCTGTTACTGGGTTTTGGGGAATAAAGAAGTCTAAGAAAGATGGATTCTGCTCAACCAGTGGAGCAGAAAGAGGAGGGAAAGTAAAACCCCAGACTTGAATTCTGACAGGAACATTTCCTGTAGCTGTAGGGGGGCTGTTTTGCAGCATTGGAACCCTAGGGTTTCCCAAAACCGCCTGCTCGGCATGCGTGCTAGTGCAGAGGAGGTGTGATTGTATAGCTGGGGGCAGGTCCGGCAGATGGCAGAGGCAGGAGAGGTAGCTGGAAAATAAACATCTTGGCAAAGTTAGGTAGGAGTCATAGCATGTAGTAATTGCTGCAGTTTTGTGTTTGACAGGCTTTTAGGAATTCTTCTCTCGCATTTAATGTTAACTTGTTAAAAGCCACCAGATTAGACAGAGGGGTGAAGTTGAATACGTTGCTTTTTTTTGCTAGGACTTCAGGCCTAAAAGAGCTTAGTACATAAATCACGTTTATCCCTAGGGAAGCTGTTTGATTGCTCCAGGTAATGGGGTTTGTGCATTCCTGACTTACTCCTAGCAGTACAGAGCATAGTGCAGCAAACTAGTTAGATTAGGATTGACTCGAACGTGGTTGCTGTCTCCTCCTCACCTCTTCTTTTTCACTGCCCTGCAGCTGCCCGGTTTCTACTTCTGCTGCTTCTTCTATGCCTGTTTAGGCAACCTCCCCACCCCTAAGCCCCCCAAACCAAACCCAAACCACTAAACATTGTGTTGTGTTGTGAAACTCCGTGTTTGCAGTGAGTGCTGCCAAATATCAGTTGTTTAATGGTAATGGCAAAATAGTGTGCAATGAGTTGGAAGCTGGAGTTGTAAATATGTGATGACCTTGATGGCCAAAGCTGTTTGGATTATGCTAAGGACTATTTCAGAGCCCTGACAAGATGTTGTGACGTGCCTGTGAAATTCTGGGAGCTTTGGAAATGTGAGTTTCAGAAATTGTGCTTTCAGTGCCATGTGAATATTTGTCCAGAAAGGCCAGGTTTATGTTCCCTCATTACACTTGCAAATTCTTTCTGGCTGGCTGGGGCAAGTGTTCAGGGGAATCCTGCCAGCTCCTCTTACGGTCTGGAATAGCTCAGATGATAAGCCTCTGCGTGTCCTTTGAAAGCAGCAGTTGACTAATAGAAATGCAGAGTACATGTTTAGAGGAAACATGGAGTGCTTAGGTCCTGGCTACTTAAGTCTGACCCAGGAAATTCCTGGTGTTTTATACGCCCTGGAATCAAAGTGTATAGTTGTGGTGGTGAACACTGAATTGGTGCTGGGACTCTAGCCAAAGGGATTTGGCTCAGGTTAGGTTGCCAGTGAAGGAGTGGCATGACCCAGAAATGAGGTGTTATGGGTGGAAGGTGAGAAAATGTCTATTGAACTCTTCCATACCTCCTGTTAGATACTAGTTAGGTTACTTTGCAGTAGTGAACATTGGTGAGAGTTGGCGGTCTGAGCACGTTTTGAGTAATCGCAAGATGTTTTACATAGAGTTGTCAGTAAGTTGGCAGCACTGTTGAAAGCAAAGGAGAAAGTTTACTTCTGCATCAGTATTTTATCCTTTCTAATGAGGTGCTAGAGGGAGTAAGGTATAAGGCAGTTTTTGTTACAGAGATATGTTCAGAAAGAAAACAAATATCACTTTCCTGTGATTGTGTTCCTATTATCTGGGCCAGGGGATAAGCAACAGATTTTAATGATGTATAGTCACCTATGGATATAGCAGATTGAGGTTCATCACTCTTACTTTAACTATCTAAAAGTTAAATTTGTCTGTTAGTACTCCTACTATAGTTTCCTCCTGCTATAAGTAATCAACAGGCAGAGGTACTTGCCGATACTGGCAGCTCTCTTCTGCCTTAGATGCCTGTGTCAGGGTAGGGTGAGTGCCCTTCTGTGGACTGTGGGAAGTCTAGATAACCAACATAAAATAGATGTCTAACTGTGTGGTGGCTGGACTTTGGTGGCATGAGCGTCTTAGGAAGAACACTGAGACTTGAAGCATGCCGGTAGACGGTTACATGAGGGCAAAATGGGTCTTCAACCACGAAGTGCTCCTGCATCGCAAATCAATTAACATATAGCTGTCACAGCCACCGAGAATGGAATTAGGAGAGTTGCAAAAAGAAATCCTGTGGCCCAGCAACAAGCTTAGCATTTGCATCTGCTTTTGCTTTACCCTGCCAGAGTCCTAGTTCTGCAATATATGTTGATGATCATCAATAAACTTGATTTATTTTGCTGGACCTACAGGAGAGCAAGCTGTGAGGACATAGAGGGTACGTTGCCTCTTGTTCCTGGGACAGGTGTTTGGAGATGACTAGTGAAAGCACCTCAGCTGACCCTCCCTGTAAGAACAGACTCATTTAATCTCAGAGCTGGCGAGATCCTTTCTGATTTCTAAGTCTGTAAAACAGGCAAAAGCCAGAATTCAAATATGATGGAGTTAAAGATGAGTGCAAGATGATTGCCATTTAGCTTTTTTGTGTGGCTTCACCAGAGGAAAACAGTCTTAAGACTTGGAATTGGAGCTTCTAGTGAAAAGATGTTCCAAATTGGATGTGCCTTTCCTTTATTGTAATCCACTTACTGCATTTAGCAAAGTATTTGCATCAATGAAACTGATTTTATAGCACTTAGTACTCAGGCAAGATTTAAAACGCATTAGCAGAACTGCTTCAGAAATGAAGCTTGTAACTGCAAACAGCGGAAATGCAAGTTCAAGGTATGTTTCAGGTAAATGGCTCTGTTTTAATCTGTGATAATTTAACCATTCATTTTCATCTATTAGAAGCCATCTGTCAGCACACAGAAGGATCACTGAACTCAGTTCAGAAATATCTCTGGATACTTGGCCAACTGATCATCAGCTGTTTTCAAAAGCGATGTTGATGGTTGCAGCAACTCGGGCTGTAAGTGAAGTCCAGTGTCCGTGCTTGATGGTGCATTAAATCATGGCTTTCATCCAAAATTGGACTATTACAGCTTAACTAGTGTATAATTCTGGGTATACAGGGGCAACAAAGAACACACAGTTTTGTCAATGTCCTTTTCAAAGAAAGCTAAAGCAAGGCATTATTTGGCATTTATTGGATTTTTTTTCTCCCCCCTGTCAGCCAGTAGGAAATGTGATATATGTGACTGGAATCTTAATTGTAATCTACCCCCTTTAAGAAATTCGTCTTACTGGTTAATTTCATCCAAATTGGAGTAACAGAAGTCTTAAAGGTAGTCGGTTCCTACAAGTTTCATGAAAAACAGCATCTGCACAGAAGAGAGAGATCAAACTGAGGTTTCCTATTTTGTTTGGCCTCCTGTTTGGCCCATCAACTTGTCCTGCTAGCTGGCAGGGCATCAGATGGATGCTTCCCAACCAGGCAAAACTCGCTCTGTCTCCTAAACAACTGATAGTTATAAGATGTGGGAAGCAGTTTGTGAAAAGTGAGACGAAGAAGTTTCTCCTCAAAACAGGGCTTCCTTCAGTTGTAGATCTATTCATGTGTCTTTGATGGGTTAAAGCTTCCCCCCAAGTGTGCAGCTTCATATGCCTTGGAAATATATTGCTCTTTCTTGCCTGTTCATGTGATCCTTGTACATATTCTTATCTGCTGTGTAGACAATGGCTGCCTGGTTACCTACAGTTTTTGCATCAAAAAGCGCTCACGACTGACCAGTGGAGGATTATTTCTCTCCTCTTCATTTCTGTGGTCTCAGTTTTTAGGCATTTCAAGATGTTTAAATCTGTGTAGTGGAGGAATTTTTTTTTTTTCCTGTCCGGTTCGCCTTCTATGGAGGGGCATGATTTTAACCGATCAAATTAGTAAAAAGCTCCCTATGGACTTTCTTGGATTGGCGCATGGGGGCACTTTTGTGAGGAGTGTTATGTAATACTTACAGGGCTTTTATCTGGGTTACAGAAGCAGGTGGAGAAGTCACTGTAGTGTGATAACTGACCGCTTAGATCTAGGTGGTATGTATCGTCAGTCTAGATATTACAAGCTCAAATGTAAGATTAGAGCTGCGGGATTTATTTTTAGTGAATCTCCTTCTTCTGGAAGAATACAGCCATCCTGTGCCCCTGTTGAAGCCGAACATTTCTTTGTGCTTGTAGTGGCACAAAGCAAGCAGCAATTTTGCTGAAAGGAACAAGGGAAGTGGTAAGAACAAGTCATTTTTCCCCCCCTGCAGCAGCACCGTCATGTATTGTAACTTCCTGTCTCAGTTGATGGTTCTGCTATTTTGCAAGACAGCGATTCATTAATTTCACCTCATCTGTGAAAGCTGCTCTCCTCCTGCCAGGTTTATAAGATTAAAAAAAGAAGAATAGCGCATGAAGCAATTAATCTATTCCCCCTGCCCCACTCCCTTTTGCCTCTGAATTCTCTCTGACAAAACTACCAGTTCATGCAGTTGTGCCATCTCATCTTTCTGACAGCCTGCTGTGAGGGCTCTCAGAACAGAGCTGGAAGACCGTCAGATGAGGCTGCTGGCAAATAGCATCCTTCTGTGAGATGCTGTAGACAGGCAGAAGACCTACCGTCCCTGCGTCGCAGCTCATGTTAACTGCAGAAGTCTTGATAGGCTCTTAGGGTCTGGAGCAGCCGGTCTGGCTTCATGGACTGGAATTAAACTGCCAAACGTAGATGTCTCCATCTAAGGTAGTTGGTCATTGGAAAGGAGCTAGGTGTCTCTAGTTTGAGATGAATCACACCCTCAAAGAAAATATCTCCGCTATGAGGAAGCTTCAAACTGACTTGGATGGAGGTGTTTACATTTCATATACTGTAAATGAAGTGAGATGAACCCTGTATCTTCCCTGGGATGGGCCTTCAAACACAGTTGTCATACTTAGGGGAGGGGTGATGGTGGCATTTGCAAAGCAAAGGAGCAGTCTGGTGCAGTGCCACTGAATTCCAGCATCCTGTGAGGTCACTTCTCTTGAGCTGCTGGCCACTGCCCAGAAACTTATCAGCTCATGCTCAAATTCATCACTTCTCAAGGGAATGTGGCTGCTCATCACAGTTCCTAGGTGAGATGACGAGTCACTACTGCTGTCTCTCCTGGATGTGATTGGGGTTTCGTTGGGAACAATACAGACAGCTCAGAGGCATCCTGCATGCCACTAGGTTTTACTGCATGAGTAATAAAGCAGCACTACGGTGCTGTTTTTGGTATTGCAAGTCACAACTTGTGGGGGTTTCCTTATATATAGCTCTTTATACATTTGGTATGAGAGTCTTACAAAAACTTCGTCTGACTGAATACTAGAATTCATACTCTATAATTCATACGTTATAATTCAGACATTATAATTTGTGTTTCAAAGCTTATAAGCAGGCTTTGTGCATAGCAGTTTGAAGCAAGTTTGCATGAATCAAAATATATTTTTTCTGAAAAGAGGCTAACAATTCTGTGTTTCAGTAGCTTTCCAGATGAAATCTGCTCAGTTTGTAAGTAAAAGAATTGGCAGGAGGAAAGGTAAACTTAAGGCTTGTCAGATGTTCAGGTAGACTTCTATTCACTGAGAAATATCCTGGTTTCTTCTAGTTCATGAACGTTGTTCAAGAACAAAGATAGACCCTGGCAAATTTTGGCCTCATCTGTATTTCTACAATATAAATGTTGCACAGTTCAGTCCTCCTTTGCACTTGCAATATTAATGAAGGTATGGAATAAATTGATGTGATGCTATTAAAAGAATCGTGTCTGTTTACAGTGGTAGAAAAGTATATCGTTTCAATTACTTTTCTTAAAAGGTAGGGTTTTGATCAAAGAGAGAATGCATAATCAAATAAAGTAACTGTGTATCTTTATCACACTATCTGAAATTGGAGTTAAAATTCAAAGGAGAATCTGATAGAGATTAAATAATCAAAAATCATTGAAGATTCAGAGATTGATCTGAGCCACAGTTCAATTTTGAGAGAACAGAATTTAGGCAAGTTTGGGGAATTACAATGTGTGCCATGTAATACTGTTGCTACTGCTCTCTTCTGAAAATGGACAGAAGACTTAAGATCCTTGAAATTTTAAGCACTAAGTCTATCTTTGTTTGGGAGGAGGGCAGAAGAAAAAAAAAAACGAAACATTTTCTGTGATACTCTGAACATTTCAGGAAAAAGATATCACTTGTACATTTCCAAAAAGAAAAGAAGAAAATTGTCTGACAAAATCAGTCACAGATTAGGATGATATGCTGCAATGGCTGAAAGCTCAGATTTTTGCCTACTTCAAGGCAGCAGGGTTTGTTTGTATCAGGCCAGGGTAGCAAGGATAGGGTAGCCCAACACACAGGAGAAAAAAGAGAGTTTTATATTTCTTTTGCAGTCTGGAAAAAAGAACTGCTAACTATACTACGTAGGTGGCACCAAATGTTTTGTTCAGTGATTTTAAAGTAAATAGTGAAAGCCAAAGATACAATATTTTCAGGTTAAATAAAATACTTTGGGCACCTCAAAAAGACCTGGGAGAAAGTTCTAAAGGAAAAGATACTGATGATGCAGGAAAGATGGAAGTGCTTGATTTAATAATTTCTCCCCCAGACTATTGATTTGGCAATTTGTAGCAATTATCCAACAGCTTATGGTTAAAATTTCTTACTCACTTTAAAAAGTCACGTACAGGTCTATTGTGAAGCTCATGAAGGTGGTTTTCATGAACTGTCTTTATTCTGAGAAGTATCTGTGCTCTCTGCAACCTCTTTCCTTACATGCAAGTTGCAGCGCCAGGCAGTTCAGTACATGATTTGCTTCTGCTGGTGACCTTTTTATTGTCCATATATCTTTCCTCTCCTGAGGAAGATGGGGGAAATATTACATGATCCTTGTAAAGTCCAGACACCAGGAATTGCCGCAGAGGGCATTGAAATAGGCTGAAAGTTTCATAACGTGAAACAACATAATAGTAAATGTGAGGAGAAAAACTATCATGACTTTAGTCTACATAAAATCTTATCATATTGTAAAAAGTTTGGCTGGGAAGTAGATCAGTTTATCTCTCTGTTCTGCTGTGTGAGGTCCACTCTTTTTCATATTTCTCTCTCAGTGCAGTTAGACCTATTCTTCAAGCTTGGGTAACCAGGGAATTTTCAGAAATGAACCTGTGCAGAGCAATGTATTCTTGATTTAGATGTTGTTTTTGGCAAAGGTCTTAATTTTAGTTAGAGGTTAAACTACTGCTGCTTTCCCAAAAAAACCAATTTGGTATGCTTTTGTGAATATTAAGAGCATTTGCATTGGCTGTTCTCTTATTCTTTTGGTACTTGTCCATGATGTTCTTAGGAGAGCAATTTTAAGATCATATTCCTGAATAGTTGTGCTGAGGGTAGTTTTAAATTTCATCTCAGGTGGGGTGGAGTCTGCTATAGAGAGGAGTGGTGCCAAAATACTTGACAAGGCTGAAGCCAGTTTTGTTTTTGAAGCGAAAGAGGAAGACAACGTGGCTCTGTGTTTTGTGACTTGGAGTTCATTCAGTGTGTCCCTTAGCATCTGGTGGTAGCAGAAAGGCGACAGACAGCTTCTTCCCTCCATCTCCCTAGTAAATTCATAGCATTGCTCGTGTTCTACACACAGCTGTGGTACAGGGGCCGTTAGGTGTTTGAAGCAAGAGTTTGATGTGTGTGATACCTGCCCTGATAAAAGAACATTACATTCAACTTTCAGTTTCCTTATACTTGCTGTCTTCTGCCCTGCCTAAGGTGAAGGCTAGCATGCCTTGAACCCCTGGAATAGTAAGGTATGTTAAACACCATGAAAACCTCAAAGCCTCAGTGACTTCTTCAAGCTAACCCCCAGTTACAAGTATTATATTGAGCTCTTTGGGAAAGAGAAATTCGATCTATGTGACCAAACCCAACTAACGATGTTTTCACAGAATATTCAGAAGCCAAATGCCAACTGCAGCTACAAGCTCATGCAGCCACACTGACTGTAAATGAATCAGTGATTTTGTTGTTATTGAATGACTTCTGTAGCCTTCTGTAGAGCCATAAAATTCTCAGGCTGCCAGCTTGGAGCAAAAAACGGCCACAAGTATAGCCATTATGTGGCTATATGAGAGGACTCACTTATAGCTGTAAGCATTAGCTACTGCCTACTGTTGGAGATGGGATATGGGGCTGTGTTTTTTTTAATGTTCTTGGATGGTGATGGTCATTGGATGGATGAATTGAGGATGTGTCCAGGTGTGAACTTGCTCAGATTAATTCTTGATCCTCTGCATTTCTTTTAATCACTGATCTGCAAGACAACATTAAAATATTGTTGATAAATTTGTTGGATGAGAAAAGGAGCAGGGCAGCAACTGATCCAGGGGACAGGCCCAGGAGACAGAGCAGCCTGGGTTTCCTGCTAAGCTTCCTAATTTTCAATAAAGCCATATGTGAAATCTCACATTTAGCAAACCAGAGTGCAGGTTGCAGTTACAGATGGATGTCCCCACCCTGGGAAGCACTGGCAGCGAGAAGAGTGCTAAATAGTTAATAGGCCTTGGACGTGGGATGCATGGGTAATAACAGAGATGTCATTTTGTCCCTGCAGTTGGCAGGGGGTGACTACCCTAGAAATAATATTTCCAGGCTTGGAATATTTAGAGGTGGATTTTGAAAAGGAGAGAATAGCCACAGGAATGATGGAGGGACTAAAAAACTTCCAAAGCGAGAAATTCAGGAAACTCCAGCTTTTCCACTCATCAGAGGGGAGGTTGAGATTTGAGAAACCAGGGATCTCTTGGGGGGGGGGGGGGGGAATAATTTAAAAAATCAGCCAAAACCTGAACTGCCAAAAATTCAAACTCTAAACTGGGTGCAAATTTGTTAAAGGCAAGATTTTAACCATTAAGCAACAATTGTGGTTTTTCCCCTACCACCAAAACTTCTTGCAAGAACATGTGGATGTATTATTCTTACAGAAACATTACGCTGAAGACTTGATTTAGAGAATTTCAGGTTTAGATTTTGAGACTCATAGTGTTGGAGGTGATCAGACCAGCTGTGTTTCAGAGCCGCTGTTGATATTAATCTCTAAAGTAATTTCTGATAGGGACATTAGCCTGGGATCCCCTAAGTGTGCATGTGCTGGGAAATAGGTGTAGATGTAGTTGAGGAGTCCACGAAGCTATCCGTAGTCCTGCGGGATACATAGATGAAATCAGTTAAGCAATTGCACTGAAATGGAGCTGAGCAAATCTTCCCTAATGGACCCAAGCGACCACCCATACTCTGGATTTCAGCAGTGCCACAAATCCCTGCTTGTGAGTGAAGGCCTGATGGTTTTGGCTTGACGCCAACTGAAACTCCAAAGGCAGATTCATTTTTTTCTCGGGGTGTTCAGATTCATTTGATCCCAAAGCAAAACATGGGGAGTTGAGGTGAGCGTGAACTGCAATGTAAAGAAAAGGAGATTTATGTCAGACCAAATGCTGCAGTCTTGTGCTGTCAGCTCCTGGCTCCATTTTGTAGTCACCGGACATAGGCTAGCACGATACCAGTTAAATCCAAGCAGCTGAGCAGAGTGTGGCTAAAGCAATTGGTTTGACCAATTATTTTTATCTCAGAATTGAACCTGAACTTCAGTCATTATTTTAATGCTGCCATTAAAGCCAAACTCTAATGATAAACAATTAAGTTTCATGTTACCATTTTTGAGCAATGGTTGAATCAATGCCTTTGTTCAGGATGGGGACTGCTGGCACTTACTGGGATCTGCAGAGCAGCGTCAAGCTGTAGCCTCTCCTGTCCTCTCCTCCTCCCGTGTGTGCAGCATCATCCTTCATGGGTCCCTGCTCTGCAGACCTGGATGGGGTCCTGTTCAAGGCAAGGTTCAGCAAGTGTGTGTGTGAGGGATTTGCTATAAAACTGCTATCCCCTTGGGGCAGAAGAAGGGCTGTTGGTGGTGTTACCAGTGTCAGAGCACCAGTGGGCCCCAATAGCCCTGAACAGCCTCACCTGGGATCCTTACCCCGCACCCCATATGCTGTGCCATGCCACGTACCCTCTGCCCATCGCTCCGTTTAAGATCGGGCTTAAGCCTTCAGTCCTTCATGAAGCTGCTGCCTGACAGGTGGCTTCCCATCAACCTGATCTTTTCCTCATTGATGTACTGCATCCCGCTTGCATGGGATTAAAAGGAAAAATTTGAGAGGAAGAATTTTGCTCTCCCTCCCTTTCACGGTGCTGGCAGGGCTTACGTGCTTCGTGTAGTGCAGCATCACAAGGCAGGCACGGCAAAGAGCTGGAGAAGCGGTGGTGTGCTGGGGATGCAGGACCTGCTCCACCTGTGGAGAAGAGATACCTAAAGGGCTGTAACCTCCTGGCTGACAACCCATGCTGTGGAATTGCCCATTTCTGATTTTAGATGTTATATTTGCCAGTTTTAAGCCATTTGGGATGTTTGAACTAGCTACTGAGTCATTATTTCCTGGGACTCGAGTCAAACCAGGGTGAGATTAAGCATTAACTGGCTGCAAACCGAAATCAAACTGAAAAGTTCATTAACTCAAGATGAAGAATAAGTAGATTTGGATTTTTATGCAAGCTCTTTCACTGACTTTATGTATGAATTTAGATTTAGACTTTGCAAGCATGTCTGGCTTCTTCTCTGCTCTTGGGTGGAGGAGGGTGCACCAGTATTAGCCCTTTGGTCATAAGTTGGCTTTTGAGGCAAATACCCAGATCGGCCCTGGTTTCTGCTCTTCAGTAATGCACTCAATATGCTACAGCCACTCACAGGCTTTTTGTGGAATCAGACCAGAGTTGGTCTGCAGTAAATCCCATGAAATTAAGGTAATGTGGATGTAGGATCCTTGGCACCAACTATTTCACTCTGCTTCTTTCAGTGTGCAATGTTTGCTGGTATAACCTCAGCAAAGTGTACCGCGGGGATATGGCTAATGTCTCAAAACTGCTGCTCAGCTCCCACCTTGTGCACAGGTTGCTGCTTGAGTTGATGCGCAGAACCACTTCAGTGCTAATGCTGCCTTGTAGTTAATGACCTGCTTGGTGCCCAGTTCTGGCTGAAATCTAAGAGGCCTGTAGTGAGATTCTCAAAGTAACTTTTCTCCTGCCTCTCCCACAATTAGGGATTTGTCCGTTAAGTGCTCTCAGATCTGAGGGCCCCTGGTACCTTTTCAATACCAATATCCAAGTTGTTTAATTCCTCTCGTACACAGGTCTCCTCTGAATTGGAGATAACTTTGAATTAAAGGTGTATTATTTACGTCCTGCAAGGGAAGGAATGCTTGCAGTGAATTGAAATCCTTGGCTAAAAGCTGCTGCAGTTTTGCAAATTCTATGATAACATTTTAGCTGTACATTTTAATCAAGCTCAGCAAATCAGTTCGAACTCCCCGATCCTGCAAAGTACCCTGCTTTAGGTTCGCCTTAGAATCCATTCTGCTTTTAATGCACGTTTTCCTATGGAGCTTTTCTCACTTTGTAATTTTAGGATTTGGATCAGAAAGAGAGACTGAATAATGTGAGACTTTTAATAATTATTCTTTTCTGACAGAAAGCACATGTGAGTGCACAAGATTTTTGTGCTAATACATACAGATGCATACTTGAACTAGTGACCTGCCTATCTGTGGACCTTCGAGGAGGCACCTACTGCTTTTTGTAATATGTTTATTAATGAAGGATTCCATGGGAACCAGAAGAATGCATTTTTTGGGGGGGAAAGAATAGGTATATATATCTAGTCTAATAGATGGAGGGGGTGAGGGGAAAATCGTACAAAGAGCTGTTCCTTAGCTCATCAGTTTACCCTGGCTAAGGAAAGATTCATTAATATAAAACATTCCCTAGATACTTTTCCACTGACTTCTCTGTTATTTTTGTGCTTCTTGCTCAGACCAGACTTCCAGAGAAGGTATAAGTTGCAGGGTTTCACTTGGAAATTTTAATTTTGTTATACAGTTGTATAACAAACAACTATATGTAGAGTTGAGGCTCTAGCTGATCTTGGATTACCTTATGCTTTCTTGAAAACGTTGCTGTGGGGATAGAAAATACAAAGAAAAGGAGCGGAAAAGTAGGCAAAAATTTTCTGTCCACTTGACAGAGAGAGAAATAATTTTTCAAAGGCTACAAACTGGAGTTTGTGGACAGCCAGAAAAATCTCCACTCTCAAATCTTTTATTTGAAACAACATTCCATATCTGTCTTAAACTGTTTTGCAAGGGCTATTTGGCGAGGGATTTCGAATTTCCTCTAGTTTGATTTTCACAGTTCTGTGATGAAGGCTTTATTTGGGCATCAGCGGGAGGATGATGTGAAGCCCTTCTGTAGTGGGTATAAGCAGACCTATTGGTGTTTCTAGGAACGGGAACTGCTGCTCTGGCTAACACATTGCTCTGTTCTGCTCAGAGGGAGAACAAACCAGCTCTGCAACGGGCAGTCTAAGGGAAAACAGTTCCAGAATCACAGAACTGCCAAGGTGGGAAGGGACCTCGAATGATCACCTCGTCCAACCTTTTGTGGGAAATGGACCCTAGATGAGATTATCTAGCACCTTGTCCAGTTGTGTCTTGAAAGCCTCCGGAGATGGGGACTCTACCACACCCCTGGGGAAGTTGTTCAGGGAACGATTGTTCTCACTGTAAAAAATTTCTTTCTTATATCAAGACAAAACCTCTCCCAGTGCAACTTGTACCCATTGCCCCTTGTTTTCTCCATGCAGCTCCTTGTGAAGAGAGAGCCTCTATCTGCTTTGTAACTGCCCTTCAAATACTGGAAAACTGTGATGAGGTCCTCCCTGAGTCTTGTCTTCTCCAGGGAGGAAAGATCTAACTTCTGAAGTCCTTCCTCATAAAGCAGGTTTTCCAGCCCTTTGATCATCGTCGTGGCCCTCCTTTGGACCATCTCCAGTCTGTCTGCATCTTTCCTGAATTATGGGGTCTAGAACTGGACATGGTTTTGTCCTAGACTTCATTAATTTGGGGTTGACTTATGCACCTGAGCACAGTGATTTATATCTTTTCTGAAATACTTGTTCATACAGATGGAGGAGTTCAGGTGTACACGAAGAAAGCACACGGAAACAAGTTAGTGCTCATAGCACTTCAGTCTGTGCAGCAGCGTGCTCTGCGGTCATGAGCCCCACACCCTCACAATGTAAGGTCTGGATATTTGGTGGAGCCTCATGCTGTGCAGTGCAGCACCGTAGGGTCAGGTGGACAAAATACTGAAATTTTGAGCCATGAAGCACCCTGTCATCAGCTTCTGATCGAGTCCTTGTAAAAATCACTCCCCTCTTTGCCTGTGGGGACAGGGGAGCTGCTCAGCCTATTACTGGGGGGAGCTTACCTTCAGCTCATCATAGAAGCTGACTCTTGACTTACAACAAAATGTGATATCCAGTTACCTTGTGTAGTTTTCTTCCTTTTAACAATTTCATCTGCCTGCATGTCATGTGCAAAGGCTACTCTTGGGTACCTGTTTGAGGAGTGGAGTGGACCTCCTGCCCGCAATCCGGCTTCCCAGTGCTTGCATCCTTGCTGTCCCTTGAGAGCCTTCCTCCGTGTGAGGAAGTGTCCCAGGGGCCCAGGGTGTCCGTGGGGGCAGCACTGCCCTGGAGTGGAATGGAGCAAATCACTGAACTTCCCTCGCAGGGAGAGCTAACGGATAGCACTGACACCTCTAGGTTTTCTGTTTGCCATGCACTATTTTCAAGCTGTTTCCTTTTCTGCTAAGATTACAACAAATCCACTTTACGGTTTTCATCAAATTTTCAGCTGACATATGTATGGAAAGTAGTATTCCCACGGTTGCAGAAAACTATTAACTTACAGTAAAATCAATTTTTGATAGGGAAACCCAGTGATTTTTAAAAAAATACTAATTTTTAGAGAAGAAAAGTAGCTATAAAACTTTAAAAAATGCTAAAAGTTTTTAACCATTTCTCTGAATGACTTCATAGAGGAAGAACAGCTATATCAATTATCTTAGTAGTCACTAATAACTGATGTTTTTCTGCCTGTCACTTGCAACTCTTGCAGAGCCACTGGAAATGGCATCAGTCTCTTTAGGATTCCCTTTAAAATAACTGATAAATGTATATAATAATATATTAATATACTGTAATAGCATAACTCTGCAATGTATATTTTACATACATCTATTACATATAAAACCTAATATGAGCATCACCCTTTCTATAGAGAGCTATTCCCATGCGGGCTTAGGGAAGATAGGATATTCCTGCCGTGCAGATGTCTAGAACTTTTCATCATTCTGTATTTTAGGATATTAATTGCTGAGTTTGCTGTGATACAGAATTGTTGCTGAATACAACCTTCAACCACCTCACCAGCTCTCAAATTTCTGCTCAAGCCGAGTAATAAGGATTTGGGGGAAGTGAATGTGTAAGAGGATACGTAGTTTCGGCGAGGAAACAAGAAGTATGATATCCTACATATATATACATATATATATATATACACACACAATCATACTGGGTTGACTCAACTTGGACTTCAGTCAGAATGCAGGCTCTAATACTGCTGTGAATGTAGCACAAGGATGTTTAGTAACTACAGAGAGATGCCAATTTTCTCCATACTTGAGTTTTGTAACTGTAGGGTTTTAGCAGGCCTGCTCTTCATGAATAAGGTTTGATACTGAATTTTCATATACCTCCGATTTAATTTTCAGAGGAGCTTCTCTGATTTCTGTATGTGTTGGAGACCAGTTTTTTATTCATTAGAATGGGTTTTAAAGGGTGGAGTTTCTTTTGCTGAATCTTCCTATGCCACTCAAACATGAATGGAGGTTTAGAATTTTTACTGTCCATTTCTAAGATTTTCTGAAATGAAATCAGGTTTTCTGGCCATTCTGTAAGTAAAGAAGAGTTCACCCATGGTTCATCCGCTGGCTGGGAAGATGAATGCCTTGATTTGGAGCACCTGAGAGCAGCAGGATCTGAGGTGTGAGGGGTGGTTGTTCGAGAAGGCATGCCAAGGCTCTAATTAATATGGCTCTTTCTCTTTTGGTTGGCTTCACTAGGAAACTGCTGGAAGAATGCTGTGATCCTGGGCAGCTCTTTGCTATGACAAAGCTGAACTCCCCAATGGGAAAGAACCTCTGGTTTGATGGGGAATTTTTGTATTCTGTCACTATTGACAATGCAACTTACTCTCTCTTCCCACAGGTTAGTAACTTTTATTTGTCTTTTCTTGTCAAGAAATTTTATCTTCATTTCTCAATACAAAATGGTCTCCTCTGCTTTTTTACTTCTATGTTCTGAAAATTGTAGAATGTTTGTGTGCATGTTAATATTTCCCCGGCCACTTTTCAGGTGTGCAGATGTACACAAGGGATGAGATTGGGCCACCAGTCTTGATTTTCAAAATGCTAGGTTCTGGCTGTTTTAAGAAGGTGATTTCTGCATTTCAGTCAGTGATCACGCTCACTGGGAGCATGATCCCTCATCTAGGATTGCTTCAGATCTGTTAGCTAAAATGTGACAGTGCTTTGTGTGAAGGTGTCCAGGTTACTTCCAAGTTAATGAAGTTTATTGGTGGCAAGCAATGTGAGTCCGGTAACAGAGGCCGACAACTTGACTTTGTTGATTCTTGCTGTGTTTTGAATATTAGAAGTGGTTTGTTGTTCAGCAAAGGTGTTTTGGGTTAAGTGCAGGGTTTTTGAGTGCTGGGAATTTGTAATACTGATCTAGGCTTCTTCTGTTTTTAATTAGTATATGAACTGATGTTAAATAATGAGTTTATTATGCTGAATTTTGTATGTGGAAGGAGAGATGTTTTGTGTGGCTACACATTTAAAGAAAGCCAAGCATCTGGATGTGTTAATTGATTTTCATGTTACTTTAATGTCTCAAATTAAAGGTCTAGGTATTTATTAAGCCTCCCAGTCAGTGTTGAGTCATTCACACCGGCCTTTTCATTTGTTGCTGTTTCAGTTAAACATGTAGCAGAGTCTTTATTAAACTCATCCAGCAAATAAAACATCAAAAAGGTGGTTGTTGTTTGTTTTGTTTTTTTTTTTTTTTTTAAAATAGTTTCCAGATCTCAACAACAGAGTTAAGACTTTGATTGAGTTCCTTTTAGTGGAGAAAGAATGAAGGGAAATGGCAGTGTAGAGAAGAGGAGAGGGGAACAGCCACTTTCTGTGTTAAGATATTATCCTGAGGAGTGGTGTCACAGCTGTGTCTGGTTTAGGTTGCAAGTCTGC
The DNA here is from genome assembly GCF_929443795.1 of Astur gentilis. Lineage (NCBI taxonomy): Eukaryota > Metazoa > Chordata > Aves > Accipitriformes > Accipitridae > Astur > Astur gentilis. Next base: position 10,623,383 of record NC_064897.1, on the reverse strand, counting down.
TGTCATGTCACTGGGCTGTGCCTGTTGCAATGAACCGGTTAATGGACCTCTGCTTCCCTGAAGCTGCTCCCCAGCTGCTGTGGCCCTGCAAGCTCAACGAACAAGTAGATGCTGAAACGTGCATGGCGCGTGTTTTTTCCTGCAGTACAGCTGGAAAGGGGCTGCCTGGCTGGGGGGAATTTCTCTCCTTGCCTTTGAGACTGGTAGAAAGTTTATGGTGTGTCGCAAAGTAGCAGCTGTAAATCTTTTTTATGATGATTAGTATGATTTGTTGCAACAATATTCCACTGTTTATTGGAGAAAACTGAAATCCTTGGCAGAGCTGTGAACTTTGTACCACACAAAGATACTGGCTGCAACTGCTCGAAAGGTGCACATCCTTTCCAGCATTTCAGAAAAGCCCCACCTGGGCTGGTACAGGGAGGTCGCTATTTTGTGATCAATTTGGGATTTTGGATTTTGTTTTCTTTGGGTTAAAACCTAGCACTCTGCCTGGCCATAGTGGTGTCCTACTTCCTCTCACAGAAAAGAGCGGAGTACTGGATGGGCTCCTTCAGAGGGGTAAATGCTGGTTAGAGAGGAGTCACGGTCTCAGGAACTCTGGTGGTTCCCAGGGTCCCAAGCCCTATTCTCAAAGTTTGATCAGTTGGCTGGATTGAGAGGGAGGGTCTGGGAAGCCTTGGAGCGACAAACTGCTGAGGGACAACAAGGGCTAAGGAGTTGAGTGTCTCTTAGGCTTGCCAAGCAGGCTGTGAAGAGGATGGCTAGATGCTGTTGTAAGGGCAGTGCTGGAAAAGGTGAGTTTTTATCATGCTCCAACCCTAGAACAATGCTAGAAAGCAGCTCTAGGACCAGTGCCAGAAATGCTATTTCTTTAATGAATTGACGGGCAGTTCATTTCTGACAAGCGCTACTCACTACTACTCCCTCCTTTCTTGCAAGTACTAGTGCCTCTACCTTGATGTGTTACTCCTATGTATTTTGCCCTGAGGAATTTTGTAAACCTTTATCAGATTAAATCCTGCTAGGCTTAAAAGCTTAGTAAGGTTTATTTGCAGTAAATTCTTACATGAAGTATTTTTCTACCTCTCTCTTTGTTTCAAGAAAAATACTTGCCTAAATTTTTCAGGCTTCTTTGAAGAATGGTGTCTATTAGCTTGCTAGCAACTGGCCAGCGATTTTTGTGAAGATGAATATTCCTTTCAGAAGTATCCAGAAGCTTAAAACCACTCATAAAATATGGGTAATACTCTGAAATTCTCAGGGGATGTAACAGGAATGTAAAGGACCACAGCTATGTTGATATAATCGAAAAAATATTTCCTCCGGAATAAATAAAAAAGGCTCCATCCGCATCAATCTGCTGAGCTTAAGCCATTTTGTGCTTGCAGAAGATTTCTCAGTCCTGAACCAGTTATTAACTTACAGGATAAAGTAACTCAAAACTAAATAGGAAACTTGCTATATTTTAGGGCGTAGAATAAGCTGGCTATGCATCAATGGAGACTTACACAGAAATAATGTAAGTATGTCAGAACTTAATATGTACAATGTCACAAAATGGAATATTTTTTTCTTCCGAGTAATCTGTAGATAAAGTTCTTACAGCTGGTTCAACATTTTCCAATAAAAATGCTATTTCAACAAAATATAAATTTAGTATCAGTTCATTGGTTTTTCAATTTTTCTTTGAAGTGAAAAGGTTAAAAGGTTTTGGTGGTGTTATGACATTTCATTTTACCATTTTTTGAATGTAATATTTCAACTTTTATCAGCTCTGTTGCTAGCTTTTTTTTTTTCCTCAGACTTTTTTTTTTTTTTTTTTTTTTTTTAAAGTTTTTGATAGGCCAAGGGAGAAATTTGCAAAAGAAAAAAGCTTTTATGTAGAAATAGTCATTCAGTGTTTCATTTCAGTTTGAGAACAGAATTTGAAGTTGCAGAGTTTTGCATGACCCAACAATTCCAGCTTCTGGAAGTGGTTCCTCTTACTCTCTCCCCTTTTCTCAGTGTCATTTTCCCCCTGATCTCTGGAGTTAAATTTTTTTGAAACAGAAATGAAATATTACACAGACTGGACCATCTTTTCCATCCTAGAGAGAAACTGCTAGGGGCTCATTGTCAGTACCTACTGGTCAGGAGAAGACGTGGGGCAGGATGGTGGCCTAGTGTGCAGTGAGGGCGGGTGTCCAACCTACCTCTCATCTCCCAACTCCTACTATGGTGGCATTGCCTGGAGCTGCTGGAGAATGGAGTGCCATTTCAATTAAAATCATATTTCCTGACAGTAGCTTTGTTGTAGTACTTGCTGTGATCTACAGCATTATTTCCCACAAAAAGTGTAGATTCTGCGTATAAATGTAGGCGTAGTTTAATATTACCAACGAGAGGTTATTCCTACACGTACCTACCACTTTTCTAAGGCTTTTCTTGTAGGCTCGAAGTTTCAATATTAGCCAGTCATTTTGATACATATCTGGGGGCACTGAGAGTTCAGAGATGCAGGTGACCCTACTGCAGTTGAGTTCAGCGGCATGGTTGGATAAACCGCTGAATAGCCAGGCTGCCGTCTCTTGGGTTGGCCACTAAAGGCCATGGGTGACTTGTAAATGTATTTCCTCTCCACTGTGGTCCAACTGTTATACAGAAAATGGAACTGCGCGTTGGTGAGTGTTCAGGAGTCCTGTCCCTGGCAGGCCAGGGACATACACCCTCCTTGCTCTTCAGCCTGGAAGTTTAGCCATGCAACTCTGGTCCTGTTGCGTTTTAGTGAGGCACAACGGAAAGCATGACTAGCATTTTCCACCCTTTACTGTCTGACTAGAATGGAAGAAAAAAAACAGGCTTCCGTATATTCCTGCAGTAATTTTTAGGTGCTATGAGTACACGTGATGTAACCACAGGAATAGCTGGGATGTAACTCAAAACCACGTGAGAGAAACATGAACAAACACTCATCTGCTTTTGAATTAGAGAATAAAACAAGCCCCAGTTTCAAACATTTTCTGAAATAATTTTGCACTCCTTCCTCTCTCTTTCTTCCTCACAGTTTCAAAAGCAAATTTCAGACTATCTTTACCATTAGAGGAAAAAACCCCATCACCCCAGTATTTAGCTGTTTATGCAAATAATTGATTTTTGTTGCATGTTGGCAAAAGCTTATAGCAAGGAAGACTTGAGATGAATTTCTGAGATCTCCTTTCCCCTTCCCCCAAAAGGTTAAAGAAATAGGTAAATCAAATGGAACTTTTCACTCTGCCATGTAAAGTATTATTTTGGAGGGTAGGGGACTGAATACATTTCAAAAGAGATTTCAAATGTTAAGCTTCAACTTTTTAATTTGACAAAATAACTAACTCATTGAAAAATTTTCTGGTTTTATTATATTTCACCTGAAGCAGTTAGACACATTTGGTACCAGTAGATTATTTCAAATTACTAAAATATGATTCCCCAGCTGCCCAAATCCCTTCTAAAGTTTCACCTGCAAAATGCTGTCAGCTAGAAGAATGGCTGCTTGCAATGAGCTTCTCATGAATAGTCATCACAAATGGTGTTTGAGAAATCCAAAGGAAATAGCTTCAAGCCACAAATAAATTTGGGAAAGCTGGCAGCTGTTTCTGGATACCTTGTGATTAGAAGAAAGGCAATATTTTTCAAATTATTAATTAGAGTTTAAATTCTTGTCCTTAATGTAAAGGCGGGGAAAAAGTTAATCGCTCTACTTGCAAGTGTAAGATGGAGACATTCTCTGACATTTTCTGGGTTGTCGGGGATGAATGTTGTGTTGGGTAACAGTGAGTGATTTTATGATTGTGCTATGTGATCTGCGGTTTTTATTCAGAGTACCTGTTAGATTCTGGGAGCTTGTTTAATTTTTCTTTGTTGCTCACAACATTCCTCATTTGGCCAGAGATTTTATCGTGTCCTTCTCTGATGTTGGTACTTGTGCTGTGTCAAAGCAAATTCCCTGGTCTTAACAGTTATAGCCTGCAGATAGTAGAATAATTTGTAATTATTTCAGGGAAATAACTCAGATTTTGAAAGGGGGTTCGGTGTAGAGTCTGCAGGCATTTTGCATGATTACAGGGAAAACATCCTGTGGACGAAAGTGGCAGTTTGTTTCAAGTAAAAGGTGAGGTCTAAGAGCAGCAAGTACTGGGAAGGGTTAGGTGGGAGCACAGCTGCTGTGCAGATGCGGGGTGGAATGTGAAGCTACAGCTGGATAAGGAATGTGAACCCCGTTAAGAGGACAATGTTAACTTGCTTAGGGCAAATGCTGTGTGTTGTTTGGACCAATTTTAGACCCAGGTGATCCAGAAATTGTGTATAAAAGGGGAAACCACCTGAAGTGAAGGGGGTTAGGATTTGATGGACTGCAGTGTTGCCAGGAGGCATGAATTACCGCCTTTGGTATTGACTTTGGAAGCGCTCTGTTAATTTCTGCTACCAATCTAACTTACCAAAGTACTCTGTTCTCAGTAAAGCTCTGTTATTAATAGCTGCTTGGAGAAATACATGGAAATATTTGCTGTCATACCTGTCCTGATTTTTCTTTTTTTTCCCTTGATGTCTTGGGTAGGGCCATGAAGTGCCTGCAGAACTAACATCTATTGAGCAACTCTTATATTTATTTCCATTAATTCTACTGTCTAAATAGTACCTCCCTGACTTCTTTTAAGTTGTATTTAATTAGAATTTGGAGGAATTTCTTGGTGCTGTCCCTCACTTCTTTTCTTCCTTTTTTTAATATCTTTTTTTCCTTTTCTTTTTTTTTTTTTTTCCTCCTCCCCAAGCATACTGTAATACAAACTGTGTTCTTAATTTGGGCTACATATATTTCTTCAAAATGAAAATGCAGTAAACATTAATTATTGCAAATGTGGCAAACATTGTATACTAAAAGGTAAAGAGGTAGTTATACCTCGTGAAGTGACATCTGCATGTTAGAAATGCAATTAAAAAGAGATCTTCTGAATTTTTCGAGCAATTTTATCAAATAGTGCCTTTCATAAACTGGGGTATGAAATACTGTCTGCAGAGACTTGACAAATTGTGCTCTTTTGGAGTATGAGTCTTCCCTTCAGTCCTGGATAATCTCTAGCCATTGGCATCAGGGTGACTGAGATAAAAAATCTGGCTTAGTATTTGGTTAAGTGACACTCCTACCCTCGCTTTGATTCCATACTGACTAATTAAGAACTGTGTAATTGGACCATTTTGTGCAGCCTGTTAGCAAAGCTGGTAGGGCATAATCTGCTCTATCTGGTCAGCTAAGCAAAAGCCATAGTCCATCTGAAACTACTCCACATAGACAAGATGCAAACATGCCTGATGGTGAAAATCGAGTTTATGCTAAAACGACTGAGATGCAATGTGTATAGTCTGAAGTAATTAACTACAGGATGGGCAACACGCTTTTGAAGTGAGTTAAAACAGACCAAGGAATGGCATTCTGTCCCTGTTGATCATCCCATGGGATGTATGGTTTGGTCTCTCTGGGCTTGCTAAAGTATCTTCAGCCAAGCTGCTTAGCCAGGCTATCTTTGGTGAGCCTGATTTTCTGGAGTTTATCTGCAATAATGCACATGCCAAATTGGCTTTATCTCAGTCAGTGCAAATACATAAATAGATGCTGACCTTTCCAAATGTAACGGAGAGGGAGGGAAGGACTCGATCGGGCTGCAAAGTGTCAGTTTGGCCCGCAGGCAGAGAAAGAGGAATGGCTGCCCTAGCTCAACCTTTCTATTTCAAATCTAAAGTGACTGAGCGTCACTCACTCTCTTTCCTACATAATACAAGAGCTGATCCAAGCACAGACCAGACAGACCCTCGTGCCCTTGGGCATTCAGAAAAACCCGCAGATCAATCCCACCACTGTTTGGGATTTTGGGGATAGGAGGGTGTGGAAGAGCAAATGTGGTCCAGCTTCTGTATTGATACTGAGCAGTACTAAAAGAAGTATAAAGCCCTGTGGGATTGTTGATTGTTGTGGAGTCACCTAAGACAGAAGGAACATGGGGTATTTTCAGGAAGATAATTCAGCCATGAGGGTGTTGGAACTTGGCATGATTTTATATTTGGAAAACGCTTCAAAGAGCATATTTATTCATTTCTATTGGTAGCCGGGGCTGTACAGTTACTGACCAGTAAAATGCAAGCCTGGGCATGGAGCAGGCGCTGAGCATGAAGAGGCCACAGCAGGGCTGGAAACACAGGCAAGGCTGAGCGATGCGGGGGTGGTGTGCTGTTCCAGGGAGGGAGGGGACACTGTGGAAGGGCATCTGCTGGCAGAGGCAGGGAGGATCTCGTGGCACCGCACGCTTGTGCACGTTTCTACTCATTAGCTGCACGACTGAAATTTTCTACCTCAAGTAAGATTTCTGGCAGGACCTTGAAGTCACAAGTACAGATGTTATGCTGTGGGATTGTAAAGTGCAGAACATAAAGGCTGAACCCGAAGAGGAAGCGGGCAGTGCGGGCAAAGACAGCCAGAGAGGCTGTCGGACTGCCCTGGGAACTTTATGGGCTTTTTAGTCAATGTTCATCTGCCTTATGGAGACATAAACTTGCTGCTTTAGAAGGAAGAAATGTTGTAAGCAGAAGAATAATTAAAGGAAGTGGTCACAGATGAGAAGCAAGAGGAATAGCAAACTTCTGATGGCTATGAGTAACTACAGGGCATGTGAGCTGCCTGGCTGAGGGTATAAAAATAGAAATAAGAGTGGGTTCTAGTCTGCCCGAAGGCAACACAGTTAGATTTGTTTTGGTTGTTTTATTGTAGCTTTATATAGCTGATAAGATGCTAAAAGGAGGTTCTTTCCCCATGCAGGAGTTTTTCTGGCAGTGAACTCGTTCATATACCAAGACTTCCACCTACAGGTGCAATGAAACCTTTGCTTCTTTGGAAGTCAGTGTTTAAATCTTGAGTAAGCTTTATCCTTTATATTCTGGCCACCTGTTAGCCTTTCTTATTATTTATGAATTTTATTGTTAAAAGTAATCTTGTTCGGTTTATAGACTTTTTACTGTATATCCGACTGTATATTTGAATTATTCAGTGATCAGATTGCATTACATTAATGTGCTGTATTCAGTAGTTAGCTTTTTTGGTGACACACTTCTAAATTAGGCTTAATACCAATACTAGCTTCTTTGAGGCTTAGGTTTGGTTCCACTTCATGCCCGGCACTTACCACATGGCAGAAGAATGACTAGGAATTGATGAAATATTACATACTTCTATTTTTCATACAGTTGTTTGGTTTCTTGGTATGGCTCATGTAAATTTTACTGGAGTGTGGCAGGATATCAGATTTTATGTTCAGAAAATATTTCACCTGCAGCAAAGACATAGCCCCCTTCTTCTCCCAGGTATTCCTAAATACAGGTGGAAGCGTAGCTTAGTGGAGTCTGCAGGCTTGATGAAAGTCAGGGAAGGTTACACCACTGCAGAAGCTATTAAAAAGGGGTGGCATGGTTACAAATCTTGTAGGAGGATTATATAGTGACTTTCAAGAGATCCTTTATGTCTTCTTGCTTAGGGGGGAGTGGAAGCCCAGCTTTACATTTAATGAGAAATCTGCTGCATTACAGTTCAGGAATTGACTTATGTAGCCAGGCATGGTTGAGTTCGAGCCCTTATGACCTGATGTGGCGTGGAGGGGAAGGGCTGTGGTTCTCTTCTGGAACAACTTTTATCATCTGAATGGCTTCCATGACGCAGGCATTGGCTTCCAAATGATGTTTTGGATGTTTGGAAAATAACACAGTAGTGGTTTTCTTACATCAGGATGCACCATTTAAATCCTGTGATGCTGGATGTGCAGGTGAAGTACCGTTTAACTTGCTGTTGCTCAGATCAAGAATCCAGGCTGTTTTTTCCTTCTTGATCAACAGAGCTTATGCTTTTTTAGATTCTTTAAGGAGAAATTTGACAACTAAATCTGTGCTGCAGATTGTCTACTGGCCAGTAACTACCAATCTGAGGTGACTGTTTTGTGTGTGGTGGCTAAAGGGGTAGTCTGTAGTGGCAGGCAAAGGCAAGATAACCAAAAGCACTGGTGTCTTTCCAGCTGAAATGAGTCAGGATATGACATTAAACAGCCTTGTGAATTTGGACTTGTGTAATGTAACTGTGAATCCCAAACGCAGAAAGAAATAGTTCTTTCTAGTGCGGAGATGGTGTGGGGTTTTTTTTCTTCTTCTCCTTCTTTTTTAATTTATTTTTTAAAGACTGTCTTAGACACTTCTGCGAACCATGGGCATTTGGGGCCGGTGACAGTTGGCAGTGCTAGTCTAGGTAGAGACTTGTGGAGAACAGCCACTAGCATATATGTGTACCTGGCTTTGCCGGTGGCTGAAGGAGGAACACTTAAGTCCAAGACCGTGGCTTAGGCTTGCTGGCTTTAGTCCAGTCCATCAGTCCTAGGAAGACTGCCGACGTTATTGCCAGCATGATTCTGCACACTTTCTTAGGTGAGCTGAAAGTCAGTTATGGGAGCAGGTTTAGGCTCGAGGTTCCTGTATGCTGCAGTAGAGCTACCTCATAGAAGCTCAGTCTCCAATGGCTGTATTTTTCTCAGTGTAAAATGTACTGGACTAATGGTCTCCAGTTTCAGAAAGTTCAAATGAAAGACACTGGGTTCCAGATAATCATTTGATCAGGAGGAAATTATGTGAATTATATCCCAAATATTAGCTCTGTGAGACCTGAAATGTTTTCAAAGAACTCCTAAGTCATGCATTCTCTGGCATGGGAATTGCATGATAGGTGAAGAACAAAAATTATACGTGATGGGTGGGGCTGGCTTTTCCTTTTGCCTAGAGAATATGCCTTTATTAGGAAGGGGAGAGAGAAGTTTTCTTTGAGTAAATTATCCATCTTAGTGTGAAGGAGTAAAGGTTGTGATCTGAATAGCCTGATGTGAAACAGCTCTTGGAAGTCAACTGTCTTAATAATCGTGTAGCACCCACGTCCACCTACTGCTGCCCTAACTAGTCTTCCTAGCACAAAAGCTGTGTGGCTAAGTGTGAATGAATGAAAAGCATAATTCCTCACATCTCGTGCTTGAAAAGTGTGGGCTTAGGGTTTTGTTTTAAGACAAGGTCTAGATTCATAGAACAAATTAAGCACAGCTGTATTACACTGAAATGCAAGTGTGTTGCTGTCTCGTGCTGACTGAATGGCTATCTAGTGAGCTATTCAGTCAGATAGGGATAAATGTGCTATGTAGTGCCAATAGACCAATTTCTCATGTATGTAACATCTCCTTACTTACGGTTTTATGGGGTGTAACCAAAGTGTTTGCAACCTGTTAAGTCCCATGGTAACAAGGCATTCCTACAGTGACAGAAGGAAAGAAGTCAGTGCAGTGAAGGCGACAGTGGTGATACTAACATTACTGCAACCTTTGGTGGTATGCACAGGCACGTGGCTCCCTCAGAGATCCCTCTTCACTCACCTTTGTTGTATCATCTCACTGATTTTGTTGTATCTAGTTAAGTACATGTCCTAGTGAGCTGCAAATGGATGTCGGGGAATGCCTAGCAGCCGCATGTGGTGAATGGGAACATGCTTGTTAGCTCCAACCTCTACCTGCTGTACTTGGGCAAGAAGCACCAGTTATAAGAGAACAAGGGCTTCAGTTGTAGCCCCTCAATTGAACGACACCAAACGAAAAACAACACCTATTTTCACGCTGGTTATTGCTGATTATTCCAGTATCCAGGGGATCACTGGATATTGCTACTAATGAGGCAAGTCTAGTGTCCCAACATACATGCTCATCTTTTCTCCCTGATAATGTGCACCAAGGACTTAACAGGGAATGGAGCTCAGGTATCTTCTCCTTTTTGGGGTAAGATCTCTGTGTGCTGCAACACAGCTCTGACAGTCAGCTAATCTTGCCCATCTCTCTGCCTCAGTAAACTGAAAATACTTTATGTAGCTGGAGGCAGACAGATGGACAGTTGCCAGCAGTGAACCCCCTATCCAGGGGCCACAGTGAAGATTGCAGGGAGCTACTATTGTATAGCTTTTTTTCCCAGTGTATAGAGCCAGGCTGAATTAGACCTGCCTGCAGGGCATGAAATAATGCCAAGCAACACTTTGTCTCTGTTGATGATTTTTAACGAGGTTGTGAATGTGACAAGAATGTAGAATGGGAATGTGTAGTGTATCCTGGTTTTTAGGCTGGCTAACCTATTTGTAGGCTAATTCATTAATAGAGATTCCTCCATCCAGACCATGTCCAGCCTTTTTCTCAATCTGAAACCAAGTGGCTTGTCTCACTTCCCTTCTCTTGCAGCAGGGCTTGGCATATGCACAGTGTAGCTTGTTATTCAGGAGCCATGCTGCAAATTTAAGTGATGGGACTGGGTTCAATAGGAGACAGTTTAGGTGAAAGGAGACAATAAATGCAAAGGCTACACAGATCTATTCTGTGATCCACTATCATGCCAGAAGAAGAAATGAGAAAGCCAAAGATAAATAATCCTTGGTATGAGTATGATGCTCTTTATAACAATTCCCTAAAGCACTTAACAGTCATTCAAATTCAATTTATGGTGTTACTGCACGGCTAAATCTATGCCTAGAAATCTCTGGAGACAATTAAAATGAGAGTTTCTGCATGGGGACTACGTGGGGAAGAAATGCTGCAAACCCCCTTTTTCCTGTACAATAAACAGATATAGATGCTGAACCACTATTCCTTTTGCTTCACAGACAAAAATTGGAAAGAGACCTAGAGAGCCCCTGTGATAATCTGGGCAGTGTATGAATATAGCAGACAGGAGCTCTTCTCCATGCTATGGCATTAAGCAAGGCCTTTGAAAAGTGGGACTCCATCATTTAAGCTTGCCAACACTGCTTTCTTGGCTCCGGTCTTGGCAGAATTTTTGCGGTGCCAATTCCCCAGGTTAGGGTCTGTCCTCCAAGTGGTACTTGTGGCTGGCGTCCCCTCATCCTAGCATGGCTGTGGCTGTGGCTGTGGTTGGCATGGTAGTTAAATTTGTTTTTTCAAGCCAGTCACTAAGCGGGGAAATGTGGGCGCGGGGAAATGTGGGCGCTGGATTATTAAGCACCAAAAGAACCACAGAGGGGAAATCAGTAACAAGCTATGTTGCAAAATAGGTCAAGTGAAGCCTGGTTACGCTAAAGTCAATAGTAATGTTCCAGTTGACTTCAGCATGGCCAGGATTTAGCCAACAGTGCTCTCTTGCTGAGTACAGTTCTGCTAGGGACTCCTAAATTTGGTTCTGTGGCTTCTTCCTGGGTAACAAAGAATGACTTTTTTTTCTTCTCAACCTTTATTAGCCTTTATTTTCATGTAGTGAATGAGTTGGTTATCTTCTTCATCTAGTCTGACTGAAAAATACTTGTTTATACTCCTTAAGACAGAACCTGAGTGAAAAGGCAAGGCAAATTTGAAGTGGCCACTCAGACGAGATAAAACGGAGCCTTTTGTCATTGCTCTTCCTTGCCCCCATCCCAGCTGACAACATCCTTTCTGTTGCTCATGCCAATAAGGAGGAAATCATGCCTGACTTGATGCTTTGCTGAGACCTTGCAAGCAGGCTATATGTAAGTCTTTCAGAATCTTTGCACACTTTTCTACTTCTCCATCTATCTCAATGAGCTGATCTTACTCTACAACTGCTACTTTACAGGGCAAAGGCAGCCTTTTTTGTATGCTTGTCCAAGTCTGTATATGAGGATGGTGCATGCAATGGTATGCCACGATGGTTAACATCACCAGATTAAAGTGGGGTCATCCATAATTTTGTTGGCTTTTATTTTTCATTTAGTTTTTAAGTGGTACAGAGATCCTTGGCATGTGATCCAATGAAAGAAGTGAAATCACTGGTTCCCTGGGTAGTGGGAATGTTATTTTCTGCAACTTTTTCTTGAGAGAGGATCAGATATTATCCTCTTCAGGTATGAATTTACTCCAAATGGTCATCAGGATCCCTGGATAGTTCCTGTGTTTTGGGATTTTCAAATTGAATATCTGGTTACTCGAGAACAGACCATCTGAGAGATGAGGAAGTTGTAGAGAAAACCTGTGTAGTGATAATTAGCCATGGTGGTTTCTCTTTAAAGTTTGATATGTGGTCCCACTGGACGCTTCTGAGGCTGAATACTTTTCTGAAACCTGCTGTTGCGCGAAGCCTGCAAAATAAATAACTTTTCCAATGAAGATCAGAAACTTGCTTTTTTTGATTTCAAAGGCAAAGTTAGAAAGTGTTTGGGGTGGTTCTACTCCAAGGTAAATTAGATTCTTCCTGCTAGCTTCATTGCTAGCATTTGATCCTGCAAGGACCATAGCTGTAGAACTCCTCATTCACAGTAAGTAGGTATGCAAGAGATGATCTCTGGTTTTATTCTTTTAGATACAAGCTTTCAGCCCTTCTTTCCATTTTTCCAAGCACTCCGAAGTTTGATATGCCAGTTACCTCCATCCAATATTACTCTTGTTAACCATGTAAACTTGATTTTCACACTCATTTAGTTTGTACAACGCACATTAATAACTATGTCCCTGTTATCCTTCCTCTTTTCTTTCCCCTACATGTGAGTACTTCTGGGTCTGCCCTTTATGTAACTTTGAACTTTATTCTCTTTGTCAGCTTTTGTTGAGGGTAATATTTGTCTAGGGTAAGGTAACCTGAAAGGCCAACTTGACCTGGCAGGGGCCTTAATGTAATGGTTGTTACCAACTCAGGTGTGGTGGTTCCAGCAAAGCGCTGAGGGGAGCTGGCATGAAGGGGGTTTAGCGTAACAGGCTCTCCATGAGTGTAGCTCTATCAAGTCATTTAACTTGCACATATTTAGAGAAATGTGAGTGTAGCTAGCAAAACGGCACCTTTTTACTCAACAGAGCCCCTTCTTTCATATCCCCAAGGTTTATCTTCCCACTGACAAAAGCAAGTTTTCATTCCTGTCATTCCTTCAGAGCGCATTCAACTACAGAAAAGCAAGTCAGACTGTGTGCTGCCCTGCTCCTAACTAGCGTTGCCAGCTTAATAGGGTTTTTATCATATGTTTGTCAGGTGCTAAAATTTTACATGACTCTTACCCTTGCTTCTGCAAGGAGCTGGCAATGTACAAGGCAGATCAAAATCAAACGTCATTTACTAACAGTCCGAACAGAGGTCTTGATTTCAGAAATTACATGTTCTCGTAATAGGCACTTTCTCTTTAAGTCTGTAAGAGCAAAACTCTGGCTTGTCAGTTGAGACGGGATCTTTCCATGCCTAAGCTGAAATTCAAGCTAATGTCTTACTGAGAGAGGTAAAACCACAATAAATAAACCTTTTGTCTGGTAGCAGCAGAAATTTTGATAGTATAAAAGTAAGGTGAAACAGTATGTACACTATACTACTATAGATGTATTTGTGGTTAACCCTGTTACAGGTAAGAGGGTGAGACTAAATCAATGTTTTTTTCAAAACTCACTCATTCCAGCGTACTTTTGTGTTGGCTCTTGTCAAAGACATCTGCTATCTACAGCATTCTTTTGGATCAGTGTTCCCTTCTCTGATAGAGAAAACCTTTGTCTTCTCTCCTGCTACACAGCGCAAAGAAATTTACCCCCCGACACCAAAAGCTGAGCCTTAGGTTTGACTCTGTTGAGAGGGAGTCCAGTTCATGACTTCTTAATGTCCGAGTAACTCAGCCTGTCTTTCTGCTGGGTTCCAGCCCAAGCACCCTGTACTGAGCCATTGCTGACGGCTCCCCAGTCTGCTGCTTTAGTTCTTTATCCTGCTTTCCTCAGCACGTTTTTGTCTGTGTCTCTGAGATCTCTCCTAGGTAGTCTCCAGCCCTCCCCACCTGCTGCTGCTATTCTTCAATCTTTATTAGTTTCTCTTTCTGCTTGGCCTTTTAATCACAGTTAGGGGGTCAATTGAGTCCCCCCTTAATGCTTTCTGGGCTGCTGTCATGTTGCGTGGAGTTCATGCAGCTTATCATAGACCTTGGAGACAGAGAGTCATTGCAGCAATAAAGACGAGGAGCATGAATCTCATTTTGCACCTATTTCACAGCAGTGTAACTCTTCTGGCTTCTCTGCTTTATCCTGCTGTGGGGATTTGAATTCCGAATAAAGATGAGACAACCCCCTTCCAGATAAGTGCTACTCCATTAGTCCGATACTAGGGTAATCTGCACACCTGGAGTGAAATTCAAAGTGTTCTACAAATGAATTACAGGTTTTCATGGTCAATTTTTCAACTGTAAATTATTTGCTCGTGATTGGTGTCAGATAGGAATTGCAGTTGCTTTGCTGTTGCCTGTTCCTTTGTTGTCTAGATGTCTTTTTTCCCCATAGTAATGCTCTGTAATAATGTTCTCCTGCTATTCTGATAGCCTTGTTGTGGCTTTGAAGGTATAAGAACACAGATAAAACAAACTTTGTAAGGAGAGGTAATATTTTTTTATTAAAGCAAGATAAGCTTAGCTTTCGTAGGGCACTCTTTCTCTGCAGACCCCACAGTACAGATTTTACTATTGTTCTGTTTTATGGATGGGGAAATAAGCAGTTACCTAAGGTGACTAGGTGATTAGCAGAACCTGGAGTAGAACTCCAGTTTAATGAACATATATGATATAGGTTGTATTTTTGGTTTGCCATGTCCAAAAGAAACAGCTCACAATTCTTAGAGGTTTTTAACTCTCGTATCATGTTTTACTACGTTCTCTATTTGCCTGATCTAAGCTGATGAGCTTCCAGCCTTGTTCAGTATAACTCAGTGGTGAAAGAGGACTTCAGAATGCTCACTGGTCTGAAAAGGTCTTTTTTTTTTTCCTTTGAGATTGGTGGACTTCAAGCTCATGTCCTATACGTGGTGCACTAACTTCTGAAATTTAGTGGGCAGGTTGCTAAATTTCATCAAGCAATATAAAGTCAAAACAGGCAGGGTACTTTCTAATCACAGGCAATATAGGGTGAAATGATGATTCTGCAGGACTACACACGCAGTCAGCAGTTTTGATTAGTTGGGGTTTACCTAACTGCAGCTGAATTATGTTTTTCTTTCCTTTAATCCTCCATAATTAGAATCTTGTTGCTTATACCTATTTTCTGAATTTTTCTTCAGTGGGAAGTTCTCCATTATGGCATTGCACCATTTTTGTAATGATGTTTTTCTTGCATGTCTGAACATACGGTATCCCCTCTTGTTAGCCCTCTCCCCAGCTTGTTATTTAAGAGTATAGGCACATTATCAATTTCTTTCTTTTGCTCTCTCCGTTTTTTTCTGTGTGTGTTTTTGATCTTTTTAGATCACAAAACTACCCTGATTCCATTCTCAGTTAACATGTTGTGATGACGTTTGTCTGTGGCATTTTAAAGTGAATTTGATATTATTTTAATGCTCTACAGATCAGATTTTTGGAAACCCTATAAAATTGTTTTGTTAAATATCTCATTAGCAAGTCAGGTATGGCTCTTTTTTGAAATCTCCTTAAAACTTGAATCAATACAGAAATTCTAAGATGTGCAGCATTCCTAATATGACAGCAATCCAAAGCAGTTACTTAACAGCCCTTTTACCTGTAAATTTAAGAAGTTTCTTCCATCTTCTGGCAAACGGGTCAACATCCCATTTACTGTTGTACTTTCAAGGAAGCTAAATACAGTATAACTTGCAAAAACATGACAGGTACGTGTGTGGCTTTGATGAGTAGCCTTTCTGCCAGAATTCATGGAAGTTCTCTTTCAGAAAGCATTTTCTCTGAAATTATGCTTTCAGGGTCTTTTTCATTTCACTAACATATGCCTAACTACCATTTACTGGCAGTGTACTCCAAATTTCTGTCAGAAGGAGTAAATTTAAAGAGCATGGTTTTGTACTTTAAAATTTGTCTTTTGATTGCCATATCTTTATGTTTTGCCTTCAACAGATGTCTAGCTACTTAGTCAAGGGAGAAAAAAGCTGTCTCTGTAAAAATGATGAGCTGAGTAAAAATGATTTTTTACTTTGGCGGTATGTTAAAAGCAATTTACACTGTGCATTGATATTCTTTCCACTCCTTTGGGACTTGTCAAGAATCATTTGTGATAGTTTCATTTGAATGGGGAATAGAAACTTTAATTTGAAGGAGGGAACAGACAATCGGTTACGATAGAGGCTGTATTGCAGCCTGTAGGTTCTCTGGGGTTTGGAATCTCCATTGCCTGTGCTTGGAGTGCCATGGAAAAGGCTGCTTGCAGATCAGATCCAAAGCATATGTACGATGATGATTATTATTTGATCGGCCACACTTACTTAACATTGTTCTTCAGATATTTTGACACGTGCAGGTGCCAAGTGCTCTGTATCCTTACCTCCAGTGCAGTAGGCTTAAAGGCAGCAGGAACCCTTATGACCTGACCTGACCTCCCAAGTAACTCAAGCTGTAGGGTTATCTGGTGATTTCTCAGTCTGGTACAGTAGCGGTGCTTCAGCTGCAGTTACTGTGCTACAGGACAGTTGCTGCTTCTGGATCCAAGAGACTCCTTATGATGGAGCATTTACCATACCCCAGTAATGAGTTCCGGTGACTCATTATTGCATCCAAAATGTATCTTATTTCCACCATCCCCAGAAGTACAAATGTGGGAATAGAACTGCTGACTGTGTCCATCAAACTGTGCAATACCAAAATACATCACTATAGCTTAAAACACTGGTTTTCAGAAAATTTGCTGCCTAGGTCTACACTGCAGACAAGACATAAAGTGTATTACCTTACCAAATCATTGAAATGTGTGAACAATCGAAACGGAAATTAAATATAACACATATCCTGATTGTAATCGTAATACTGAGAAATGCTAGCCATTATCCTAAATTTAAAATTCACTGTAGAAAACATAGATTTTTATAGAGAAAATATTTTAATTTCTATCCCCATGGCTGCTTGGGGTGTTAATTGAATGATTGAACTTGACTTTTATGCTTCAGGTTCTTTAAAGCACCACTCTGGCTGTGCAAATGGATATAAATTACGTCAGTGTTTAGAGACAATGAAAGTCGGGATCCCTTGAGTGTCCTATCAGCTGTGTAGGTTATTACCTCATCTGCTGGGTCAACAATGAGAACTTGCTCTTCTGTAACATTTTTTTCATTCATTTATGGAGCTGCTTGTTTTAGCTTGATTCTTTGTAACTTTCCCTATTTAAGTCTTATTCCCAGTCATTCCAGTCTATGATTGCATTGTTGTTGTTATACTCTTGCATTATAGGTATATATGTGTGGTATATATGAATGTAAAGTTACATCGTCTGGCACTTTGGAAGTAACTGACAATATTGTATCTACCAAGGAAATCTCTGTTGAAAACTCTCCGTGTTATGGCTTAGTATTTCTCCATGTGTACATGTGCTTCTGGTTAGAAATTACAGACTTTTTTATCTGACTCTAAGGTCACTCTAAGGTGTGACCTTTAGCATTAGAGGTCTGTCCTTCCTATCAACCAAATCTACAGGCCTCAGCTAAAACCTTTCTTTCTGTCTGTCTGCCTGCCTGTGTGTGTCTTCATTTTGGAATACCTTTTTGTGCATGACAGCAGAAAGAAAGGGAGGAGTGCTGAGTGCTGGCTGCCTGAAATCTTGCATCCTGCTATGCAATGCTCTTGGAAAGGGTTCCTCTTCACCTTTTACTGACCCAATATATGAAACTCTATGGAGCTATTCCCTGGGCCGCTCGGTGGGAAGAGGCAGAGGGGTGCTTGTGGAGAAGTTAACTGTACAACGAGGTAGTGGATGTGACTGCGTGTGATACTTGAGAGAGGTTTCTGGGAGGAGAGGTGGGAGTCACACTGTGACTGTGACGGGAGTCACACTGCAGCTTCTCTCTTTTAACAACCTGTGTGCTTATCAGGCAGGCACACTTAGGATAAAAAGTCCTAAAGCAGGAGAGAGTGACTAACTTGCATATTAGTGGCACTGTAGTTGGGGGAATGTGATGCTGGGGATGAGTCTCATTCATAATAGCTGAGGCTTGAGAGGTCTGAGAGTGTTTCATCTCAACGCCTGGATGACCTGAAAGAGTACAGCTCCTACTCTAAAGCACATGGGTTTTGTTCTTCTTCTGTTGTGGGATGAGATCTCCAGGTATGCAGTGAGCTTGTAGCTCTGTGTAGAGTCCTGTACATTCAATGCAAGTTACTGCAAGTTCAATGGAGCTGTAGTATTTCTTTGATGTAGTGAATTTGGATGTCGGAATTTTAAGTACGAGTGGGAGAAGTGATTTAAACAAAATACTGTAGCCTGTGACCCACTGCTTTGCCAAACTCGATGTGAAAGACTTGCCCACTTTGAATTCTAATGTGGAATCATTGCTAATTTATCTTTAGCATGGTGTTGTAAAACAACCTCCTCTTCACTTCACTGCAATATTTGGAGTGCAGTATCTGCCAGTCAGTTGTATCTACAAGTATCCTCTCCAGGCTTAATGAAACCTTGGTGAAATTTTTCACTGCTTAAATGGAAGCTTTGCAACTAGACTTTGTTATGAACAAAAAATGCAGGGCACTAATTCGTTAGTATCCATAAACTTTTCAGCTGAGTCTTGATTTAATTTATGAAAGATTATGAATGTCACAGGCTTCCAAGATTGTCATACAAAACCTCAATGAAACTCCATAGTTCTGGTAAGGTTTCACTTTGGAATTTAACTCTGAAATGAACCAATGTGATTTTGAAGGGAAAGAAAAGAAGATATTACATGTGTGAACTTCTATACAGGAAGACTGATCCCTATTATCAGACACTTTAGGCAGTTTTATGTAGTGCTGTTACTCTGCTAGATGTCCAAGGGGCTGAGGGAGTACCAGTCTTGTGCTGGAGCATTATCTTTGTTTCCGGGTTGCCCTTTTTGTCGTCAAAGCCCACAGATCTTTCACACCAGCTCAAGAAGGACCGTTACCTTTCCTAGGTTTTTACCATCCTCCCCACAAGAGGTTTCTGATTTAGCAAACTTATTAGTGGCATCCAGGCTATCTCTACACTAGACTTTAACAAAGATGACAGCCCAACTGATCTTATTTCACACCGAACAAGTGGTGTTAATCCGGGCAACAAACATGATAACAGAGGTAAAGTTTGGTGGTATCAGCAGTGGTTTTGATAGGACATAGTGCAAGAGCCCTTCTCTTCACCTCCTCTTTTGCTTGCTCTTAGCCTCTTCCCTCAAAAAAAGTGCAATTTGTCTTTGGTGAAGCTGCTTCTAGAAAGAACTCTTCTGGAAATGTGGCTTCCAGCTCTGGCTTCCAGGCTAGATTATGACCATTACAACTACTGCTGTGGTTGCAGGATGCTGGTGCCACTGCATATGCCATAGCTTCTATGCCCAGGTGCTCTTCTGCCTTGGCAAATAGCTTCCCTCTGTGGGTGGGCATGCAAAGGACTCCTGGTACAGCTATAGCTTTTGACTAAATAACTTGGAGATGTAACCAGACGGGTAAGCTTTGTTATGGGTGTTTTACATATAGTAGGCCAACTTGTCTGTGTTGGTGGTAGAAACGATGAAGGTAAATACCCAAATGTGCCATGCCTTGCTAAAGCAAAGGAGAAGCTGAGTAAAAAAGTTGAGAACATGTAGGCTATGGCAATCCAAGACAGAGTCACATTTGTTCCTGGCGAAAAGAGTACAAATCTATCTTGAGGGGCATGAAAATATCATTAGGAGTAGAAGAGGGATGCTGTTAAAAAGAATCTATTTAATCTACTTGTTCTCTGCATATTCTGAAGTCATTACACTCTCATTTACCGGAAAAAGGCACAGTGTTGTTAACTCAGTTGTTAGAGTGGAATGGTCTAATAGTCTTGTTTCTAGGTATCATGAATGGCATAGTCAGGAGACCAGCACAAAAATGGAAGATCTAGCTGGTGCACTTGTGCAGAATCTTTACTAGTGATGGTAAAAATACAAAAAGAGAAAAGATCCTAATCAGACTTTCTAATCATAGGTCATATTTTGAGAGATTATATACCTAGGGGAAAAAGCATCTTTTTTTTCTCTTAAATGTGACATTTTTTAGCTGGATACAATTGAGAAGGTATGGAATGTACAACATTCACAATGTCCTTTTACAATCTTTTTTTTTCTAAGTCTGCCCTTTAAAGGCTATCCAGACATGAGTGGAGACCAACACCACTTGAATATCTCTCTTTAACTGGCTGAGAGAGCTCTAAAAATAAACAGAGTGATACTGTGGGAAGATGAAACTAGAGGACACAGTTACATGTCTTACCAAAAGCCAACAACCAGCCTGTGCTGTCTTTTTCCATGGGATTCCTCATGTGAATAAAGAAAGCTAAAGGAAAAGTGAGAAGATTAAGTTTGGGGAGTATCAAAATCAGACAACTCAGTTTTCAAAGGGTGGAAGATCATGGCAGTTCTTGTATGACTTCTGTTTTTGTAAAAGTATGAAAACTAAAGCAGTATAATGAGTATAAGAGGCAGAGTGGAGAGGTTGTCTTAGCCAGAGAAACAAGTCTGGCCAAGGATACATGTTTAAAAATGCTGTATGGAAGCTGTGGTCATCTGACATGTTTGAATGTTAGTGTTATATGCTAGCAAGTACTGCGAGTGGGCTCAGCATGAGGCTAGTTAATGACCTGTCATCCCTATTGGGGACCCAGAAGTTCTCCACTGATAAACTCCAAGTCCTTTGGCCTTTTACTGCTGTCCTCTTCCTAGTCACAAGGTTCAAATGTTTACTGTTAGGAAACTTCTCTCCCCAGCCTGGTGTTTGAAAGGGGCTGAAGCAGGCCCTGAAAACTAAGTGGAGGGAAGGCCCTTCAGACCTTGAGTAGCTTGCTGATCTGTAGTGCTTAGCATCTGGGGTAATCAATCCAGTGCATTCTTGTTATGTTAATAGCTTCCTGCTGAGTTGAGTCATATTGATGTTCATTAGTTGGCCCTGGATTTGCTTTTTGTTTGGAATAGTTTTTAGTGAAAAATAAAGTTAGTTTTAGTTTACTAGAGAGCTGAAAAACTATCTGTCGGGCCTGACAATGTCTTGGGGGGTGGGGGGGTGGGGGTGGAGGGAAGAAATAAAAAAAAAAAAAGAAGAGTAATATGCTGTCTTAGTGGCTGCTGTGGTTTCCATGGTGTTCAGCTGGTAGAAGAGAGTTGCAGTTTATTAAAACTTTAGAGATTGTCTTCTCCGAATTGCAGCCTCTAGCGGAGGACAATGCATCATTCTTCTTGCCTCTTCACTCAGTGAATGTACTTATACCTCGAAGAGACACCTTTTTTGTCCTGACCAAGCGGAGTGGAAAGTAGAACGGGAATGACATCAACAAGACGTGCCGAAAACGGGCCACCAAGAATACAGGGGTTGTATTCGCTCAGAGCAACAGGATAATCCAGGTGTGAAAAAACATGACGTGCTGTCTCGGAGGCACACACTTCGCCGTGCCTGCGCTTCTTCAGGTGAAACCCGGACCCGAAGACTAGCGCTTCCCGTCCTCGCCCGACCCGAGGGCACCTCGGCCGGGCCCGGGGCCGTTCCCGCGGGGCTGGGGCGGCGCGGGGGGGGGGGGGGGGGTGGTGGAGCTGGCCAGGGTGCTGAGCCGCGGGCAGCCGGGGCCTGCCCCGCCGGGACCCCCGTGCCGTCCGCGGAGCGCCCCGGCGAGCTGCGCTGGGAGACGGCCGGGCCGTGCTGGGCCACCGGAGCGCCTCAGCAGCAGCGTAGACTGACCCGTTTTCAGGGGTGACCCTGCCCGGAGCAGGGAGGTGGGCTAGGTCGCCTGAATTGTGCGGTGCTGAAACCGAGGGAAGCACCAGGTCGGGGAAAAAAGGCGTGCCTCTGCGTGAAATTAATTTCGTTCTGTGGTGCCTTTCGGTAGGCTTGCAGTTGCCTCAGTCCGCGCAATTTGGCTGGACTTCCGATTCTCAGATTCTGATGTGTGCGCTGCACCGCGGAGAGGGACTTCGGTCTTAGGCTGGGTTTGGTCCCTGAAGCCTAGCCCTCCCTGTTTTGCTGTGTTCTCAGTAGAGCAGCCAGCCCCAAACGAACTTTTGTGTAGGCCGGCAACAAACAACACTTTCTGTTTGAGTTTTGGGGAACCTACACCCCTTATATAATGAAACGACACTTTCCCCCATTTTAATCTTGTATTACGAAGTGTTTTGTTATTGACACGGAAACATTTGCTGTTTATTCAAATCAGCTTATGATAAGTTATTCAAACAAGATCATGAGTTACTGTTAGGCCTCTGTGTGAAAATACATTTTAAGGAGTTTTGTTTTCATTACTGGAAAAAATAAATAGCTTATGGAAACATCATTGATTCTGTAACAGCTTTTCCCCTCTACCTCCCTGGATTTCTAAACTTCTGTTTTCATAACCTTTAGACATGACATTACGTGGTGCTGCACTTTCCTCTAATTGCTTCCTTGTTTGGTAAACATTCCTTTTTCAACACTTTGGTAGTCAGTCATTATATGTAAATCCTCTTATGCTGCTAACCACCTTTTTTACTTTTTAGCAAGGTCTTTTAACCTTGGCTCTACATTTCTGCAGAAAGACTGCCCTAAAGAAACATAGTACTCTAAATGAAGACCTATACCCTTGTTTTACGTGCAGTCCTTAAAATCCCTTGTGTTGTTTTCTTTTCTTTGCATGCTATTATTTGCTTTTCAACTCTTACGCGTCAACTTTTACGTGAGCCAACTCACATGCCATCTAGGTTTGTGGATGAAATATAGGCTTAAGATGTAAGATACAGATTGATGCAGGCTGCTGACCTGGCCCACATATAATGGCTCTTTGGAGCTGGGTACATTTATTGATTGCTCAGACTGCTTCTTATTTCTTAGTGTATCTTAGGTGTTTGGTTTGACTGTGTGCTATGGGAAGGGAAAAAATGTGGTTTCTCGCTTCTCGGGATTCATGCCATTGTTTCATCCAATTCAGTAGTGCATTTAAATGAACCCACTGTATTTGTAAGATGATATTACGTGTTATTTTTTTTTTTTTTTTTAATGTTTCTGGGTAGCCCAATATCATAAGGCTTTTTCATCCAATCACCACCAATAAACTATTCTAAACACCTAGAAACACTAGAGCCCCTAAAATGTTTCCTAGCTAACCTTTCTGTTTTGTGGTTCCCTTTGCTGTTTGTCTACGTTTACCTAATTGGAATCAGAAGGAATTATTTGCATTTTAGCATAAGAAAGATCAGTAAATAAAGCTGGATCTATATTGTAAAATTTGGAATTTTCAAAGTCTAAAATTTGTCTTAAAATAGTTAGATATTTCCTCCTTATCTGTAAGTGGAGCTTTCTTAAGAGGCTTAATTTTTCTGATTAATAGAGAAGGCAAAAAAAATCTTCAGGTATTAAAAAAAGTCAGCAGTCCTTCCATGCTGCCAGAAACCACTCTCAGTGTTTAAACTCCACTCAAACTCTAACTGCAAATTTCCTAGAGAGATCAATCCTTGCTAGTTGTCTTTGATGTCTTTTTAACTAGTGATTCTCAACAGACGTCATTGAGTCTTCTGAACTGTTTAGAGGTAAAGCAAAGGCAAGCAACATTTTTATTAGTGGATCTTTTACTTGTAGAAGCTTATTGTTTAATATACTAGCTAAATGGAAGTGTATTGCTTTTAAGACAGCCTAAAAAAATAAAAGTTAAAGCTTTAAACTTCAGTATCTATCACATGATAACTAAATCCATATTTTGATGCCTGTATAAGTTGATTGATTTCCTTTGCTGCAGCTCCTTATTCATATCGGTGGGATCAGAGGGCCCTCAGGAATTCAGAGCCATTCCTTTGTTTAAGTGTTATTGTCTTCTATAGAAGTAGAATTGGAAGCCCTTTGTATTTTTTACGAGCTGAAACTAACCTTATTTATTGCACATACCGTGTGCTACTAATAAGATATTAGAGAACTTTGTGTTTCTATAGCTGGATGAGCTTTTTAGTAAATCAGCCGCATACGTGCAGATGGGTCTCCTGACACCCTCGTTATAGCCCTCCTGCGTGCTGTCTTTCCTACCCCCACCCACGTTCAATGCAGGCTATTGTTGCATTTCACAATTATTTGTATTCTGCTCATGCGACTGTAGTAAACATTCATCCTGCATCAGTTCTGCAGGGTTAGGATTGATCTTAAAATGCTTAGGAACTGTGTGTTTGATTGTGGATTGGTCCTGGCAATAACCTTGCACATACATGAAACGCTGTTGAGAAATCCTTTGTAAAGCTGGGAAAATGAGTGAGTAGTAGCCCTTACTGAACAGTAATTCGTCTTGCAAAATTTCCAAGTATTTTCCTATCTTTGCTGACTGTGTATTGTCCCATGCTCTCACAAGAGAATAATTCAACATGAGAGTACATTGTCTACTTATTCCTACACCAGGCATAAGCAAGCAGATACCCTGCAATTTTCCCTATTCTGTTTTGGTTTCAGCTTGTTACTGTTATTCCATCCTGAAATTGGTGAGGGAGAAAGTACAGTCAGAGTTGGAGGACTCTGTCACTGGGCGATCATATTATTTGTTTTCTGTCTACATTTCTCTAACTGGAATATAACAGTTATTTACTTTAACAAAAACTTTTGTGCATAAAAGTTAAAATGTGCCTATATACAGTAACTTCCTCAGCTAGGAATTGTACACTGCAATGCAGGAAATTAATTAAAAAGTTTATACTGCATTTTCCCAGGCCTGAAGAATAACTCATTAAACACTCATAAAATAGTAACCACTCCTGCTGTTTAATAGACATGCATGACATTAAAAAAAGTAGGTTTTCCCCGTGAAGTGATGATTTGTGCTTTCCCTTGTTTCCATGAAACATCTAGTCAAAACTCAAAAACGTTTCAATGCACTTTTTTTGACATAAGCTTAGAGCATTGTATCAATGCAGCCCTGGCATATACAGTTTGATATACTTA
The DNA here is from genome assembly GCF_929443795.1 of Astur gentilis. Lineage (NCBI taxonomy): Eukaryota > Metazoa > Chordata > Aves > Accipitriformes > Accipitridae > Astur > Astur gentilis. The sequence goes on along the minus strand of NC_064897.1, from coordinate 10,598,485 downwards.
GCTTTCTCTCTTCTGCTCAGACTTGGAGCAGATTAAGAAAGGAACAGGGAAAAAGTGGAGGATGGGCAAACAATTCAAAAGCAGCATCTGAAAGTCAGGTCTCTAAGCCCAAAAGATAAGGGGTTGCTGCTAAGCATTCAGCACAGTGCAGTATTAAATAACCACTGGGATACCTGCTGTGTCTGCATGTCTTTCTGCCATAGAGTGCCAGTTAACTGGGAGGTGAATTGCCGCCTGGTGTGTAAATGCTGTACAGTTCGAGCATATAAATCTGAGTCAGTTGAAATCTAAGTGGGAGGGTGTTGTGTACCTACCTCCGGAGGTGCTGGCAAAGCAGAGCAGGGCTGAGAATCCCACACGATGGACTGTGTTTTCCTCTAAGCTTGTCGTGGCATCTGGTGATGTCAGGTGGCCAGGTAAAAGGAAGGATCTGCTGAGGGTTTCTGTGGCTGTTGGCAGAGCTTAGTGATTTGACCTATGAATCAAAGCTTATCCTTCTTATCACACAGAACTCAAAACCGAAAAAAATCAAGTGAGTTATTCAAGCGTATGAGAAGGTGGATAGGGGAGCCAACAGTGGCAGTTATTTACAAATTTTGGTAAAGCTGTTTCTCAAGGAACATGTGCATTATTTTTCCATTTTGTACAGTTTACGTGGGACTGGGTTGCTCCATGGAACATCTAAATGCAGCTATTTGGAAGGAAGCTCAAGTCCTTCCTGAGGCCTCCCTGTTGTGGAAATGTTGAGAGGTGTAACATCTTCCAGAATAAGAGACGCCCTCCCTACCCTCAGTAGGCTGAGTTTCTTTTTTTCCTTTTTATAGTTTTTAATCCAAAGTTTTGGGGTCCTAGTGCATTGAAGGTCATAAAGTTTGGATCCAGAAATCTTCCAGAACTTTGGGATTTCCCACCCTTTAATGTCTCTTTGTCTTATAAAGAACTCCCTTCACATTCCCAGAGCATTCACTGTTTGAAATACTGTTTATGATATACCATCAATAGTCTGTTTTCTAAAATAAACCGTTACAATTTCCAAATGTGGTTTTTTTGTTTTGTTTTGTTTTTAAATAATCCCTACACTGTGCTATCCTGGCTATAAGAAGGCTGATTCCATTGAACGAAATGCCACAGTAGCAATTTGAAATGTTCTTTTAATTCATGGCAAGTACTCACTTGCAATGACTTCATGCTGGGTGGAAAGCTATTAGGGAGCACACCGTTTTGAAGTTCCTGCTTAAAGTACAGCTTGAACTAAAAGTGACTGCCAGCTAGTTCCTGGTACTCTACATTTTTTGTGAATATGCAGGTATGTTGCAAAGTGTTCTTTCTTTTGTGTGTGGTTGCTTTGCAGTTAATATCCCATGTGTCCTTTTGGATAGAAGAGGGTTTCCTGCAGCTGCAGATCACTGCATTCGTTCTCCTAAGCGGTCTTTTGCCATCCTGTGTCCCCGTATAAATACTTCATGAGATAGTTTTCATGAGCTTGAATGCTTAATTCCACTTCAATCCTTGATAAAGACACTGCTGTCATGACTGAGACGTGCTTGCATGGTACTACAGAGAAGCTTGCCCCACCTGGGCCACTTCTCTTTTGTGCATGCAGTGAGCTTCAGGTTTCAACATTTGTTAGTTGGCAGTGCCTCTGTGGAGCAAGGAAACTATTAAAAAAAAAAAAAAAAAAAAAAAAAAGAAACTGAAGAAGGTCGCTGGAGGTTCATTTTATGATCTCTTTCTAATCTCTTAGAGGGATTTCATAGTCACTGTCACAATTTCTTCCTGTCTAAATTGCTTTGTAATCAAATATTGGGGTTAGGTGGTATCCAAGTCCAGAATTTGAAAAACCATGCTCAGCTTATTTATTGATATTTGTAATTATCATACACAAAAAGGACAGTGTGCTACATACGTGGGATCAGTCTGGCAGGGGCTTTATTCTGATCTGTTCCACAAAATAACTGTAAGTACGCTTATACCTATCTCTCTGCTTTGTGACAGCATTACCACAGAGGCAAAGTTTTCGGCTTGCTTCCTGCTTAACATTTCACACATTATTTCACATATTAGTGGAATATAGAGAATTTTGTATGAGTTATAGCTAACACACAGATTTAGCAAGTCTCAGTGGAACGTACATTATGATTCTGACAGATTCTGCACATGCGAAATATAGCTTTCAACAGTTTCACTAATTTGCTTTTGTAATAGAGCTTTGCATGAACACAGAATTATATGGCATTCAGTAAATCTGCCACTACAGTATTGGTGTGGTTTCTTGATATGTTAAAATGCATGCATCTTCCAGCCCACAACATTATCTCAAGATTTATGATATAGGTAAGATTTTCTCCCTTTCCAGCTCTCGGACACTTTCATTCTAATCCATGTTTCTTCTGTTTCTCTATACAGAAGTGGGTTCTAAATTACTGTTAAAATTTTACATGCGTTTCAGACTTTGTACAGTTATTTCAATCAGTAACTGCAAACAGAAAGGCCAGGCTGAAAAGAGGTTTATAATACAAAAAGCCTGAAGTCATGAATTACTACATGCAAGACCTTTTAGATAACAGTGCACCCAATCTTCCTGAAAAAGAAGTCCATATTTTATTTTTCAAAATTTTCATTTTTCACTTGAAAACCCCCTACCCCTAACCCTAAGCATTTTTTTTGGTGGAAACAGTTATTTTCCCAAGAAAATAATAATTACTTCTAAAGGATAGAAAGCAGAAGGTCAGTTGTCTCCCTGTGGTGGCACAGTGTAGGAGGTGGACAGAAAAGTCCTCTCTCTTTCAGGAGGAGCAGCTCCTCCTGACCTCCATGGTGTTTATTACCTTACCGTCAATAGTGACTCATTGCTCTGGGCTCCTGTACCCGGGTCAGGGCAGGTTTGGAGCAGTTTGGTGGAGAGGAGCGAGTGAAATGCAGGGAACCAGAGCCACCCTCCACATTCGCCTATAGAGAATATGCCATCCCTGACACTGACGTTTTTTGCAGCCAGTTGCCGTCAAGCTGTCATGTCTTGACAGCTCTGTAGGAGGAACAAAAGGCCTATCAGACCGAAGATGATTTGTAAACAATGAAGGAGGAGCATTTGCCACCCTGCCATGTCTGACAGTGTAAAAAACCAAGACCACGTTACCTGTGGCTGACACGCAGAGAGCTATCCTTCAAAGTGTCAGCTGCATCCTTATGCAAAGGTGCAAGAAAATGTTTTATTAAGAGCTGAATTTGGCTTCTCGTTAACTCTCAGGGTTTTGCTGGCTCCTTAGGAAAATCAGTAGAACAACGCCCTTCTCATCAGGATGCTGCCTTCTCAAAAGGGACATTAAAATCACAGCATCTCTTGCAAATTCAAAATGCTTATTTAAAAAACCATTTTTTTCTAATTTGCGTTCTCAGTATTTTCAGTGTTTGTGACATCTTCGGCATTAAATCAGAGGCCGAATGCTGTAATTTTTCTTGTTTTCCCAGTAAGAACTTGGTTGCTGATTAAAGTCTTTGGCAGGGAGTGGGCAACAATTAATGCATTAACAACCTAACAATGAAATCAAAGTGAATTAGAGCAGCATTATCTCAAATAAATTATATTTTGTTAGTACTGTGTAATGTTCTTTTAACTGATGACAAGGATTTATTTCTACTTAGATGAATGATGAAACTAATCAGTGAATTGCTGGATAGACGCTTTGTTAAATTAGTCCCATATTCAATTGGGAGTCTTTAATCTATTGTTTTGTGTGCTTATTTGTCATTGAATTCTCAGGGGGATATGCAGGTTCTTCTTTCGTTTACATGAATATGAACTAGAACATCTTCATTGATTATCGGTGGAGTTTCATTGTTTTAGCCAGGGAAAATGAGACAACGCGCCTACCATCTTTGGTTTTGTTTGGAGATGCCTTTTAAAAACCACCTTACAGAATCCTTTTTAAAGTTATTTGAAGCTTACTTTTAAAGGGAATTTATCCCTCTTATTTCCAATGGGCAAGGTGGTTGTAGTTAATAGTATTTGCAAATTCTGTGGTAATAATTGCTTAAAAATGGAATGAGTTGGTCATTTGTTTTTAAATTTTCTCTATTACACTAGATCAAATGATGCTGCACTATTTTTTCTACTCTACCCACAAGACTCTGGCTGTTCATTAAAATTTTATGAATGAAGAAAATAACAAATGTGTTGACAATGAAAATAACACTTTCAGGAAGTTAATATTAATGGAAATGCTTTTGTTACAACTTTACAGACCAAAGCTAGCATTTGTTAGGCCAGCTTACAACTGAGCTTTTTGTGAGCATTTAGTATAAGTGACAGCTGGGTTCCCACAACGTGAGAACTTTATATGCTGTTAACTATGAACTGACAATTTGCCTAGCAAAGAGTTATGCTGTGGGAGGTGAAGAAGGAAAGCATGAGAAGGTTTTTGTAAGTCCTGTGAAACGTATTTTGCCAGTAATAGAAACCTAGAAGCAAACTTGGGTTTACTATATCGTATTATCTCCAAATAGCACCATCACCTTAAAAATATAACACTCTTGATTCAAAGTTGCCTTGTACTGAAACTACAAGTAATGCCTAAGTCTATTTTACAAAAAGGTAAAACGAGTTTAACCCTGGAGCAAATTGTAGCATTGTTCTAGCCCCTTCAACCCCAATAGAACATTAAAAAAAATCTGAAGGCAGATCACCCACACCACGAAGATAGCATAAGATCACTTGGCATGAGGAAACAAGTCCATCTTCGATGTTTTTTACCCTTAGAGGAAAAAAATAACTCCAGGTTTTGATAGTTAATTATTAAATTCAACTCCACAGTGCATACCGTGACACGCCAGCAGTAGGAACAGCTAGAGGATGCAGGGAAACATCTTGAAAGCCCAGGGGTGATGTGGAAAGCTAGTAACAAGCTGAGTAATTCTGCTGTGTTAGGGCTGGAACTACCTTTTGGTTAATTGTGTTGCCATTTTGCTTAAGCTGTTTCCACCTTCTGTTTTGGGCAGCCCAAAGGCAGGCATGAGTTGAATGCTTATGGGAAGTCACAGAAGGAAGCCCGCAGCATTTTAGCTTTGAAGAGCCTCTAAGTGACTTTATCTGTGCTGTCTGTTCCATGAGCATCCTTTGGGTGCGGAGGGGAGGGAAGTGTGCCATCACACTAATGTCCTGCAGTGGGGTTGGGTATGCTGCTGCTAACTACATTACAGGATGGTGATATCCTACCAATTTCAAAGCCGAAGAGCCTGTTCCTTTGAAAGAGGGAAAAGATAAATGCCTTTCTTAGAGAGGAAAAGGAGCCATATGTTTCATAGTTGCTTATGGGTAACACTCGAGTTTAAGACTTGCGTGATTCGCGTATGACCAGGCATTTTGTTTGGACAGGGGCTCAGGGCAGAGTTCCTGAAAAGCCCCTGCAGTCTCAGCAACAATACAGATCTGTGATTTAAATGCTTGAAGAAGAGTCACGTGCAAGATAACAAATGCAGGTTTCTCCCAGGTCATCCTAAGCAGTTGCTCTTCATTAAGCTCAAAACAGCTGAAATCCCACCAAGCAGCAGGGACAGTTAATACTTAGGCCTTTACACCCCCCCCCCCCCCCCCCGTTATGGTACTGGAACTAGGTCTTTTGCATAATGTAGAAAGTTTGTAAGTATGGTCTTCTGGAAAATGCATCGGTTGAACATCTTAAGCTAAATGGTGGCATGTAGACTCTGTCCGATGTGTGTGCCTTGTCCTGAATTTTCAGTACTTTGCTGGGGGAGGCAAAAGCTTCTGTGGGCTCTTGTGGGCATGGTGGCTTTTCAGAGAGAACTGTGTTCAGTCTGGTTTTCCTCCTATGTCCATAGAGTGAGTGGATTTCTTCGCAGGTTAGGCAGAGGGACAACCGCCATGGTGAGTCTGTCTGCCCCTTCTACTTTCCTTTGGCTCCCTCAAATCACCCTGGCAGCCCTGATCTTGTTCTTTTGTTTGTTGGACTCTGAAAGACAAGAGTTTCAAAGCTTCACGTGCTTTTGGAAACAAAAGTATGTATGCAAATGACAACTAATATTTATCATCTTTGAGTATAACAGAATATAAGCCTTCCTTGAAGGGCAACAAGTCATCTCAAGCAATATCAAAGGCTGTTTGAAACTCACAGAATTTTGAAGGAAACATTTATTTTGTGGGTCTAAAGCTGCTCAACGTGTGCTGAAGCCACAGAACTTATGTGACGGAGTGTCCACAACTGTTAAAAGCAAAAGTTAGTGGCTGCTGCCTTTGTCACAGCCTTGCCTTTGTATAACTAGCTGTCTTGGCAGAAGCTTTGATATATCTTGAATAAGAATATATCTTGTTATTCGTAAAACATGTCTTCTACATTTCCTCTGATTCCCCTCCCTACCCCCCTGCCATGCCCCTCTTTACCGAGTATGTGAGCTCTCATTTGGTCAGGGTCACCTTAGAGATGAGATGTCCTTTGAATTTCAAGATACGCTGCTAGTTCGATAAACGTGTAAATTAAAAAATGTTCTTGAGAAGGCAGATGCAGGATGAGAATGCAGCTGCATACTTAGTATTGCTCTCCTGTGCTATCACTGGGTTCCTAACAGTGACCAGGCCTCAGGAAAGTAAAATTTATTTTTCTGCTTTAGCATATCTTAATCCAGAGTTAGGATAAGAAAAATGCTTTAATGTTTTTTATTAGAAATCAGGTTGTGGCTTTATCCTAGCTGAATGGCATCTAGTTTGCTGAGAAAAGAAGATAAAGCAAATAAATCTAAGGAAGAAGTAAGACGTTAGATATAAGTCTTAACAAGTATAGAGTTTGTGCTGTAATGCTGGGTTTGTTTCCTGGACCATGTACAGTGTTGCAATGCCTGGTGAAGACATGCTGCAATGTTAGACGTTGCTCTGTACATGTAAGTGAGGACAAGTGCTGCCACCGTTCTACCTTGTCTTCCTGGAGAGGAGAATTGTTTTGCGATGCATCCTGTCACCGTGGCATTTGCATTCTTGGAGGCATGTGCAGCAACTTCTGTTTCTGCTGCCAAGTCAGGTTTTGACAGGTTTGATAAATAAAAAAAACCTGCACAGTTTTTTGCATGAGGAGAATATTAACTCTTGTATTGCAGACAAATTCCATTCTATAATGAAATCACACTGCTTTAAATTCACATGTCTTTTCACCACTTTTTTTTTTTCTTCTTTTTTTTTCATATGCTGGGCTGTACTGATGCACTGTGTGCTGTTCAAATGACTGTCTTGACCTCACTAAAGGTGAATGACTTGGGGCTGACAGGAAGATGTCCCACCCGTAGTTTTGAGAGTCTCTGGAATGAAGACTATACAGATCTAATTTATTACTGTGTTTGATGTCTAGGGTAGCATGACAATTTGACCTTGCACTTTTATGCCCTACTAAGTGGCTACAAGAGCTCCTCAGTTAAAATGATCCCTTTCTAATTTTAATTTATTCTGTGTCTGGGCAGCTGAGTGTTTAAGGAGCTGTTGTCAAGCTCTAAATATCTTTGCCTAAGGCTTTGGAGTGACCGGTCCCAGTGACGCAGCCATGGAGGGAGGCAGGGTGACTCCTGATCCCAGCGCCGTTCTGTCATCACCTCGTTCCCTGTTCCTTCCTTCCTTTTTTACCCAGAGGTCTCTTTTGTATATCAGCTCAGGAAGGTCACTTTCATTAATTTTTTTTTTTTTTTTTTTTTTTTAAATTTTCCCTGCTTGTCTTATTTCCCCTGTGTCCTTGCAGCTTGGCTAGAAGGCTCATTCTGACCTGACTGCCTGGCTTGGTCAGTATCTGCATAAGGACTTCAGGCAGTTTTGTTTTTTCAGAAATGTTGTTATCTTCTGTATCACATTTGCTGTGTCCTGGTTTGGGGAGTGGGGCTAAGAACTGTCCTGTGTCTACTTACCAGCTAATTTCTGTACTTGCTCCCCCCCCCCCCCCAGCTCTTAATTCACCCTTTTCTTTCGTCACTTTGAGCCCTGCCAGCTCCCCGGGTTCTCCAGGAGCGGCTGCTACAAAGATGTGTGTGTTCTCTTCTGTAAAACTGGTCCTTGTTTTGTGTTGCTAGGCTACTCCCTTCCAGCTGCCACTGAAGAAATGCTCCGTGGTGGGAAACGGTGGAATCCTGAAAAAGAGCGGCTGCGGCAAACAAATAGATCAAGCAGATTTTGTCATGCGGTAAGACAGAAACCTCAATGACACATTGTCTCCCCTTCCCCTGCTAAGTCTTGGACTTTTCAAAGCTATTCAGTTGAGATTAATCAATTATAATTTGCCTTGTTTCCCCAACCCCCACCACTTTGCAGGATGCTTTACACAAGTGATTTGGGTGAAAGTTGAGGAGAGGCAATAGAGTTTGGACTGGCTTCTGCAAATGAGTGTGTAGTGTGGGGGCAATCTGTAGATGGATAGATTGAGGTTGTGACATTGTGCAGCATCACAGAGAGGGACTGAAGAGCTGCTTTTCTCTTTAATTATGCCATCTTAGGCAGGGTCTCATCCTGCAATGTGCTCTGTCCTTTGCAAGTCTAAATGCCGTCATATGCAACCCACTGAACTCAAGATGAGCATGTACTGATTTACAGGGCAAGGCTTAAGTAGTAAGTTGGAACAAGCTAAAATGTTCCTGTGTTTTTCTTCCCTCAAGATTGATTTCTGGCTGACTGTCTGAGGAAAGGCCAAACCTCTTTCCTTGATGCAAGGTTTTTGAGATTCCTCACATCTTCTTTTGCTCCAGCCTTCCTGAAGTTATAAGAACTTGTCAGGAGGGATGTTGAACCAGCTACTGCTTTTGTGATTGAATTTGGCACTTTCTAGGTCTGCATTCTTCAAGGAAGAAAGGCAGAAATTAGTTCCTCCCTGTTAAACAGGAGCAAGAAAAATGTTGTGGGGGAGAAACTGGAGGAATGCTCCTAAAGAGATGAGAAATGAAGTTTCTTTGGGTTTTGAGGTGGATGCATAATGAACACCCACTTTACAAAGTCTCCTTATTAGATCCTGAGGGCTTATTATAAAGCCATACAAATTTGCTGCAAACCAAACTGTAATTTCTGGTTTGCATCTCAAAGACCAAAAATGCCTTCAATGTTAAAGCAAAGAAATACAACAATCTAAAGGCAAAAGGAGGTGTATACTTAGAGCATTTGCAGAAGATGTAAGGCACAGGGGGAGAGAGGCAGTGTGCTGATTGCCATTACTGCAACACTCCTTAGGTGTTCCACAGACTAAATATAAGAAACTGCAGGGTATATATACTGTGGTAATATTATCTAGATGCAATGGGAAATTGAAATGCTGCAGGAGCAATCAGTTACAAAAACAATAGAAACTTTTTTGGAAAAAACAGCAGTTGTTATAGCTTGATCAGAAAAATCCTTTTCTCTCCAGGGAGGGTAAAGCAACCATTATCTGTACAGAAGTTATTTTGAATTGGAAATAAGTGATGGGGAGAATCCTGCAAAAATCCCAGTAGCTGCCTGCAGGCTGCATTGTATTAGTGATTTGCAGTCATATTTATGGAAAATGTTTCAGTTTTTTTGGGTTAGAAACTAATACACCACTGGGAAAAACTATTTTTATAGCAGGTAGAAGGCAGGATTTAGTTGATCTTTTCTAAATCTGATTTCTATAATCTAAGAGCTGAGAGAGAAAGAGCACAGTAGTGACTTGCATAACGTCTTTCTTTTCTTTTCTTTTTTTTTTTTTTTTTTTTTTAAAGAAATTTGTGTGATATCTTTAAAAGTATTTCCGCAGCGTGAAATGTCATGCCAGGTTTTTCCCTTGTTCTTTTCTTCCGTTCACATGGTTTTTGATTTCACTTACGTGTGTTTCCATAAGGTCTGTCATATGACTGCAGCCATCATCTCTGATATATTGTAATCACTAAGGTTAATTAATGAGTTTAAACTCATCTCGTTGCTGCGCATCTTCTACACACACAGTTGTACCAACATAGAGATTAAAGGAGCAGCAGTTTTTAGCCCCTAAGGCATAGCACACTGCATCTGCAATGAAAAGGGTGCATGGCATATGGTCTACTTGTTTAGGTAGTGTGGTTATAATAGGCTCTTCTTCTGATACCTGGCTGGTTTTCAAGTTTGTAATCCTTATTTCTAAGAAAAAAATTTTGATTTGTCCCCTCCCTTCCTGCTAATGCTTATTTTAAGACAGAAGTGTTGGGTACTAAGCCCTAAGCAATGTTTTCGTCTGTATTTTGACAGAAGACACACATCTTCTTGGCATTAGATTTTGAAGAAATATTTCTACATCCCACAATTCTCCCTTTCCCCCAACCGTTTTCCATGGCTTTGCTGTGGTTTGTACATCTCCCAGAGAGAGGGTTTCTCTTTGTAAAATATCAGGGGATTGTGAGGAGTTCTCTGAGCTGTTTGCTGGTGAAGTGATTCCAAAACTAGAAGCAACTTGTCGCTATTTCAAGTTGACTAGTGGCTGTCCTGGTTTGGGGAGGCCAGGCTGTTATCTTTTAGTCATGCTGTGCCATGCCATCTGGCCGTACCAGCCCAGGTGGAGCTGAGGAGGTTAAACGTGGTGGCACTTTGGGGCTTGTAGACAAGCAGAGAAACATGGCTTTCAGCTGCCTTATGCAATTATTGTCTTGACGTTGGTCAAGGTGCCACAAAGCAATAAAAATGAATGTCTGCAATTACATGTTAAATTCATATTAGTCCCTAGTGTTTAGTATATGTGCACATATAACATTCTAAAATAGCTAGATAGTCACATGCATCTACCAAATGCACACACTTCAGCCAAGTTGCCTGGATTTTCTGCGCCTGTGGGACATGGACTTGTGGCCGGGCCAAACCCAGAGGAGCCATTTCTGCCCACTGAGGGTTGAAGGATCCCTCTCATTTTACCCTTGCGGCTGTTTCTACCTATTGAGTTGGAAAGTCTCAGATGTGAAAAAGGCACACATGGACTGCTGTACCTGTTAATGATTTCCGACCCCCGCCCCGCCCAAGGCTGGGTCTAAGTCATATTGGTCTTCTACGTAGAAGGTCAATATGTTCCACTCTTCTAGTTAGGCTTGTGTCAAAAATGCTGGCCTGAAACGCTCTCCTGGTGCTTCCTTCTTTCCTGCACATTCATGTACTTATTCCTCAGTACGAGGAGCAAGGGTAAGATAATTCAAAAGAATTTTCTTAGGATGAGTCTTTTGTTTATTGGTGCGTTCCTCATCTGCACAACACTTGCCACTCTGCTGACCTGTACAAGAAAATAATCTGAAAGGCCAAGAAGTTTCTGTCAACCAACTGATTTCTTCCAGTTTCTTCTGCATACTCAGGCCATTTCTTAATATTTTATTAAGGTGGGAATGAGACTTGCTGATGAAAGGAATTAGATGTGTTTAAATAATGCATCTGGGACTGGCTTGTGAAAGAAATTTCATTATTGAGATGTTAAGATGATAAAAACTAGGGAGATATCTTTGTCCTTCATAGTGCTTTTAAATAAACTTCAACCAAAAATGGCTTCTTAAAAGCTTGCCCTATGAGTTTGTGTTTATTCAAATCGGAGAGCATTAAACTCTAATCTGCCAGAGGTCTTTTATGCCGCCTCTCTGCTCTGAGGCAAACCACCTATTTATTTTGCTTCACAAATATTTGTTTGACCTGCCATTGAAAACTGCTGCTGAGAGGGTTTCTACAACCTCTCCAAATAGTATTAATCTGATTAATTTTTATCCTACCCCGTGCAGGTGCAGGAAGCAACCTATTGCTGCCTTTATGTGTTTGTTTATTTAATTTTATGTAAAACTTTTTCAATTTTTAAGGTTTTATCATTCTTTATGTCTGGGAATTAAGTTTCCCCTGTGCTTCTAGTCTTTCTTTTTTTCTTTTTTTTCCTCAATGATTGCAATTTCTGAAACCTCTTATTTTGATTCCTCTTTTCTGGCTTCTTTTTAAGTTGTCTAGCTTATCTTAAATTGCAGTAGTCCAAACTAGAAGCTGTTTCCTACCCGAGATCTCAATACGTTGTGCACATCTTAACAAATATAGTAATGAAAAGGAGAAAATGTTTCTGGAGATTTTATTTTTTCTTGGTGAACGTGGCTGAATTCTGCTATGTTCCATACAGGTGGGACTTTGCTGTCCTTCTCCTTGGCATTTCCTGATGATGCGAATTTAAGAATATGGTTTTGAGAGCTGGTATTTGTATGCAAATACATGCAAATTAGGACCACTGTGGTTTTTTCTTAGGGAATGTGGGATGTTTCGCATTAACCAACATCTCGGGGAGTGTATACCATGTATACACTAGTGCCCTCTTCGGGCACTGGCACTGCACAAAGCAGTAACGTGTGGAGGTGCAGCCTTGAATTTGTGCAGCCTGGTTTGCTGCACTTTGCTGTCGCGAGCACCTAGATCATTTCTCGAAAGGCTGCGGAAGTCAGCAAAAATGCCAAAGGAGGCAGCGACTACTGTGGAAATGAGGGCTTTCCTTGTAACGAGACTGACTTTCCCAGCGCGGCAGAAGCATATGGGACTCACGGGTTTCATGGCTGACCCTGGCTGCCTGGAAGACGCGTGCTGAAGTGGCGTGCGACAGAGAGTTTAACGGAGAAGATGGCGAGGAAAACGATGGAGCTCTTCACGGGTGTAAGACCAGCAGCAAAGGAACCCGTGTCTCCCTGGTACCGGGAGGAGAAGTCGTGAACGTGAAACAACTCCTCTCTGTGCCGCTGGCCGCCCTCTTCCAGTGCTGGGCCCTGGTCCTCCGTGGGAGAGGGTGTCTGCGGAGCTGGAAGCAACCAGGGGCTGCTTGAGGCTCTTCTTTAGGGTCAGCGTTTGCTGAGCGTGCGCTGTTGCTGGGAGCAGGAAGAGGCCGGGGCTGGCACCCGAGTGTGCCCCTCACCTTTCCTTACCTCGTGTGCTCTGCCTCTCTGCTGCGCTTTTTCGGCGTGCTGCAGAAAAACAGTGATACCAGCACATGAAAATGGGGACGTCTTAAAAGTTGGAGGGCAAATTTGGCTGTGGAAGAGCCCAAAACTTTTTAAAAAAATTCAGCAAAACCCCAAACAACAACACAAAAAAATGAAAGTCTTGTTCTGAAAAATTTCCAAATTCAACTTTTCTTTGAGAATCTTGGTTTCATTTTTGCCCTTTAAGCATTAAAAATATTCTTCATATCTTTAATTTAGAAGGTTGGATGAATTTGAAATGAAAAATACAGTTTTGACACCAATTTTTGGTGTAATTTCTATGTATTGAGTAGATTTCTCCTGACTGTAATTTCTTGAGCAGTGCATAGGCTTGGATGCTGTTGGAATATATTTTCATCTTTATCTACTGCACCTGCCTTCTCCTAGGTCTTTACTGCGGAGCATTTAGGACTGTTCATTGTCTGGAAGTTTCTCTCTACTACTGTTTTTTGGAGTTCCGTCTCCCTGCTTTCCAAAGTAAATTTGCTTAGTTACTTTCTCTTTATTACATTATCACCCTACCCACCAGCACAAGACTGGGAGCAGAACTGAGATGCACATATTTAAATAGCCACTTAAAATTTTTCTCTGTGTTTTCTTGGTAAATTTTGCACGGCGAAGATACCCCGCAGTGCAATATTAAAAATGCCAGTCGCCCGTTGTTTGCAAGATGTGTGTAATGCTTGTAATACCACAAAGTGGTAACAGTCTGGAGCCTGATACTGGTAAACAAGGCAACAGTGAAAAACAGAACTTTAAAAGAGTTTGGAAAACAAAGTCTTTGCTATAGGTAATAACAGCCTCTTCCACAGCCTTTCAGCCTGTCGGAAATGCCAAGTCTGTGTCTTTGTTTCTGCTTAGTAGTTACATAGTTACTCTGCAAAAAAGTTTTATTTCTACATTTCCCCACAATCTGGTACAAAAATGTCCTATTGTGCCTATAGGTGTGGTACAGTAGGGTAAATCTGTAGCTTGGTCTAGTATTTATACAGCACTTTTCCATTTTCTGACAGCTTGCCTTTTTTTTTTTAAAAAAAAAAACTAAACCACCTGCAAACTTGCAGATTAAAAAAGGCTGAGGTTGAAGCCTGTCAATCCTGAATGTCATTTAAAATCTTGACTGTCTTTCTGTGTACAGGTGCAACCTTCCTCCTCTATCCAGTGAATACAGCAAGGACGTTGGATCGAAAACCCAGCTGGTGACTGCAAATCCCAGTATAATTCAGAAAAGGTAGACGGCATGTTGTTCCTTCTCTGGATGGGGGAAACGAAAAATGTTTCATCTGTGTTATAGACATTAGCACGTCAGAGTTATGTTCTTAGTGATCTTCTGATCCTGGTAAAGGATCTGGAAGAGATGAAATGGCCAATGGTTTGGTGTTAGGTGAAATAATCCAAGACTAAAACCCTGATCTTTTCACTGCAAGCAGGGAAACTAAGGGAAGCTGGCTTTTACAGAGTCCTTTCTTCTGCCATACTCCCCTCAGTGCTTCCAGCTCCCTCCCTTTACCATGTGCTGGGCACGTGCCAGAGGTGCTTTGGCTGCTCCCAAGCCAGGCAAATACTGATGGGCGGCCCAAAGTACTCTGCTGCAGCTGGGTGCTGCATCCCACAGTTAATGAAGATGCTAATTTGGGTTTCTCTTTGCTTCACCGCTGATAACCTCTGGGTCCTTACTCTCTTTGTATTATTTGTTTGATATTGACTTACGGGTACAAAAGTGGTTAGGATGGAACTGAATGGCAGGTTGCGATCATACAAACCTCACTTTCTTAGGAAACTGGGACAAATTTTTGTTGTTTATTAGAGTTGGTTGAAATTTTCTAAATGTCAGTAGCTGATGAGAGAGGGGAAGCGGGGGGGTTGGGGAGGGGGGGAAGTCAGCACCATCTCTCTGATTTTGCCTTCCTGAATTTTAATTGCTATGTTATTTGTTTATCAGCCAGAATGAGGTAGGCTGTTCTCAGGCAGAACAAGGTCTGGTAGTAACCTGCCATGGTCACTGAAAAACACAAAGAAAAGGCATAAACCAAGGGGATGAACAGGAAATGATTAGGCATAAAGAAATGTCTAATGTGGCTACTGGGAGGTGAAGGATTGTGAAAGGAAGCAAAGCAGGGAAATAAAATGAATAATAGAAAGCCAGGTGTTTTAGAAAGAAGAAAGGCACAGGTTTGGAAATGGATGTTTGATGGTATTTAAATGTAATATTTCCCCTCTCTATCAGGAATTGAAGGGTTCTCTAGTTTTGTATGTGGAAAAGATGACAGTCTTTGACAGAGTAGAAAAGAGAGGGCGAGCAAGAGGGAAATGGAGTAGTAATCAGCTTCAAGAGCTGATTCCAGGAAGAGAGTGTCTGAACAGGAGAAGGCACAGAAGTGCTTTTGGGATGAGATCAAAGCAAACCAAGCAGAATTGGCAGAGGTTGGCTCCAGGTGCCAGGCAAGAAGAGGGAGCTGCTCAGGGCAGTGGACCTGAAGATGGGGAATCTGAAAATCCTGTGGGATGTAGGTCGCTGATGAGGTTGATTTAAGAAGTGGGATGAAATGGCCAGAACATCCCATCACGGAAAGACGATCAGTTTGGCCGTGGCATTTTGGATAAAATGCAGAGGAGCAGTATGAAACATGAAGTTTACAAAGGATTTTATGCTTGTCAAGCAGAGGATTATTAAACTCGTGGATATTTATTTTTCACCCTCCCCTCCATCAAGGCCTAGTGTGGAAAGCTCACTGTTCTTAATAATTTTGAACAGAAGAGCAAAAGGAAAAAGAGTTTCAGTGATGCTACCGGGGGACGATGGAGCTACACTAGAGAGACAGTGGAGTTACCAGCAAGGAGGAAGGGAAGGAGCGAGCAGATGGTTGAAGAAGCAGATGGAGAGAGTAAGGCGCTACTTGGTGAGAGAGGGTTATCACAAGGAGGAGTGGAGAGGGAGGGAAATGGGAAAAGAGAAAGGGAAGAAGGAATAGATGGGCAACAGGAAATGGGATTGTGTTCAGTTCTTGAAGTGAGTGGATGATAACGGCAATGCAAGACCTTTGATGAGAAAGTAATGTGGGCTGTGTATGCATGTGTATTGATTAGGAGGAGATATACAACCAGTAACTGCAAATGACACAGAGAACAAATTAATAGCACTGAAAATTGGCAGAAACCTCCTCTGAGGCTTAGAGCTCTTGAGAGATCTGACACTTTGCTTCCTCTGCCTGATCAGGAAGAGATTTTTTTTTTTTAAATAATATTTTACTGATGTTTCCTGTACGCTGCCCAAACTCGTTATTCTACCTCCTGCGTGTTAAGTCGGAGTTGGAAAAAAAGATTAAATCTTGGAAGTTGAAATAGAAAAAAAGACTGCTAGTCTGTCAACAAATAATCAATTTCTATGGAAAGAAGCTTTTTAAGGAATTAAGACTGCTTATAAGTCCAGACTTTCATGAAATTCAAGGACATTCAGACTGGTGATGGATACATATCTGTTTCGAAGCTATATGTTAACTAGCTTCACATAATGGTATTATTCATTATCATTCTTCCCCTCTCCTTTTGTCCTTTAAATAGGTTGATATTGATGAGGCTTGACATCTCAATTATCTCTCAAGTATGTTGTGGCAGATTTAGTGAATTGGTCCTGCAACACCATTCACGGCTTCTAAAAGGTTTATCCCTACCAGATAATTTATGATGAGGCACATTGGATAGAATCATAGAATGGTTTGGGTTGGAAGGGACCTTAAAGATCATCTAGTTCCAACCCCCCTGCCGTGGGCAGGGACACCTTCCGCTAGACCAGGTTGCTCAAAGCCCCAGCCAACCTGGCCTTGAACACATCCAGGGACGTGGCAAAGTTTTCATACCAGGGAAGTAGAGGCAATTTTCTATGTTGTTCTAAAACCAGAATTATTGCCTTTAGAAAACTAAATTGTTGGCAGTAACTGTTGCAGAGTGATATCTGAGCTGCCACTGTTGCCCTCTAGACTTAGAGCCTTAGGATGGGACAGTCAACACTTTAATCTGGGAGTACATTGACTTTAGAGGTACCTTGTAAACATTGCCTTTTGCAAAAGTTAGAGATCAAGTTCCTACTCTGTTTTCAGCAGGAAATGTGACTGTGCAGGTAGTACAGTTTTCACTTGTAAAATATTGTGCTCAGTTCTCATTTGGGTTTGAAAAATGATGAGGAATTTCCTACCCTAACTTTGCTTCATAGAATACAGGAGTATTGACAATAGACGTATTATGACAGAAATTTCCCTGGCTGACTAAGAGGACTCTTGATGACTGCCGCAGTTTCTTTTTTTGTCTAAAACATTTCATGGGTATCTCCCTTCAATTAGTAGTGGAACTCAGAGTCCTTCAAGCCTGTGTACAAGTCCTTTTTCCACTTTGTATTCAGAACTTACCTCTCTGGCAAACCCTGGTTTGAGGTTGCAGTTGGGATTGAAATGTTGCATAAAGCTACTTCTTGGGCCACCCTGAGTTCTCCCACCCTCTACCCCCCCCCAGTACTGTTGAAGGACTGCAAAAAGGTTGGTATCTTTGATGTTTCCAGTTCATGGCCCTACCACACTAGTCAGCTTGGCTTTGTCTGTAGGGAACCACTTTGTAGGCAGAAGATTTTTCTATATTTGTCCTGGTTTTTATTTTCTTTCCATGAGTAGCTGCTATAAGTCCCTGCTAGGAAAGAGACAGTGCAGTAGCGAGACCTGTGATGTGCCTGCGGCCATTCTCAGACTCTGGGAAAAATCAACCAGCTTATGTCATTTACAGTGATTGCTTCTGTATTCTGAACACTTGTCTACAGCTGTGGAGAGGGACTAGTCAGTGGATTGCACATGAACGTAAAAATGCTTAAATAGGTAGTGGTGATTTTTGACTAATGGCATAAGATTTTTGACTAAGAATGGCAGAGAGTTACTATTTGGGATGTGGATATTATGTGTTTCTGAAGTCACTGGCTCTGGACTGTTTAAGAGAAGCAAATTCTAGCAATTTCTTACCGTCTTCAACAACTCTTGCAACTGTCATACAGTAATACTCTTACCTTTTGTCTAAACTTTTAATTAAATCTGCAAACAAATGCTGTTTTACAGCAATCTTCCCTTCTAGTTGCCGGGTCTGCTTACTCTAACCCATGCACACATACATCATCATTAATGTGGGTATAATAATCTAAACAGGTGGTTTCCCAGCATTCACGAAGTTACAGATTGGCTGATGTTTGTCGGCGAGTATTTTATCCACGAGCTGTGTGAGGGTTTTTGACCCGCGTAGAAATACTCTCATTAGAAAACGGCACGATGGCTACGGTGGCATTCTTTATTTGCCATAATTCGGCATTGGTATAACTGACAGAAGCCCCTGAGGTACGTAACGCACACCTCCCGACGCTGTCTTTGAGCTGCAGTCCAATAACTGGCTGAATTGTGTGAAGCTTTTCCCCCTTTTCCTTTCAGGGTGCCGTATTTTCTCAGCACTGGTGGTGCTGGAAGGCAGACACGTTGCACCTGGGGGAGAGCAGCAGCCGTGCAGCCGCTCTGGGGGCTGCTGCTGCTCTCAGCTTGAGGAGCAGATGGCGAAGGGGGACTCGGGGTCGCTGCGCTCGCAACCCCCACTGTATGATGAGTAATGAGATCTGCTCCTTTGCCTGGAGAAAGCCCTCTGAAGGGAGAGCTCAGACTCCGCTGCTGCCCGAGCCCTCCATGCTGGAAAGCACGTCAGTCCGTGGCGGGGGCAGAGCGTGGACTGGTGCTGCTGGTCTAGCAGGAGAGGAGAGCCCTCCCGCTGCCGGTGCCCTTCCCCACCTCCGGCTCTCCTCTGCGGCCGCTTCGGCGCCGCGCGGGTCCCCGGGAGCGGGAGCTTTGTGCGCGCAGAGGCTGCGGAGCCGGGCTCCGAGGCTGAGCTCTGCCGCCCCGCTTTGATACCCTCTCCCCTTATCCTCTGAATGCGCTTGGATGAGGACCGGGTCGTTCCTGCATGTGTTGAGGGCTTTGGAGGTCACCGTAATTAGATTCAGTGTGAAAACGTCTGTGAAATACCTGCTCCGTCAGAGACAGGGTGAGGGTGTAGGTGACCCATGTTTCTGCTACTACAGCATTTCTACTAGAGCGTGCCTTGTTGCTTTGAATACAGAAATAAGTGAAGGATTAGTTGATGCGGTATCAATCTTCGTTCTTTGAAATGTGGGTATTTTTATTTAAGTCTTTACAGTGGAGTCTCTCAACAGTTGTATAACGTTACCAATGGAAATAGTCTGACTGAAACTTGGATAACCAGATTCGGGATCAGCCATTACACTTTGCAGCTCAGTATGAACTTCCATCACCAAATGTGAACAGGCTTTTTTCAGTAAATTAATTCACTTTTTTGATCTCTGCGATGTTTGACAAGTTTTTGCTGCATCCAGTTTTCTGCACTAAAGCAAGATGAAGGAATGAGACTAAAGGCTAACAAATGCAATGATTCTGCCTCTGAGCTTTGAAATGTCAGTTAAATATCGCTGTTGTTTATTAGGTTCCCACGAAATTTGAGTGGGATTAAATTTGCTTTCCAGTTCTCCCTGAATCTTAGAGCCAACTAGCAATCTTTCCTGGATTTGGTCCTGAAGACATATTTGAATCCAATTGACTTAAGCCGTTAAGAATAAAAAGATGGAAACTGAGGCAATTATTTAATTTGATAAAAGCTTCCTTCATCTTTGATTAAACAAATGTACATTATTAAGCCTGTTGCTGACACTCATGAAAATGGTACATGAGAATTCCGCTTGGCTGTGTCTCCATGTAAAAACTACATTTTCCGTTCCTAGGTAGTTACGTTTTAGTTTGGTAATTGCAAAAGAGCAGAAAAAGAAAGAAAAACCTCCACCCATAAAATAAATTAGTGAAGAAAACCCCCTCTTGCTCGTCTTGTCCTTTCTTTAGGAGTTAGGTGATGAGAAGATCTTTCCTTGCGAAGTCATTTAATCACCAGATTTTATATATTTCACATAGAGGTTCTTCTTTCATTCCTGGTATCTGACTATATCTCAGGTTATTTCATTGAGAAGCGAGTGTCACTCCAAAGTGACAAGAATCATTGTTTTCATTCACATTGCAAAAGGGCCCTTTTATGTTCTTCTGCAAGAATCTGTGCACATCTGTGTCAACAACAAGGGGATAAAATTTCTGGGAAGCACATCTTTAGAGGCAAGACTATAATAAACCCTTCTGTATATGGAGGTTGCTTGGAGCAAGCAAAGATTGGTAATCAATCTTTCCACTAAAACAAAGTTCCTTTAACAGCTTTAAATTTATTAACAACTGAAGCCTTAATTTCTCTCTGCGAGGAACACCTATTTTTATCCTCATTTGAACAGAAAAGAAAGTGAAAGTGCAGCAATGAAGAGGACTTGCCAGTGTTACCACCAGGCCAAAGCCAGAGCCAGGAAAAAAAATCCAGAATTTCGGATCAGCTTTTGTGATTTATTAGCTGAACAGAAATTCGTGGAGTTGTAACAAAGTCATGCTGCGATTAGAACAGTTCGGTGCTATTATAGCCATGCTTTGGCCCCCTTTAAATCAATGTCTTTTACTCTCTTATCTGCCCCCTCTCTCCATAATTTCCAGTGTGGACAGGTTTATAATCTATTTTAAAGTAAGCTTAGCATTTTTTAGAAGTATTCTATATCCTTTTCTATTTTGTATTTTCCTCTGCTTTTTGCAGATGAGATTTAGATGATTTTTCCTTTGAAAAGTTGCAGTTTGGCTGCAAAGTCATACTTTTCAGTGATCTAGAAATTCTAACCTGTGTAGGGAGACTTATGTGGAACAGTCTTTTGTAGTCAAATCAAATATTCCCAAATAATTTACTTCATTTGACTTAAACCCCATATGTACAGCTCCAATTTTAAAGTTAGCTTTTGAAATCATAGCAGTCGATCAGTCACACCGAAAAGCATCTATCTTCCCACTACGGATGTAGAGCCAATATCAACTAAAGTGGCACTGCAAGCAGTAGTGTTAGAATTCAAAGGTATAATGAAAATTTAAACTAAACAGAACGCTACCCAGAAAGAGCAAATGTAGAGTCCTCCACATGGCGAGGAATATGCGAAAAATTGGGGGAGTTATTGGCTAGGTGGCATTTCTGCTGAAAAGAAGCATGTGGTGTTAGGTCAGGGACTGAGTATGAGTAGGCAATGTCCTACTATTTAGATAACAGCAGCTGCTGTGTTGAGTTATCTAAACAAGTGTAATGCATGAAGAGATATATTTAAGCTCAACTATGGCCTCAGCTTGAGGTACTGTGCTCGGTTTTGGCACCATGAGTTCAAAAAAGTCCCAGATCCCAAACGTGGAGTGTCAACTGCAAAGTGTAGGAAGGAGCAGGAAGGAAGAGGTCTCCTAAGGCCCAAGGAAAGGACTGTTGGATCTACAGATGTCTCAAAATGTACTGGTGGCTTCGAAGAGAAATGTCAGTTGCTGTTAATGAGATGAGAAACGATGGGCTGAAATTTTGGGCTAGGAAAATGAGAACTGAGAGGAAAAGTTGATTAATCTGGTAGGAGAGAAGAAGGGAGAAGGAAAGACTAAGGAGAGCTGTAACAGTTTCCTGGGGGTACGGTCAGCTAAGGTGGTGGAGGTGAGGATGATACCTCATCAGCAAAAGCAATTGCTAGGTATTAGGAAGAACTTCCCGGAGAACTTCTACAAAAGTTACGGTAATTTAAAGGGCTAATTGATAAGGGGATGAAATAGGAAATTATAAATTAAATGTCATGAAATCATAGTTTGATGCTTTGTCTTTAAACAACAACAAAAAAGTTTTATTAGTAATTATTATCATAAAGTAGAGATGGAAGATACCAGGATTAAAATAATCCATTTGGATTTCTGACTGAAGTGTCCTCAAATTTCAATTCTAATGTGTGTTTATTGTAGAATTGGAGAGGAATAGGATGCATTATCTTACAAGCGCATTTGTATATCTCCTACCTTAAACTGGGATTTTGATGATAATCATAGTTATCTCTATTGTGAATGGCATTTTAATTGCAAATCTTTGCCTTACCAAAATCACCAGTGCGTGCCCATATGTGCTGATATTCATTAACACATTGTCTCACACATTTTCATTTTCTTGGCAAGCGATTGCAGGAAGACTGTTGCTTTTCGGGTTTCTTTTTTATTTTTTTCCTTTTCTTTTCTTTTTTTTTTTCCTCTCCCCCCGCCCCCTTTAACTTCCTGGTGTCTTCTGAAGACCACTGTATTGGAGAGTCTGCCAGCAGTACCAAACAGAAAGGCAACCAGCAGTCTGATCTTCCATTATTAGATTTGTGAAATGGGAAAGCTATATATGTCCTTGAGCAAATAATGCTTTTAATTAAGGTGATTTTTTTCATCCTTATATTGCTGCAGTGGGACTTGATATGAGAGCTTCTAAATCCTACTGCCTGTATGTGAAATAGCGTACCCAAGAACTTCATGTTTAAGTATGTGAGTACTATCTTCAAAGTCAATGGAATAGCTTATATATGTTCTGCTGGATCGAGCAATTTAGTGTCTTGCAGGAGTGACCCAATTTTTTTCACGGTAACATCCCCAAAAATTTTTAAGTGCCTAATCCACGTTTAGGTAACTAATCTTTCTTTGCGGTCTTTAGCTTTAACCCAGATTTTTCTACCATTATCCCATCTCTTGGATTTTTTTCAGGTATTGATTGGAAAGCAAATATATCTTTCTTTTTTAAAAAATAAAGATACAAGGCATCCTGCAAATGATGAGAACACAGAAGACTACGGCTTCTCTGCAGTCTGTCACATTGTGACATTCCAACTTTTTCTTTTGTTCCTGTCTCTAAAAAATAACTTTCACTGTTAGCAGCATCTGCAGCCATGTGATTCCATAAACTTAAAAGAAAGCCTCTGAATTCAGGAGATGGTCACAGGAGTGTAAGAATTGCGTTAGGGGCTTAGCCACAGGCCAAAATCTTTAGGTTAAGCATAGGTGTCAAAGAGGCAGAGAGGTTAATTTGTATCTATTTTCTCCTTAAACTGTGGAGGAGATTGCTGGGAATGAGATAATCTAGCTGAGAAGACTGGTAGGTTTTATTCCTTTGCTGATCTCTGCTGATTTGTGCAGACTTGTGAAATCCCAGCCCTGCTGATGTTGGGCAGAGGCTGATGGGCTGTGTGGTGGGTTATTCAGCAGTCTTCAGTCTGGGAAGCAAGATAGGTTGGGAAACCAGTTGCTAGTTTAGTCAGCAAGAGCTTGTGCATTGGAAGTCTCCTCCCTGTTTTTATTTTTTTCACTCTCAGCTGGGGAGGACAAGATCTGGCCAATCATTTTCAGACAGAATTTGTTAAAATGAATGCAAAAGTATTTGAAATGTTCTTCTGCTAATGTTTTTGTTTTCATAGGCAATATTTCCATTCATACGATGTCTGGAAAGATTTGCTTGCTTGTTACGAAAAGCAATGTTTTCCTCAATAAAAATTTTAGGACATTATTTAAATGTGAATTTCAGTGAGAAAACTAAACCAACAGGATTTAGAATAGACGCTGAAGGAAAGGACGACTGGAGAGAGAAATGCAAATGTGCACTCCTTTAGGTGAACAGATTCTCTCCTGGTGTAAATCACTGTAACTCCCACTGCAGTACTTTACACCCACCTAAAACCTGACTTGGACTTTATTCTCATCAAGGATGGTTGGCTCTTGCACACACGTAGCCTTTGGCTGGACTTGCTTTCCAAGGCAAAAAATCTGAGAGTGTGTGGATGAGACAATCTCTTCTTCCCAGTCTACTCTAGAGTCTGGGCAGCCTTCTCTGCCCACCCTCAGTCCTGGAAATATAGCCTGTCCTTTGAGAAGGACATGTAGGCAAGTCGATTTGTTGGAAAGCATCAATACTGAGAGGCTGCTAGTAGAGGCAAGGCAGAATCTGATGCTTCATAGCTAAGCCATTTGGTGTAGTTTTTAACTGGAGAGTTTTCAGCTCTAGGTACCAGTGCTAGTTCTGTACTAGCCAGCTGGCACCCTAGATGCTAGCCAGCGTGGAAATCGGAACACCTTTTTGACCCCACATTGGTCATTTCTCTTAACTGGCTTAGTACCAGCATGTGTAGGTATCTCGGCACCGTCATCTTACTGATGTTTGCTGGGTAGACTTAGCGAGTGGCGAAAGTGCGCTTCACTAGTCATGAAGATAGTCTAATTACTCCTAAACAGTCACACCTAAAGAAAATCCTGTTATATGGCTGGGAAGTATAAAGATTTGTTGATGTGTTGTTTTTCAGACTATTACGCTCCCTCTAAAGCTGGATGTGCAGTTTAAAAATCTAGGAGTGTGAGGTTGTGACTCGTGAGATGTTTTTTATAACCAAAACCTGAGCCGATTAAAAGGACAATTGGCTTGAGTCAGAACAACACCTGCAAGGCAATACTCTGATGTCATTGAGGAAACGAGCATTTGAGAGACTATAATATGCTGAAAGAAAGAGGAGGACATAGGCTAGAACAAGTCTGGTGCATGATAGGGAAGGAGTCAATACAGCAAAGATAAACGTTTAGCCTTACCAAAGGGTTCAGAACAGAAGTGAGAATGGAGAACAAACAGGTTAAGGGATTTTTAGGTAAACCGGAAGTTAGAGGGATCTGGAGAATTTTTTTTTCAGGCGTTTCTAAGTAAATAGCCAGAGCAGTATCAGAACCACTAAGCAAGGAGGTTTGGGACTATTTTTCACATGTTCTCAGTGAATGGTAAAAAAGGAAGAGTAGTATCTGTATTAAGAGTGGGAAAAAATGAAGGACAGAAGGAATTAGT